>NC_142682.1:19036878-19382711 GCF_964200805.1 Pocillopora damicornis
TGACCAGAAACGATGTATGGAAGGGGCGCAAACAATGCCAGGATCCACAAAATCGCGATTGTTATCTTCGTTTTCTTTAGGCTGAAGAGTTTTTGATATAGCGCGCGGGATCGGGTGACACGAACATATCTGTTGACGGCAGTGACAGCTAAAGTTTCTAACGAAACGGCACACATAAGAAGAATCCAGAAGCCTTGAAGTTGACAGAAAAAGTTGCTGAGCGGCCATTTTCCAACGATTAGAGAAGCGACTGAAAACGGAATTCCCAGCAGAGACATCAGGAAGTCTGAGACAGCCAGAGTTATGATGTACATGTTGGGAGCAGTGCTGCGAAGATTTGGGTTTCTGATGACAGCGATTCCGAGCAGAAGATTTCCAGCAAAGGAAACAAAGTTGATCAACAACATGAACAACGACTCTGTGGCTTGACTTGTAGGAGAACGGTCTTGTAACTGGCGGGCGAATATTTCAATTGCGTTCAGTGTTGCATTCATTTTAGACTGAGTAGGTATAAAGGTTGTCCACTTTCGTGATCAGCAGATGTTTGTAATCTTCGATTCCAAATAAATGTTACAATTCCGATGAATTATCGAGAGACTTAACACCTTGTTAACAACTCGTCTGCAGTGAATCGTCCTCGTGGTTTCACGGTGATTACAAATTTACGCCTGCCCACTCTCCTTCCTGAAAGCTACGGAATAATGAACCCAAACATTCTATGCAGATTTTTTTATCGACAATATTAAAAAATGCGTTACTGTGGTTTATATTAGCCGCATTGCACACAACCGCAGAAACCAAAACTTTCGAAAACGAAAATGAAGTATTTTTGGCATCAGACCCACTCGGGGCAATAGCATACTAGACCTTATTTTAACGGATTTTAGTGAATACTATAGCGAACCTATTGTCAGCGCGCAATTAGGGTCTTCGGACCATGGCTCTGTTCACTGGAATCCGCTCTCAATGAACCAACTAAACCCGCTGCGCGTTGAAAAGAAAAGGATCCCGATGCGTCGCTTTCCTCAGTCGGCAATAAGCGCTTTTGGGAGGTGGGCGTGTTCACACCGTTGGTTCAGTGATTTAGAAGTTGACGGTGACTCACCATCAGTTGACTCTCTCACTGACTCATTTACTAAGGATCTTTCATCAGCCAGCGATATCTACTTTCCGTCCAAATACGTGAAGATTCATCCAATGGACAAGCCTTGGATGTCACCTGAGATTAAGGCTCTCATATTAGAGCGCCAACGCGCCTATCTAAGTGGCCCGGAGGAGAAATGGCGTCGCCTTAGAAATAAGGTCAGAGAGGTTATCACCCGCCGGAAATGCGAGTTCTATAAAAACAAAGTTAATAACCTCAAGAGCACTGACCCGAGGAAATGGTGGAGTATGGTGAATAAGCTTGCAGGGAAGGCTAGCAGCCCTAACGAACTCAGTTATACTGACGGGGAAGGCAGAATTATCTCTGGCGCGACTCTCGCATCACGCCTTAACGAGTTTTTTGTATCTGTAATATCTGACATTAAGCCACTTGATACAAGTGCACTGCCCTGCTACTTACCATCCCCTCAACCGCCCGTGATCGAGACACAAAGGGTCTACAAAAAGCTACTTGCCATCAGCGCCTTTAAGGCCCCTGGGCCTGATGGGATTCCGACTCGTATTTGGAAAGAATATGCTGCTGAGCTCGCTGAGCCGATCACGCGAATATTCAACACCTCTATTGCATCAGGCTCCTTCCCTACTGCATGGAAAGACTCTAATGTCACACCGGTACCCAAGGTTACGCCCATAACCGGTAGGGAAGATTTAAGACCTATCTCCCTAACAGCAATCGTCTCTAAAGTCCTGGAGGATTTCGTAGTTGAATGGCTAATTGAGGATGTTGTGCACCTCATCGATTTCAGCCAATTCGGCTGCCTCAAAGGAACTTCAACCATCTATTGCCTGTTGGATATGATGCACAACTGGTTGTCCTCTATTGACAAACCAGGTATGTTCTTAAGGGCCTGTTTCCTGGATTTTAGTAAGGCTTTTGACCATATTGACCACACTATCTTAGTCAATAAACTCATCCACCTTGGGGTCCGTGGTTTTATTATCCGTTGGACTTGCAGTTTTCTTTATGGCCGCCGCCAAGCTGTTAAGATTAAGAACATTGTATCCCCTTGGTTGCCCGTGCACGCTGGAGTCCCGCAGGGCACTAAGCTTGGCCCCATCCTGTTCCTCCTGATGATTAACGATCTCGCGATTGAAACTCCATTACTATCGAGCCACTGGAAATATGTAGATGACCTAACAATATCCGAGGTCATCCCATCAGGCGGTACATCGTCCCTTCAGAAAGATCTTGACGCCATTGCACAGTGGTCGTCGCGCAATAATATGAACCTCAACCCAAAGAAGTGCAAGGAACTTGTGATTTGTTCGCTTAAAACACGGCCAGATCTTGGCCCTTTGTGCGTCAATGGACGTCCCTTAGAACGGGTCTCCTCACACAAGGTCCTTGGAGTCACTATCAGCGACACTCTTGGGTGGAATGAGCACGTGCGTGAGATTGTCTCCAAAGCCTCAAAACGTCTTTACATCTTAAGAGTGCTCAAGCGTTCCGGAATTCCACCCGAAGACCTTATTAACATATTTTATGCCTTGGTACGATCGGTCCTCGAATACGCCTGCGTCACTTGGTCTACTAGCCTACCAATTTACCTCAAGGACATGATCGAAAGAGTTCAGAAAAGAGCTCTGCGTATATTATTTCCGGCGCTGAGCTACAAAGACGCCATTGTGGCTGCAAACTCCACTCGCTTAAATGTGAGAAGAGACGAACTCTGCAAGAAAGTTTGGGACGGTATCTGTGTGCCTGGGTCACGGCTGTACCACCTTATTCCACCAAAGCGCGCCGATTGCCACGTTTATGAGTTGCGCAACAAAAACCATGTATCACTCTTTAAATGCCGGACCGAAAGATTTAAAAAATCTTTCTTTCCAACAATGGCGTCTAACGCCCAGTCCTTGTAGTCAAGCAAACCTAAGCGTTTTTTCATTGGTATATAACTACTGACTCTTGTAATTCCCAGTCCCTTTAGATTTTGAAGTCAAATGTAAGATTTTCGTATTTTTTAAATTTTTGAAGTATGCTTGTAAATTCACATGTATTTCACCACTTGGGTGCTATTTTTGAATACTTTTAATAAACCTTTATCATCATCAAGAACTTTTAAAGTTCTGGTGCTGCGCATGTGTGATGGCTGGTGTACTTCAATTTTGTCAAAAAAAATTAAGACTGAAATTGAAGTTTCCATGTTGAATAACTCTGAAATAGTTGCTTTTGAGTACATTAGTGTCTTAAAAATTACGGTCCTAAGTTCTAACTGGACTCATGAATTCTCAAGATGAATTTAATGGGCCAATAGAAGAGGCTGAGGACCTACATACAAGGTCACGGGGGAAGGAGAGCTTCCGGGCAAATTAAAAATAATGTTCAAAACAAGGTGACTGTAAGACAGGGTATCACGAAACAATAATAGTTTTCGATCTCAGTTATTATTTAAAGGTTCGGTCAAGCCTTTTTAAGGTATTTGACATCAACTGAAAATTCAGGATTAATTTTATGCGTTGTTGTCGCTGTGCTGTGAATCTACAGAAGTTGAAATTTCATACAGTAGAACCTCGATTTAACGAACCTCTTTAGAACGAAGTCCTCGGTATAACGAACCAATGTCCCCAGTCCTTCGGCACTTCGTTAAATCGAGGTTCCACTGCAGGAGGTTATTGGCAAGGCTCAGGCTTATGAAGACCGAGGACTTACAAGACTTACGAGGACGCTCACAAGATGCAGGGAGAGGGAAATGTTTACTCAAATCAACTTTGATAGCAATAGGAACTGGAAGTGGAACCTAGGTAAGAGTAGAATGATTGTTTACGACTAAGACGGCCTACTTCTACCATCAGTATCCTTACGACCTACGACCTACAACCGTACAAGGTGCTACTTTTAACATGCGTGGCCAACTGTACCGCGGGCACGCCGACGCCACGGCTTTGTCCAGTAGTCCAGTGGTCAGTGCACTGGGCTCCGAGTCGGACGACCCGGGTTCTAGTCCTGGCCGAGGCAAGGCGTTGTGCCCTTGAGATGTGCGGGAAAAAAAATGCGAGCTCCGCTTTTAGGCTTGGCTAAATCTATATATTATGGAGTGTACCCCTGAATAACTAAGACGCTGTTTTCACTCTCGTAAGAACCGACAGCGGAAACCATTTTTGGCGAGCACCAAGTAAAACAAAACCATGCAGAGTAATAGCTGCTAATCAGCGAAAATAGGGACTATTACAAGAAGCTGGAGAGAATTTATACTCAAAAGCATCAAACTGTCTCAAGCGCGAAAGAACGTTTGTGATCAGGTTGTGATTGGATTTACAGCGTTTTGGGGAGGATATGTTTGGAAAATGAAGAGGGTGGTGCGAGTTTGGTGATTCAAAATTCAGGTCAACTGCAGCGTCCAAACATTGGTTTTCAATTGCTAATTAAATGGCCCTTCCTAATTCGTAGACGGAATCATCACTAAATATCTTCATAATTTGATCATGACCGGGAGTTAAGTCTATTTACTTTGAAAAGCGAAATTTGCCAAGTAAAATACATCTAAATTTATTATGCTTCAAAATGTAATGTTCCAGCCATGTTTTTCGCTCGAAAGAGAGCTTTAAGACATGGCAAATCGAAAGCAACCTTGCCAGGAATCTGTCCTAAATGCTGAAATTGCTGACAACGATTAGGCTTCCACGACACAACGACCAGACACTAATAAAGAAAAAAATATTTGAAGAAGATTAGGCAAACAAATTAATACAATGACATAAATGTTGAAAATATCATCGCCTTTCGCAAGCAGGATATATAACTGTTTTGCTTAACCACAAAAACTAAACAGGAACTTGGCATACAGACGTAAATATAATCGTCACATTGAAAATTACGCTTTTTCACGGCACGTCTACGATTTGGATATTTCCGGCGAGATCTAGTGATGACTTTGCGCAATTAATATTTTAGACTCCAGGTTTTAAGAATGTGACAGTGTTATTCGGCACCATGCTAGTTTGTAATATTGCCAAGATCTACCGTCCTCTGGAATAACCCCAATTAGCTCCGAAAATGTGTCGTTCACACTGAATCGGAATTTCCCTTAGTCACCGAATTAAAATTTTTTTTCAGAGAAAGAAATTAACTTGTTTACTTAAAAGAATCAATCCAAATAGTGTGGCGGTGAATTTTGGCTTTTCTGAGCATCGAAACGAAACAAGGAAGAAAAGTAAAAGCGGTACGCGACTATACTAATATATACTAATATATACTAATATATACTATAATTTCCCATTTGGTTTCTGGAGTTACAGCACGTGAGGTAAGGGAGATTTCTCAATCGAAAGTGGTCACGGAAAATAATTCGATTCTCTTAAGAAAAATCTTATTGGGAACACGTTGCTAATCATCCTGCGCAGCCTCCAAAGCAAAAATAAGGAAGTTGTCAGAGCGGAATGCATTCAAAGCTGGCACCCCTTAGGCAAGGGGATGGGATGACCAAAAGATAAATAATATAACTCATCATGATCTAACCGGCTCCGCAGAAGCCTGTCGTTTTGGCCCCTCATAAGACCAAATAACTTCTTTAGATGAAACCAAGAGAGTCATGCCCTAAACACGAAACACGAGCGGATACAAGATGCGTGTTGCGGTTCTCTTTCGAGTTCTTTTTAAAGCAATACACTTGAATTAGGAATGGACTAGCGATGGGCTCACCGTGCTGATCATTCATTCACATTGTTAACCATTACCAAAATCAAACCTGTTTGAAGAACGCGAAGAAACGAAATACGCTGGCATAAATACATGCAATTTTATAATTATTAAAAGTGACTTTTGTAAAACATAAAAAAAGTGGAGCGGTAAACCACACACAATTCAAAGCCAAAATGGCGCCATTTCAATTTCCCTACGTACGCTGCAATTTCCCGCTGTGAGCAGGAAGGCAAAAACATTTCCGACCGGCGTGTGAGTAGTTTGCAGGTTGGATTGCGGATTGTTGGTCGAATCAATTGTGGAATAATCCAGGAAAGAAACTAGTCGGTCACAGGGCTTAGAAAAACGAATAACCTTTTCATTATTTACCGCAACGTGCTTCTGGGTAAATGAAAGACCGGCGTGTTGTAGTTAATTAGCAACCTGTCTAATACTGATAAATGAAAGCGTTATATATTCAGGTTTCTTTTATTAAAAAAACGACAATTACCGTCTGTAGGAAAGGATGCAAGATAATTAGAACTTGTGGAATCACACAAAGCCGTTCAAGTTAAATGCACGTTCATTGAAATTTGTGGGTGATTCAACCCCGCCGAATACGGAATGTTTGTTTTGGCCGAGTGTTCTAGAAAGAATTTCAACATTTGACTCATCTGACAATGCAAAAACTGAGTCCCGTTTGGCTCAGTGAACACAATTCTTGCGGTTATCATTTGAAATGTTTTATTCATCAAGATTTGTCCTCCCTATTCTTCAAAGTGATCAACGTAAGTCTCCGACAACTTTGACATCTTGCATGATAAACTAAGTGCTTTCAAAATTAACCAGCATGAATTTTAAGGGAACATTTCGAGTGTTTCCTGCAATCTTAGCACAGTTGACGGAAAGGTATTGTTCAGAAAGTACCTTTGAAAAGCATGACTGTTTGTCGTGTTATTTTTCCACCTTCATCTTCGCGTTGAAAGAAAATTTGATGACAACTTTACAAAAAAAAAAACCAACTGATAATTAGGGAGGCGTTTATGAGAAATAATAAAGTTCTACGTTTCGGTTTTGCTAATGAATTGCTCAATCGGAATTAGTGTTGGAACAGACGTGAAAAAATAAATGTCGAATTACTTTCATTTTTATAAGTGAGGAAATGTTTTTGCAAAAAGTAAATAACATTTCCCGAATAAAACAAACAGAGACAAAACTTACTAACATAGGTCACGAATTATCAAGCAGAATATTTCTAAGATGACCTATCAAATTGGTAGATATGATGTTTTGCAAAATGTATTTGAGCCTTTTCTAGACATATATTGCATTAGTCGCGGAAGGAATCTGATACCGCTCGCTCACATTTAAGAGCCACGATTCGTTTGAGTTACAAGCAAACATTGTCGGCTGTGTTGACAAAAGCTGAAACATAGCTTTTTAAAAACGGTGAGTTTACTTTCACAATTCCATTGACGACACCTGCAGCCCGCCTCTGCTTAATTCGGAAAATTTTCCTCTTTTGTAACTGAAAAACGGTAAAAAGACTGGAAAACCTGTACAACTAAACGATGTTTAAGCTATTATGAAAATCATTCCAAACAGTTAAAGTTTGAGTGTAAATCCGAAAGAAGTGAACGCCCAAGAAAGGATATTTGATGACAAGTACGTATCCGAAAGCAAAACTATCACGAATTTTCAATTTTCGCTCGTTCTCTCTATCCATATTAATTCGGTGATATATTCGTGAAACTTCCGCGACGAAACTATCATTTTTTATTTAATTATTTATCAGGGCCCATCTAAACATCACGAAAGCGTTAAAAATCCAGCGACACCTAACCATATCATAAACTTTGGTAGCAAAACGATCGTTTGGCAGGGACTCTGAGTCTTGCAGTCTTTCAATTACACCACGGAGATCAACCAGACCACAACCATGGGCGATAACGCATCACTGACTACAATTGAAGTCTTTTCTTGGCAGTTAAAAAGCCGATCGACTGTCATTCAGGCCACAGAGTCGTTCTTCATGTTGTTTATCAACTCCCTCTCTTTCTTTGGGAATCTTCTTCTTGGAATCGCTGTCATCAAAAACCCGAATCTTCGCAGGACTGTTCCCAATATGTACATCATAACTCTGGCTGTCTCAGACTTCTTGATGTCTTTGCTGGGAATTCCTTTCTCAGTCGCCTCTCTGATCGTTGGAAAATGGCCTTTCAACAACTTTGTCTGCCAGCTTCAAGGCTTCTGGATTCTTCTCATGTGTGCAGTGTCATTACAAACTTTAGCTGTCACTGCTGTGAATAGATACTTCCGTGTTGTTCGATCTCGCACGCAGTATCAAAAGTACTTTAACATCAAGACAACAAAGGTAACAATCGCGATTTTGTGGATCTTGGCTCTGTTTGCGCCGCTTCCATACGTTGTTTCCGGACACGAGTTTTTCTTTCACACTGGTAAAGTTTTCTGTGCGCACAATGCTGAAAGCTTATACCAGGGATATGGAGCTTACTTGGTTCTCGTTTATGTGCTTATTCCTTTGATTATCATCATAACTTGTTACACCAAAGTGTTCTTCACCGTTCGAAAACATAACCTCAACTTTCGACTCAGTCAAAAACGAAGACAGCTCAACCATCGCAGTGATAGTCTTCTATCCGTGGACGAAGTAAAGGTTACCTATATTCTCCTTGTGGTTGTAATTGGTTTTCTAACTTGCTGGACCCCTGTGATGGTTATCGACATGATTGACTTCATAAACGCGGACTGGAAACTCAAACGCCAAGTTTACGTGAGTTACACTTGTTTTGGATTTGCTAGCACCTCCCTGAACCCCATCATCTATGGCATCATGAATCGTTCCATCCGCGCGGAGTACCTGCGAATCTTAGCGCCTTTGAGGGTGTGGGTATCTTACGGTACCGCGAGCGATGTCAAAGCAGACACTGCAACGGACGAACCCGCGAACAGCACCCGACGAACTTTGGCCGGAAACAAAGTCGGCGTGTCATTTGAACGCAGTGAAGAAAGATTGCCACCTCAAGACAATGGCTCTCATAATCAGAAGCCATCTTTGTATCGAGCAGATAGCTCGACACAGCCAGCAAGCAGCCGAGGTGTACATGGGATATCGAGTATTAAATTTGGGCCGACATATTCCTTGTGACGTAGAAATAGTCGCCACGGTGATAATATGAAAAGAGAGCTTAAAGATCACAGACCAACCAGCCAAAAGCATCAAAGCAAGAGGTATGACACCTGATGCAAACGACTGTGTTGTCGATCACTACTTTTCATGTAAAGGACTTCGAAACGTCACGGAGGAGAGACAAACTTTACTCTTAGATTTTTAAGCTCTTAACTTTTTCCGCGAATTCTTTTTCTCGGAGAATCGCTTCATTTTCTCTCGAAAAAAATCAAAAGAGACCAATATAAGACAAAAGTCTTCTGAGGTGAAATCCTAAATATAGCACTTTTTGTATCATACTTATGCCGCTTATTTAAACTTAGTGCTTAGTGATATTTCATAATAGAAACAAGCGAGATTAAAACATTTCGGCGAAGACATGTCATCATTATCGAATGTAAAATTATTATAAGTTCAGTGACGTTTTATAGAGAATGGAAAGTGTGAAACGAAATTAGAATAAAATGAGATGGAGTGAATCAGTCGTGTACTACAACCAGTTTTCACAAGTAGGAAAATCTCGAAAGGTTTAAAAGACACGGAAACAAAGCTGTCGCTGGTAAACCAACAAAGCGTTGTATATGAATCTAAATGTAATTCGTGTGATGCGAATTTTATAGGCTACAAGAACCGTCACCTCCACCTTCGTATTGAGGAGCACAAATATTCCGTCATCGGAAAACATCTTAAAGACGAACACAATCAAAGACCGAACAATCTTCACGAGCAATTTGCCATCCTAAAGAAATGCCGCGGAAAGTTTGAATGCCTTATCTGATGAGATGTTTTTAATAAGGAAAAAGAGACCGACTCTGAACAATCAAATACTCCATTCCAGCGAAACTGTTTATTTAATTGTGTACATTCTTTTGTTTTACTCCATCTCATTTTTATTCTGATTAAGTTTCACACTTTCCTTCCTCTATAAAACGTCACTGAACTTACAATAGTTTACATTTGATAATGGCGACATGTCGTCGCCGAAACATTATGTTTTAATCTCGCTACTTTTTAATATGAAATGTTTTTTCTAAATCTTTCGTTATCAGAAATGCTTAATAACAGTGGATCTTTTGAACAAGTATTGCTATAACGCAGAAAATTATTGTATGCATATATGATTTCCTATACCTGGCTAAATTGTTTAAATAATCTTTATTATTTTTTAAGCCAATCAAACGCAGTCGTATTCAGCAGAAGAAGAGATACCCTTAGTTGTCTTTCTTTAAAATCGTCAGATGTATTTCGAGTGCCTAGTGCTTGAATGTAAATATGATTTCCCTCTCCTTTCCACCTGTGTGCGATTTCGGTTTCAAGGGTCACTCACCCAAAACTGACCAATCCTATCTCAGGAAACGAGCGATGAATTCCCCCTACGTTTTAGCCCAATCTTCTCTAGTTTGATTAATATTTTCGTTTGCGTTTGGACCCGGTGACAGAAGCGGCAAAATATTCAACTGCATGTAAGCATTGTACGTTTTCAGCATTGCTTTAAGGAAACCTAAGTTTTAAAGATATTTATCAATTTGTAGACACTTCTTTCCTTCTAAAACAAAGAATGTATTCAGAATTTGTTGGCCGTTAATTTTCATATGTTGTGCGATGGTCGGCAGCAGAAGAAGAGTTACCCGTAGTAGTATGGATGTGCCTTCAATGCTGATGGGGGCCTTTCCATGACCTACCATATGAGGTACAACACCCAGAGAGGCCAACAACGTAGCTTTTCCATCCTCCATCCTATTGGCCTTCGAAAACAGACACTTTCTCTATAACCCTTAGAGTAACTGGCATCTAATTTCTCTTTACAATACCATCCTTAAATTAAACATTAAGATCACGAGAATAAAGAATATGATAACCACCTAAAGAACCTCTTGATCGTTAAACAAATTCTCTCTGTCGGCACCTTTGAAAGTGTACAGAGAACAGTGTGGAGAAAATGCATACTGATGTCAGGGTGTAAAGGGTTAACGAATATAGGGGTAAGTTACAAAAGAAACTGTGGTGCTGCGTCGGTGGGAGAGTATAGCAGGTAATTTAGTGTTAACAACTGGGTTGAAAACGTAAATTAGCCACCGTAAAGGGTAAAAAAGCTGACGTTTCGAGCGTTAGCCCTTCGTCAGAGCGATTGGCGAAGGGCTAACGCTCGAAACGTCAGCTTTTTTACCCTTTACGGTGGCTAATTTACGTTTTCGTCCCATTTGTTAACAATAAATTACCTGTAAAGGGTTAACATCACATTGTTCGAAAAGAAATGGATGTCAAAACTCTACCCCACACCTTTGTAATCCCATCTTTAATCCATGTAAGTAAGAAAGCAAAATTAATCTTTTGATACAGTAAGTACAAAAATTCTAAAAGAAAGACCACATACATTCCATTGATTTCATCAAGCAAAATAAACATAAGAACCTATACTCTATCAGTTCATTAATTACAAAATTTGCTTTGACCTTACATTGGGATTTAAACAAAAAAAAAAAAGCAAGATCATGATTGCAAAATTCTCTTTGGTTATCTCCTCTCCCAGGAGTGACCAAAATATAAATTCTCATTGAAAATCTATACCATGCTGAACAACAGGTAATAATAATTTGTAAAACGATCAACTAGGGGAAGTATCCTGATATATGACCCAACTGTTGTGAAGAATCTAGAAAACTACTAAAGCTGATTCAGTTTGAGTATTTAAGCTCAAAACATACACAATGCAAAAACATATACAATTACAGTCACTTGAAGCTGTCTTGAGCTTGAAAGAATTTACATTGCATTGGACAATTAGAGTCTTAGCTAGATATCATCAAACTGATTGCTAGTTTAATAACATATCTGCTGATGTCTATACTATTTAAAATCTGCGACTATTTTTACCTACAGCAAATTTTCACTTTTTTCATTGGTGTCCAAAACTCAAGACTCCTTATAACATTACCCACCTTTTGGGTTGTTGCTCAAACCTAACACCAAAATTAGGTTTTTAAATAAATTTACTCAGGTATAAAATTACATTTCAGAAATAATAACCTAGTCTAGAGAACTTCAACAAATTGTTTATCTTGCAAATCCATAATCCATGATCTATCAGCCATGTGATAAATAAATCAAATGTTGCTTTAACACATTTTAGTCTCTAGATTTCTCTCAAATCTATACAGCATTCCATAAATGTTTGGCGCAAAACTAAAATCAATGTACACTTGCAGTCATATGTAAATATCATAGACTAAGCACCAAGTACTTTTCCAAAATGGTCACAACATGTTATTCAGCCGCTGGTTCCCAAGTCAGTAAGAGTCCATTCTTTGCTTGAGTCGCAGTGAATTTTTCCTCTGTTCCAGAAAATGGAAAAGTTTACCAGCCAGCATTATTTTTTTCAATGACATTTATGTTGATGAAATACTGCCTCAGCAAGAGTCCATGGCAAACACCAACAGTTCCAGCCAGGGAAACTAGCGCTTCAGAGCGAATATTACAATGCTGTCCCATCTTGAATGTCATCTTCCTGAACTGCCAGCACATCTGGTTTGGCCCTGTGAGCATATGGCACCTGAGTTTCCACTTCGTTCTCATGCAGCAGCTCTTCTGATGTAATATCAATGGCCACAGTTGTAGAATCACCTTTGTCGTCATTGGAGTGGGTGTCCTGTGGATCCAACTCCCCTTCCTCCATCCATCTTTGCTGATCATTTAATAACGAGTCTTGCTCAGGTTGGTTTACCAGTGGGAAGTGAACTCCGTCACCAATACTGTCCAAGAAATGAAACATTGGAAAATGTCACTTCTTAACTCAAAATTGAAGGAAAGGGGCAGGGGCAGGGGCAGGGGCAGGGGCAGGGGCAGGGGCAGGGGCAGGGGCAGGGGCAGGGGTAGGGGCAGGGGCAGGGGCAGGGGGAGGGGGAGGGGGAGGGGCAGGGAGAAGGTAGTGGAATGCATTTACAAAACTCTTACCTGGTGAAAATAGGTAAAAACCAATACCACTTGTTGAGTCCCAAAACTTGTTCTGCATTCTTAATTACAGTTCCCAAACTGAAGCCATCCTTATTTGGGCCATAAAAGAAATGAGGAACTCTGAATGACTCTGTCAGGAAAGAAACAGAGGAACTACATGTACATCATCACAGATAAACAAATTTTAAAAACTTTTCTGTACTTAACACTACTTTACAAAATATTTGAGAACTATACATGAATAGTATTGCAACTCATGCAGAGAAAAATGTATAATAAGCTTAATATTTTCATTAAAAAAATCAAGCTCACATGATATAAAATCATTGAAGGGTATGTGGAGAAGGTAGAGTTAAAACAAATTAGGCTTCCAAGGATAGATTACTTAACATGTTTAATGAGTAGAGAGATGATCTTCACAGGTGAGCTGCAATGAAAGAAATTGCAGAATGGATGGGATTCAAACCAGGGCCTCCTGGTTAAGCACCTAACTAATAAGTGGGAGGCTCAGTTTTGAATTCTGTTGAGGCCTGAATTTTTCAGGCCTCTTTTCTGTAATTGATTTAATTGCAGCTTACTAGTGAAGGTCATTTCTCTACATTGTATATCATCAGCTGTTGGTAAAATGTTCATTTCATTGCTTATGTTTAGCTATTTAAAAGATATCTACTTCATAATCATGCACATATTTGGCAGAAGAAAAAGATATGAACTAAAACTTCAAACTCACCAAGTGTTGTCTTGTTGTTACCAGTAAGATATAAATGGTAACCAAAAAGTGACCAAAGACTTATACAAAACATGAGGGCAACAAAAAACAGAAATAAAATGTGCAATTTTCCATCACCTTCCAAAGAGTTCTGTAAGAGACAAGAAAATGACAACATGAAAAATCTTCAACACACTGTTACACTGGGTTATGTCCTTGAAACAAGCACCCTCCTAGTGAATGACAACATTTTCTTGTCAACAATGATATTTTACAAACATTTATAAAATTTGGCAAGGATGGATCTATCTAACATCACCCAAGGAACACACTGCTATCAAATCTTTGACATCCCTTTAAATAACAAAAGTAAAAATGGAAAGATATTGAAAATTTCTTAGACTTACATTCCAAAATGCAATGAAATACTTTGTAACTGTTGCTGTGACATAGAGTGTGTAAAGGATTGCATAAAACAGGAATAGCAGAAAGAACTTGTAGTTTGTAAACCCAACACAGTTATTCACCCATGGACAGTGGTGATCCATTTTCAAAATACATCTGTAATAAATACAAAATAAACTATTAAAAAAACATTATTTTCCCTCATCCCCATTTATTATTAATGATTAACCCTTTAACTCCCATGAGTGACCAAGACAGAATTTCTCCTTATAATATCAATAAAACATCAAGCAGAAAAGTGACGAGAGTAAAGAAAAATATAAATTAGGAGATTATAAGTTGATCCAATCCCAAATTCTTCAAACTAAAATCACAAGAACTGTATGGCAACAGTAAGGAGAATTACTAATGAGATCCTGGGTGTTAAAGGGTTAAGATGAATCTTTCCCTGGCAATATGAGGGCCACATTACCCTGCAATCAAGTAAAAAGAAAACTGAGTACTTGTCAGTTTAATCCTTAACCTCCCATGAGTGACCAAGATGGAATTATCCCTTGATCCCATACCAAATTCTCCAAACTGACCTCATAAGAATTGTATGGTAGACAGTAAGGAAAATTGCAGGTAATTTAGTGTTAACAACTGAGTTGAAAATGTAAATTGGCCACTGTTATGGGTAAAAAAAAAGCTGATGTTTTGAGCATTAGCCCTTCGTCAGAGCGATTGGAAGAATTGTGGGTTGTGTGTGGGTTTATATGCAGAAAGTGGAGCTAGGCTATTGGTGGGAATATGGTGACAAGAACACAGGAATAAATTAGTAGAATGAAAAGCGCTCGTTGATTCCATGGGGATTAAGGATGCTGATTTGGAAGATAAATTTTTGTTCTAGTGTTTTGTGGCTTTCCAAAAGTAAGGAGAATTGCTATTAAGATCTTGAGAATGAAAGGGTTAATGGTGTTATCATAAGGTTACACCACATCCTTTTGGTTTAATTCACATGGAAATGTTAAGATACTAAAAGGGAAAGGTAGTGATCAATCTGGCCTTGCAAATTAAGAGATTAACAATTGCGTATGGCTTTGTGAAACTCCTCCTCACCCCTTCTAAAAATTTTGTAACTAAATAGTTTTAATCAGTATTCCAAAATGCCTAATTTCCCTCACTATAAATTTCTACCACATTAAATAACAAAATCAAATTTTGTTCAACTGAAAATGAAATTTGTCTCCTCTTGTTCAACTTACTTTCTACACATGGAGCAGTGATGACATCTGTCAGGTTTGATGGCTTGACAAACATCACAAAACCTAGCAGCTGCAAAAGAATTCCAATTAATTATTTTAAAAAAACTCCATAATATTGAAGTGACAAGACACAAGAAAATCCAATAAAATCAAGATCTTACCTCCTGATATGGTCTGTGTAAAAACTGGAAGTTTTCTTGATATTTTTTCTAAGACTTCTTTAGGATCCTAGAGACAGATTTCAAAGGAAAACAGTTTTCATAAAATGTACATTGTACACTAAAATGAAAGACAACACATCACAAAAAAATAAACTTTTTCCTTTAAAACATCTGTTTTAAACTCATTGTCACTCCTGAGCAGCCTCCCTAATCAGAATTCAGTGTTAATTAATTTTCCTTAATGATGCTTATTGCAAAAAAAATTCACTAGAATTATTAAATAACGTAAGTTTGTTACTAGGCCAGTTATTACGAAGCATTTCTACTGATCTATCTGCTACCATCAAGCACAGTTTACCTGTGTGCTTGATGGTAATTTATTGATGGAGATATATTTCCAATCATTTATATTTTGAAGGTTAAAAGATAACAAAAAACATCAGCAAATACATTGTGAACCTCCAAGAATATTGATGCAGAATTCCTGACCTGAGCAGTTTTATTCATTAAGGGTGAAATTTTCTTGTGCCCCAAAATTCATGACACATTGTCATCTAATTACAAAACCTGTGTTGCAACAAAGTTTCCTTGTGTATAAATATACCATTTTGTGGCAAACTTTTATCAGTGGCTGAGTACTACACAGGTTCTTTAATTTAAAGAAGCTATGTTATAAAACTTGCATTGGTAATTCTTAGATCTGTTGAGTGATGTGCCTTTTGAAACGGGGCAAAACATGACTCTTATCCTCATAGATCTAAATAATTTGGTTTCTTTTTACTTCTTTCAAAAAAAGCATCATCCAGGGAACATCTTTAGTCTAAGATAGCTTTAAAATTAATAAGAACAATTAGTAAATTACATACTCCATTATCTAACGCCTCCCTGTCTGCTCTTGACAGGAAAAACTGCAAATTGAAAACAAGATTAACATTTAATTTTATATGATATGGGGTGTAGTCTTAAAACTCCTTTAAAAAAGGATAACCATTTCATGAAAAGTGTATTAATTCCAAATTTTATAATTTGCAATGTTGTACAGAATTTTTCAAGAAACGGCTTTTTGCAACCGAGTTTGTACTTTAACTGGGAATTCTTAGTAACATGTAACTAAAGTAACATTTAGAACAGTTTTGGCTCTAAGTTAGGAGCAACCTGGGTTTTGAAGTCCGTGATTAATACAGCTGTGAGTTGTCTTCTACAAATGTTTCCTATATATATAATAGTTTAAGATCCCCAAGTTCAAGATCAGGTCATCTGATCACACTTACGGCATTCTCTGATTTTCAAAGTATTACAACACAATTTGCTAAATCGATGACATCTAAGCCAATATTTGAAACTAAACAAACCTGCGAGGGAACAAGACCAGAAGAGGTACATATCGTTCTCCAGTATGAGATCAACAACATGAGGAAGAAAGGATGATAGAAGATCAAATACGCAGCTGAAATTTAAAAGAAGGAGAAATCATAATTTGGCAACATTTCGAAGCGATCAAATTACAAAATTCACAAAAACATTAGTACGCAAGTTGTATTGATTTTATCAGATTGTAATTCGTATATTCCTCACACGAAACTTTTATTAACGTCTCTAGCAGAGTTTCGTTTACCTCTTTCGAATGGAGACTGCACACTCTCTGAAATCGAAACAAAGAGAACAAGATCATAAGAAAGTTATTTAACCGGAAGGCAGAATTTCAGATTCCTAACTCGGCACAAGAGCACTAACTGTATAATGCTCACGAAATCAACAATTCAACGCCTTTAGGCCCTAAAATTTTGAGCTCTCACCAAAGCAAAGAACCAAGACGTAAGCATAGTAAGACCAGACAATCACTGCGTTGATAAAGAGTACAGGAATCCATTGAAAGGATTTAAAAAGACAGGTCAAAATGGCAGCCATGTTTGAAATGGTAACAAAGCAAGCGATCATGCGCAAAATATTGCAGTGACGTCGCCAGGAGTGAATTTATTGAGATTTAAATATATTAAATTCCGCCTAGTAACACCAAGAAGGGGGACTAGCTCAGATGGTAGAGCGCTCGCTTAGCATGCGAGAGGTACCGGGATCGATGCCCGGGTCCTCCACAAAACTTTTTATTTTCCTTTCTTTTTGTTTTTTTTTACTGACTCAACTTGGAATTTTGATTTATAAACGGTTGCATTAATATAACAAGTATTTTTCACAACTCGGGTCCAGGATGGCTGACATCACAGTGGTTCACTTACCGGTAACAACTTGTTTCTTGGTCAATTACTGCTCTAAATATTCTGCCTTGCACGAATACCGCTCAAACCTCTTAGTTTGCGATCATTTTCAAGGCCACATATCTGGAAAATAGTTTTGCTTTGAGTTCACGATAAGCGATATTATACGAGATTTTACGAAGTCTTTGTGTTACTTACATGTCACTAGTAAAAGACTTGTTTCCACAAGAGCAGAGAAGATGGAGCCGGCATACCTTTCATGTCTCAGAGTGTCTCATCTGAGAGAATAATTGTTATTTTTTTCTTTCGTTTGAGATGACATAATTCATCAAGAAATATTTCAGAATGCGGAGGTTCCCGCAGCAAAAGCCAAGAACGAACATATGTGGAAATAATTGTAATATGCGTGTTGATTTAGAAGACATTTTTCGTGGAAGAGACAACCAACCTTCGGCATTTCTTGAGGTGCCTAGAGACTAAAGAAAGCGGAAGCTTCAATTTGTGCATATCTGAATTTTAATGTAAATATGGCCAAATTCAATCATTTCAAAAAAATCCAGTTAGGGAGTAGCTTATAATTATTAAGAGCTGTGGAAGACGGGTGAACGGGAGATTGCTTCACCCCCTCCCCCCCCCCTCTTCATCTACCCACTCCCCATTAGAACGCCAGTCCTAGGAAAGGACACTAGACTGAGGAAAGATATTCCTTCAGGGGTGGGGGAAGCTTTTGATGACATCACAGCTTAAAAAACAAATGGGGGGGGGGGGGGGGGGAGTGGAGGGCGACCCAATCTCTTTGGTTACCCGAACTAGCGATGACTCGACACTTCCGCTAACCGAAGGCAATTTTGTTTTCGCTTACCTTTATATCTGAAAAGCGAAACTGGGCTAAGGACATGTTAGGAATTCTAAATGACCTGAAGTTAGATGCATAGGTCAGGGCTTTTATGTGAGGTCTGTTTTTGAACAAACTGACAAGCGCATTGCTACAATAAGCATACCTCCGAACTTCCAGTCGCATATCATGTGATGCATATGAAAATTTTTCGCTTTGGGAAATGTAATTCAATAGCGACTCTGCGCATGACATCTATGGCGGGGAAATAAACTTAGCTTCTGTTCATTTTCATTAAAATACCATTCCTCACATCGTTTCAGTCAATAGGAAAATGGCGAAAATCTTTCATTCACATTACAATTATATCACTTTGAACAAAAATACTAAAAGCAGACAGCAAATGATTGCACCTTCACTGTATCTGTTAAGCCTCAGTTCTCATTCCACAATAATCATCCATACAAATACTTCCCGATTAAACTTTCGGTTGCTAAGTTCCCAGAACATTCATATTGATCAATATTGTTCATACTTTAAAATATGTATCAGAATTTCTGAACTATTTTCAGATATCTTATCTACCTGCAATAGCAAGATCATTGCTCTTACTTCAATCAAAAATACAGTTAACCAATACCTTAACGACTTTCACACATTTTATGCGTCGGAAATTCCTCAAGTGCTCAATAAACTATCATCACAAATTATCACTCACGCGCAAGGAAAACAAATTGCTATGTGATTCAAAGACTTTTTAACCATAACATCCACGAAGTTAATTCAAAAAGCATTTCTTGATATTTTGCTTCGGTCACCTTTAAAAACTAGCCCACCGTGGTTCTGTAAGTGTCTGAAGTTATGATTTCGGCCGATAAAAAGGATTATCTTAAATCTTAAATGGTTATCTACCAGACGATCGGGAAGGTTATGTAGAAAGACAGCATAGGCTATCACTGACCCGCAGGACCATCGGGAAAATACTCGTCTCGATAGAACTCTTTACTTCTATCCGATCATCATGATCGTTCGGGTCGTACAGTAACTAGTTGTGTTGTGTTTTCAAATACTTCAGATCGCCTTGATTTTTTTGTTTGAGATGATTGGGAAGATCCTATGAAACCACGCTTGAGAACTCACGCAATCATGAAATAGCTTGATTTTCAAGTGGCCGCCTAATGGCTGTGATCACTTTGTGAACGTCGTAGGCCGTCGGATGATTTAGCGACAATTTTGAAAACAGTCTCAGCATTCCCTACTTCTCTTGAGCGCTGGTTCTTCTATTTTTTCTTCTCCATCTGCTGGGAGGTAAATTTCATCTGTGGCAGAAAATTCTTTGCCTTTAACTTTATTCTCTAACCCCTAAATACAAAGAAAACATAAAAAAAGATAAGCAGTATGAAAAACTCTTACTTTGGTAACGGAACACAGGCCTACAATTTCCAAGAAAAAAAAAAAACAAGGACACTAGATTATCTCCATACAGTCAAACGGTCATATACATAATCGGTTGTATTGAGCGGTCACCCTAGGAGAACGACGGCTTAATACAGGTTGACCGTTAAATACAGGTTCCACAGAAGAGGGGTAATGTAAAAAACGTTAAAAAAAACGCCATTTGACTCCATAATTGACCACTAATGTACAAAAAATTGCTAAAAAATACTACCAACATTGATTTCGGGAGAGAAACATGGATTTAATTTTACTTGAAAGATTATTCGTGGTTTTATTTGAGTGGTTCCTCTTAAATGACCGTTTAACACAAGTGGAGGACAATACAAACAGGCCTTTAGGACTCATTCAAAGGTGACCACGACTGCTCAATAGAGGTGTAAACTACAGTGATAAAGGGAAACAAATTCGAGACTTTGACAACCGACTGCTTAATATGGGGTGACCGCTAAATACGGTGCTGCTTAATGCAGGTTCGACTGTAGTATCTAAACAATAAGTGAGCCGACGCATTCCTATCCGCTTGTGACGTAGAATTTTAAATATGGTCAAGTTTACTTCGTTTTATGCGAGCAGACAATACGCGCCATTTTTCTTTTCTTTTTTTTTTTTTTGACAGCCAGATATGTGGGAGTTGGAAACCTACACATTTTTAGAATCTTTTCAGAGAATCTTCAAAACTTTGAAATTCCAGTTAGACAGCTTCGATTCCTTTCAAAAAAAGGAGAAAAGGAAAAAAAATTAAGGGCTCAACACTTTTAGTGGCACAGTGATACATGGACAGAATTTCCAAATTCAGTCTCTCGTGTATACGGTAACAGGTACCCAGTGACGTTAACCCTTAACACACTAACATCAGTAGGCATATTCTCCATACTGTTCTCTATACATTTCCCAAGGCACTGATAAGGAGAATTTGTTTCATAATCAAGAGTATCTTTAAGCTGGTGATCATTTTCTTGGTTCTCCCGACCTTAATGTGTGATTCAGAGGTGATATTGTAAGGAGAAATTAGATGCTAGTCACTCTTAGGGGTTAAAGGGTCAACACAAATAGCTGAATAAACTCACCTCTCCAGCATAGGAAAGAAGAGGAGAAATTTCACAGACTATAGATGTGGCCCTAGAACCAGAAAGAAAAGGAAAACTTATTCAATCTGAATTTGAAATGGAATTACTGCACTTTTGTGTTCTCAAAAAATTTCTTCTGTTTATTTGTTTGGTAAGCATATCTGATATTAATTTGGAATTTAACAATCCACTCTGGGCACTCAGTCTTTGCTGCCATCCTTCAATACTCCTGAGTGGAGAGAGCATTATGAGAGTTGTGTATCATGTCCAAAAACACAACACAATGAGCCAGTCAGGGCTCCAATTTGAAATTCACAACTTCTAGTCAAGCAAGCTTACCATTAGGCCACAATCTAATTAAGAGCCTGGTACAGGCTGAACATTTTACAACTGTTTACAAAAGAGCTCTCAAGGACTTACCCATTGGCATCTTTGAACTTGGCACCAGCTTTGGTTAGATATCTATGATGCAAATTTGACAAGTCCCTGAGTGCTGTTTCTGAACTCTCCATTGGTAATTTTACAGTTGCCAAAAAGGTATAGACACAAGTTGCATATTGCATAAGCTAGTCGAGGCAAGTTGCAAGGAGAGAAAAAAAAGATTGATCATTTTTACCAGCAGTAAGCTTCTGGTACTAATTACATTCTCTTGAATACCAGCTAGACTCAGTAAATGTCACACCTATCCATTCTATCAATAGTACCAACTATACTATAGTACCATCTCTGTGCTTTCATGGTCTGAGAGGTTACGCCTCATCAATTGTGAACGCTTTACGTTACCCTGACTTTTTCACATTTTCTCTATTTCTGGCTGCTTTCGATGTCAGAGTACTATTCTCATGAGTTAACTTAATTAATGTTCCGTTTAATTAAATTCTCATTATAATCAAAGGCTCCCCGTATGTAACTCAGGCATGTTTAGTTAAGTTTTCGAAGAAGGAGAAAAATAGGACAAGGGTAAAAATACAGAAAACAGACGAATTGTTAACCTCTGATCGTACAAAACTTTATTTAGCAATAATTCTTATAAAATCCTCTACAGTACAAAATGATGACAGCGTAAAAACGACCCAAATAACTCACTTTGCACTCACATTTACTCTTTTTTAATATCAAAATGTCTGGAAAACAATAAATAACGGGGTCTTCTTATAAATAACAGTACAGCGGTCTTATTAAGACTGTGGCAGGCATATTCGCGCGCCGTCACAAACCTGAGTCACCAGGCTTCCTCTTCGCCAACCCAAACAGGCAGAGAAGAGGAAGGCCTGGTACTCGGGTTACGCTGGTTCGGAATAAGCATAGAAATGCAACTGACTTGAGATGTAATAAACGTTTTTTGAACTGCTCACTTTTCGGTGGACGAAATGATGAACAAATGAAGCCAGCATCATTTTCCTGTACCCAACAGTTACAAGCTAATGAACCCGCATACAACTTACGCCAGCCGGAAAACTCTGTCGGTGGCACACCCCGTTTTGAAACACACAGGGACACTTTGGAGCAACCTGGAAACCCGTTGGAAAGCGCCAGGACACCAACTATTTTATGTGATAAAATCAAACGCGTACACCCTATCCACCTATCACTTTGTCAACAGCCATGCAGATCATCCAGGAAAAAAAAGAAAGGATTCCCAATCGTTACCACAACACCCCTCTAAGGAACTTAAGTGGACGAAACATGTACCAAGTGTAAGGGCTCCTCGCCAGTGATAATCACCTCAGAATCAAAAAACGCCAACCAATAGAAAAACGAGATCTTATCCTTTGCCTTATTCCTCCTTTTTCTGTCTGTTCGTGAAATTCAATTTCTCAATATGAGTCAAAGTAAGTTACTTTAAAGATAAACCCTAACAGTTTGAAGAAAAGAAGAAATTACTCTAAAGTGTTTAGAAACGCCTTCGAAAATCCCTAATTTCAGACAAACGGAACGGGAAGATATTTAAAAATAACAGAAAAGAAATGACGTCTGTTTAAGTAGAGGAAAATGTCGAAGTAGATCTCAAACAGCCGCGTCAAGATTTTTGAATCATTTTTCGAAACATATGGAACTACCTTCAACTTGAAGGAAGCTACAAAAATATTAATTCGGTGAGATAAAACACAACAGAGGAAATAAGAAAGCACGAAGGTACTTGACTTAAACCGATTCCAAAAGACGAACTGGAAAAATTTAGGATAAAGTTTACAAGATACAAAAACTGTGACGCAGCTGCTTTTAACAGGAAAGAAACAAATCCTGAAAATTCAACCTCTGAAAACTTTTGACAAAAAAGATTCCTTAGGAAACAAAAGGAGTTTAACGTGACAAAGTCAAATCAACATATTCTTTAAATCGTTGCAAAGGAGACTCTTACGAATGGCGTTCAATCATTCTGATGTGGAGGACCAAGTTGAAGCTTTGCTACTGGGGTCCCAGATGCCGCCTCCAAGAGAACCCAAAGGATCAAAAGTTGGTGTTGAATCTTGGTTGGACTGTAGCTGCACTGAGTAGGAGGCGAAAGAAACCGCAGTTGAAGTAGGCAAGGACTCTGCAGTAGAAGCTGATCCAAGGTATCCACCGCTCCAGATGGAAGAGACGTCAGGCGGTGGAGTCCAAGTAACTTCCTGGGTGCTGAACGGTGACTCTGGTCCCACGACAGCTCCTTCGCCAGACCAGTTTGGCATATGACTAAATAACGCATCCACAGCGTCTGCTTCAGAGCTTAGAGGCTGCCCGGGAGACGAGGTTGGTGGCCTGTATACGGACCATCCATCACTGTTTTGAGGGGAGTTGCCTACATCCCATATCTCAGCCATGGTCTTATTACTGGACACTACGCCGCTGTTGGTATTGCTAGCATCTAGGAAGTTTACCCAGTTGTTGGACAGTCGGGAGCTCTTTCCAGGAAACTGGTCCTCTGAAGAACGAGAGCTAGAGCTGAAGAGACTGTCGCGGTTGTGGTAGCATTGCTCACTACTGTTCCAATAGGGACGATGTTCGGCAGGGAGGCCTCGATTGCGTGTGGCACTGTTATCGGACAGTCCAAAATCACCTAGGTCCAACGGACGAGCCTTCTCTTCTCCAACAGATGCTTGTTTCTTTAAACCTCTTCGATTATATGACTGACTATCCAAAAGAGATGGCCTGTGTTGAGGCATGAAGTGCGAGGATGGTGCCATCCTGTCAGGTCTCTCTCCGACCGGGCCACGCGGAGTCAAATGTGAATCAACAGACGTGGACCAAGGGTTTCGCCTCAGACCGGACAAGCCAAGGTCTTCGCCAGATTTGCTAGACTTTCTGGAGCCTGCAAATTAGTTATAAGAGAAACAAACAGTATGACCAGTTAAATAAGGTGAGGATGTTAACACTGGTAAATCAAAGTGAAGCTATTTACTTCAAATTTGGTCCCTGGAGGTTTTACTTCCTGTCATAGTAACCATCTAACCAAATTTTGCTGGGAACCCACGGAGTTGATAATATCAAAGATACTGAAATCTCACAATCGATCAAATCACCTTGTGGTAACACAATGAAGCTGATTCGCAGAATTCAAATAACTTTTTTGGTGAAGAAAAACTCTTCAAACTCGAGCTAGACAGTTAATCATACCTGTCGAAGACCACGGTGGACCGACACCAGCCTCCAAAGAAGCTGATTTGGTACTTTTGACACGTGACTTGTTTCCTTTCAACACTGAGGACTTCACTTGCTCCATACCGTTTGAACTATCACTGCTGACAATGCTGCTGTAGCTGCTGCTCCGGCTGCTTCCGCTCAACAGGGTTGGAGAGGTTGGAGGTGGAGAATCCGACAAACTTGATGATAGGGTAGACGTTTTGGTGTACGCCTTCCTCTTGTTTGGCTCCTGCTCGTCATAGTTATTCTCTTTAGAGGATGCCTGCATGTTCTTATTGAGTGCTGAAACGACTGCAGCGGCGATGGCGTGGGGAGATGTTGGACTGACAGGACTGCATGTATTACTCTGGATCTTACTGCTGTGTGCGTTGCACTGACTCTTCCCTTGAACCTCCAGGACCTTAGGTCGAGCAGTTCCAGTCGCTAGTTGTGTTTCTTTCTTGCCCTTACTATTTGCATTTTCCGGAGTAACTTGGTTTTTACGTCCCTTCGCTCTGTCCCTTGAGGTGTCTTGGAATGATTCACCTGTATGGTTCGGCTGCTTGGAATTGTTTTGCTGTTGTTCTTTCAGTTGTGTGTCCGGCGGCAGATTACCATTCCGTGTTCTGTTGATGTCGTTTGAAGGCTGTTGTATTTTAACCTCAGGTACAGACTTGTCTGAAGAGCCATCACTGCAGCTATCATCTGACAACACACCTTCATCTTCCTTCCCTTTGGCTGCAGCATTTTCCTTTGCCTTTACCCTCTTTTCTTTTCCCTCTTTCTTGCTGACAGGTTTGGTTTTTCGTTTCTGCTTTCCTTTCGACTCCTTAGAGTCTCTTTTGGGCGCTGATTCGCATTTGTTAGGGATTACCACACTGATAATTTCATCATTGAAACCTTCAGGAATTGATTTACTCTTTGGTTCTGTTTTCCGATTTTCCTCGCATACTCTCTGTTCGGATTTCTTCGGTTCAACGACCTTCCGCGTTATATTTGCCACCGTTTCTGCCAAACCCTTTCCTCGATTATCCACAGTACCTTTAGGTTTATTGTCTTTTCCCACAGAACACGTTTTGATTTCTAGAGGAAGACTAGATGCCTTGATGGCACGAGTATCCGCGTTTTCTGTCGCATTCGGCTGGATTTTCACCGCTGCAACTTCAGTCCTCGTATTTCTATTTCTCATTCCGTTATTCTCTTGCCGTGACGTACTGGCTGTAACAGTTTTGATATTGTTATTAGTTGGTAAAGTATTCGCCAAGCTGGTTGTCACGCTGTCACAACTAGATGGCCTCTCACTTGACACAGGTGTTGTTTCTCTGCTTTCTCGCTGCTGATCACGTCTGGTCCTCTTTTGACTCACTGATTGTTCCTCTCTGGCTGGAATTCTGCGGACACAAGGCGAGTTATAAGATTTTATCGTAATAAGGTATTTGATATTTTTTAGGGATTTGGCATTTTTTCGTTCGTATTTTAACGAAATCTTAACTGTGTAGAACATCGCTGTCCGCGAGTACCGGAAAGATAAAAACAACTCACAAAAATCGTCACGTTTTCCGATCGCCTTTTAATAATCGCCAAAATAGATGGTCAAACATCGCATATCTTGGAAATCTCCAATTCTTGTTCATTTTAGGTAGTGCAAAACAACCTCTTTCCACATGTATGTCAGAATCAAATTTGTAATCTCATTACCCGTATATTTTCATGTCTATTTAAATTGTAATGAGAGTCCAATTCTGTGGGTAAAGATCAGAGAAGGCTCTCATTAACATAACAAAGATGACCTTAACTCACTTGTTCTTCTTAACTCCAGCGATGGCATTCAAATCAAATATCGGCCCTCGCTCTTCTTGTTTCATCTGCAGTAGTTGCATTTCAGGATGCGAGAGGAACACGAGCCTGCGCGCCTCAGCGTAAGCGGCAATCATGACAGCTAAGAAGACCACACCCATGAGGACAACAGCCACGATTTGGACTACAGGTTCCCAGGAATTGCGGCCCAAAGCCGAAGAACACAGAGGAAGGAGGTGAGTAGGAATTGTCGCAACCAGAGTGAATTCCATTACTGGACCGACGGTGGTTTTCACTTCTAATTTCCGAGTTACTCTCGACATTGAAAAATCTGGCGTAAACCTGAAAAACAAAATTGCTCTTTCTTGAATAGAGATCTCCCTTTTTACAACCATTTCAAATGGATGTAGCTGAAACACGAAACAGATAGGGGGAGATGGCTCCGCTAGATCAGCAAACTAAGTTGCTTTTTTCTCGTCTACAATATTTTTTTAACTAACTTCATAACATGACTGCCTTCTTGTGTTCACTACCGAAATAAGCTGTACAAAGAGACTTAATCAGTCTTATGTAAGGCAGTATAACCAGGTTTCTATTATCTTTGGTAAACAAAACAAGTTTTATTGTGCACCTGACGGTTTGCTTTCTGTCAAAAACTTGCATAATTTCGCGTCCAAAAAAATGATCATTGCTTACGTGATTTCAATCTTGCGTGATGTGTTTGGTTTAAGGATGAATGACTTGCAGTTCATGATTTTAAAACCGTATCCTTCACACTCGTAGCCATTGATACTGAGTGAACTGATGAACATGGAGAGCTGACCAGGATTTGTTGCTGTAACTGTCTTCATTACTGATAAAGGCTGCAGGGATCGGGTTCGAGGAGCAGCTTCTGATATAAGAAACAGATCTATTTCATAAATTTGCAATCAGATTCCTAGGCAGTGAACAAAGTTTCCTCGCGAAATCTTAAGAATATTTGTGTGGCTCTTTGCTCAAAAACCTGCTTGTTCCGTTTCGTTCCTCGTTTTTTTGTTACTTTCAAAGTTTCTATATCAAAATTCTTAAATGTAAATAGGGAAGACTACCGAAGGTCTTGGGCCCCGACTCACGCTTATCGCGCTTTCTGAAAGGAAATACAAGAGACTGCCTTGCGGGCAAAACTGCCTGTGGACGTGTTAACAGTACAAAGTGACTTACTATGACAATCTGTCAACTGACTCGGCTTAATTTCAAACAACAGAGTGCTTTGGGACCCAGGCCTCTTGCCATTCAAAGTGAACTCTCCCCGGGCTCCTTGACCTTGAACCACTATTCCATCCAAAACTGTAAGATTGTTCCTAGAAACATCCGTAAATAAATAAGTAACAAACATAGATAAACAATAAATCATAAATTCACAAAATGGATAAAATGACCTCTAGTATACGACAATAATTTTGTGCAGCGTAAGTAGAGGATCAAAGTGGTCCCCTCGACTACCTCTGGTTTATGCAAGTAATAAAAGAAGCAAGTCATTATTCAATGAAGATGGTTGTCGAGTGCGACCTGTCTTACAACGGGCGAAATATATAAGAGTGATATATTAATAAGGCGGCTTCTCGTTCACTATTTCAAGATCGAATTAGAATTTGAAAAGCTGTTTCTCGTGGACGGAAAAAAGAGCCGAAAACCCACAGAAAAAAAAACCGTCGAGGAATAGGCGAAAATCAATCAATTACAAACTCGACCCAAATGCGACACCAAATTTACGAACAGACACCGGGAAACAGCGATGGAGGTGAGTTATCACACCACTATGCCATCTCTACTTCCCGAAGAAGAATCTTTTTGCATCTTTCGCAACAATAATTTGAAATAATAGGTTTCAATTTAAATAAATCGCTAATGAAGCTGGGTCTTGCGTCTCAGCAATTAAAGAAAAAGGGTGGTGTCTACCTGATGAGGACCACAGATGTTTTGAGTCGTTCATCTTTGGGTTGAAACAGCACTGGAATCCTGACGACCGCGCGGGGCTTGAGAATAGTCAACAACGTACCGGACGCGTGAGCTATTTCACTTCCCAGAGTTGACAAGTAGTCCTAAAAACAGGCCGTAAATTTTAACTCGTCTTCTAGTAAAGGTGATACTCTAGTTTTAGCCATGACAGAGTTAAAGTTTCGAAAAAGCTGATTCATTCCTTACAAATGGCCTCTACGTGTTAAATGACAGAGACAGAAAGAAGTATACCTCATGTGAGGGCACAGAGAAGGTCGTTTCATCTGGATCAAATCCATATGTTTCTGTATCAAACCTATGAATAAACAAGGAAAAAAAAAAAGGATGTGATTGCAGTTGCGTAAATCACAGTCTACCCCTTACTACTAGCACTAAATGAATTTCAGTAACACCACAGCTATACCAACAAATCAGTTTTCGCCTAACAGCCAATAATACGTACGATGACACCCTCTCAGTTGGTAGAAACGTCGCCACTGTCACCGAGAAGACTCCTTTTCGATAATATCCTCACCCGGACTATCAGACTTACTTATAAATTGTTGAAACGATTCCAGAGATGCCCGCGCTCTGATTGGTGGGAGATTACAACATATCTTGGTGCAATCACCCCGAAGGTTTCCCAGCGTATGGTGCTAACTAAACTGAAGCGCTAATTTTCAACTTAACGCCGTCCGTTTTTGTGTCATCGCTCAAGAGAAATATAGGGAAAAATCCGTTGGTAATATCCCCTGTAATCTCTTTAAAATAGTTTTTCTCCACAACCTCAGCGAATATCGAGACATGATAATTGGTCTCAACGACCAATCGAAACAAAGATCAATTTGTTACGTTATGGAGAAACTAAAAGTACTCGCAAAGAAAACCGGCCTCGAGCGCGGGGAACTGTGTGTGACCAACACGACCTTTTACCTTCCCGTGTAATTGGTTTGGAGGGATGTTGCAAATTATCGTTTCAACCAATCAGAGATCATCATGACGAGAAACCAATACAAACATAAATAACTTTCGACACTTCTTCATTAAAAAAAAATGGCAAAAAAGATCTATAATATTGTATCATTTTGTCATTTACCTATCAGTTAAAATATCCCATACACCTTGCGGATAAAGCGAAAAAGGCACAATCTGTGCCAAGACAGGAACATCTGCTGGATTCTCCAGCGTGAAGAATTTGACTGAGACGTTACCAAGGTGTGTTAGAGGAAACTTGACTGGTTTGTCTGATGAAAACGACGGCCATGAAAGACTGGCTTGTGCTGGGATTTGGAATCCCTTAACAACATCTGTATCTATTATGAATGATAAATTTAATCTGCAAAAACAAAGGCAAGAGAGCAAGATATAATATTAGAAATTGTGCTCTAGTCTGTTACCGCGAGCAAAGGGTCTCTAAGAAGAAAAAATCTAAAAAAAATTCAAACCCAAAACACGGAAACACAAAGATATATATAAACAAAAAAGAATGTAACACCGTAAGCCAAAAGTAGAGAGACTTGCCTAGTCTTTCCTGACCGTTCTAACGAAGAGAACAACTTTTGGTTCTTCTCTATGAGCTGACTGTCAATTTCCCCAACGTTGGAGGGTAACGAAAAACTCGATAACCACTGTTCACCTGCATAACAAACAACACCTTTCAGACTCTACTAAAAGCAATATAAGGATTAATTTTACTGATCCTAACTTACGACTGATAGCGCTAGTTGGGAGATTCTAAAAGTTTCATTTTTACCACATCTTGAGACAAAGCGCCATGCTCTTTACTTCTTTGTCGCATTTCCCAGAGAAAAAATGCTTTTTTAATCAAGGAAATTAAACCTTGGAGGCAAAGAAAAGTCATTTTATGTCTTACTTGAGTGTATTCCAGTGTGGCAGAGGTTTTTACAGCCTTTTGAAGGATCATAATATAACTGTCCAACCTGAGAAAAAGTGGGTAATTTTCACTAAGGCAACTAACGACAAAACCAACACAAATCTACCAAATGCACATCCTCAACTTTTTAAATAGCTGCTGTCTTCATTAAAAATTTGTGCCTCTATAGATTTCTGTGCCTTTGATATAATAAATTATATTATCTTATACAGAAAATATACTAACCTCAACTCTCTCATTGGGAAGTAATTGAACCTCAGAAGTCACAGGCTCGAATGAAAATTGATCACTAAAAAGATGAGGCTTCACAGATTCTAGCTTCAAGGTATTGGAAAATGAACTAAGCAGAGTGAGAGTGTAATTTACAATTTGACCCTGAAAAACAAGAATATGCGATAGGTTTAGAACTCAGAAAAACAGAAACCCGAAACCTTGAAAGTAAACAGGATTGAAATGTTCTGGCTCATCTCTGCTCCATGATTGACCTATCAACTTGTGCCATGGCTCAAAGACCCAGAGAAAAAACAAACAAACAAAAAATCAGCAACCATGGTTTGTCCATTTGCAGTTCCTTTAGCATGTTTTTATTTTGATTTATGCAATTCCTTGTGGCATTTTTCTTCTGATTTACAGTAGTAATTTAATTGGTTTTGGTGTCACCATGCTCAATCAAAATTAACTGTATTTTCCACTTAGAATCTTGTTGCTGACAAGTGGCAAGCTAGCTAATTACCAATCACTGATAAAAACTGCCACTATCTAAAACTGCTTTAATTTCTGTTTTGGTGCACAACAAAAAGCTTGTTACTCACTGGAAAACCAGGCTGAAAAATTACAGATGCTGGAGCAGAAACTATTTTTCCATCCATTGACTTTAAGTGAAGAGGAATGTGTAATGTCTGTAAAGTTGAAAACAGGATGTCATTTCTTACTCAACATTCTAAGAAAGGCAGTGTAATCTAAATTTAAAAAATTACATTTAAGGGGTTTAACAAGTGATCCTCTCACCTCATAATCTGTTTCCATTTCTATTTCTCCAATATACTGTCCCTCTCTCTTGGGTACAGCAGCCTCTACACTAAAATATGCCACAAAGCCAGGTTTAATGTGCACCTGAAATCAAGAAAAAGTGAAAGTAATACAACCATGAATATCACTTTTGAAATCCTTATGCAGTTAGCCATGGTGACAAAAAAAGACATTCTGCTCTTTTTACCTTGCCATCCTCTGCCTCTCCATTGGCAGGCTGATCCATTGTATTTGATAAGCTTTGATTCCCTTTAAATAACTTGCTGTCATTACTAGATTTGATTGCTAATAGTTTTAATCTTGCAAACTGGATATTACATTCTATTCTGTAAATAGTGACCTAAGGAAAATAGAAACAAATTTTAATTACCCTTACAATGTAGATATTTCCCAGTGGTTTTAACCCTTTAACTCCCACAAGTGACTAACATCAAATTTCTCCTAACAAAATCACACTTGAATCAAACATTAAGGTCATGAGAATAATGGAGATGATCACCAACCAAAGAAACTTGTGATTGTTGAACAAATTCTCCTTTTCAGAACCCTTGGAAATGTCTCAGGAGTAGGATGGAGAATATTCATACTGACATTAAGGAGTAGAGGGTTAACCACAGATTTCTTATGCTGAATGACACAATAATAGCCTGGGTTGGAGAGAGGCCATACGAGGGACACAGTGTTGAACCTTGCAATGGTCACATTTAAGATATTATTGGTAGAAGATAAGTTCTCAGTCCTGTTATACCTCTATTGGATTATTGTTGATGATTTTGAGGAGTTTTGTTCTATTCTCCCCAGTTCCTACAGTGCCATAATCAACTACATCTTCCTCCAAGCCATCTACACCATACTGCAACAGAAAGACCAAGCAAATGTCAAAACTTCAGGAAAACTAGAATACTTATGTTCTTGGTGATCTGTAATCTCTTTTGTAATGACAGGGACAAATCACATGATTGCCTCTGATGAACAGGCTATCCAGTTTTCAGTGAACCAGACTATCTGCTTATCTCTCCATTCTGGATTGTCTGTTGGCCTGCCTGCCTGCCTGTCTGACTAAATGACTATCCATCTTTATATCGGTCTTTCTCTCCTCTACATCCATTTGTCTATCAGTCTTTCTGTATGTCAGTCAGTTGGTCAGTCAGTCAGTCAGTATGCCAGTTAGTCTGTTGCTCAGTATGTCAATCTTTCAGTCAGTTAGTCAGTCTGACAGTTAGTCTGTCTGTCAGTCCATCAGTCATTCAGTCAGTCACTGATTTTACACCTGTCTAATTATCTATCTGTCCATATATATAAGCAAGGATTAGATTAACACAAACTCCTTTCAAATCAGTAAATTCAGTTTTTAATCTAAATGTACATATTACTGGTATTGCAGCTAGTGGTGATTTCTATATGAAACCCAAGGAAAAGTATTTATTTGTAAGAAACTAACCACAAACTCTACTGACCTTGAGCTTGCCATCATAACAGTGAATGGGTACAGTAAAAATAGAAGCATTTGTGTACACTCTAAGAATAGTAGAAAAAGCCATATCGGAGCCATTGGCAAGGAACTGGACATAGAATGGTGTCACTGTGCTTTGTGGTGGTATCATGGCTGGCTTGGTAAAATTTATAATCTGTATGAAAAATATATTTTTATATGTTAAACAAATTATTTCTGTTGATTTTGTACATTTCTTTGTGAAAACAAAAGGATACTTAAACTTACAGAAAATATATTTTCCATCTCGGCAGGAAAGGCTGCATCATAAATAACCATTGTAAAACTAAATGTGTTTGTGATTGGGAGTTCCCTTGAAACTGGATCAAAAGGAGGTTTCCCTACAAAGAATCTTGTCTTGCTAACAGAATATGCTATGGTCCTGAAATTAAACATAGAGAGCAATAAAAGCACATTAAAATATGTTTTAGTATGAAAGGCAAAGTTTCTGGGAGGCCACCATTGCATGAAGGCAAGGTAGACAACTAAAACATATATGGAATATTTCTATTTTTAAAGGCATCAATTATGAAAGGTTTAGGACTCAAATCAGTTGGAACACCTCAAAATTTCATTGTTCAGCCCTCCATTAGTCAATTTTTCTAAACTACATTTTTCTGTAAACCTAAAGCAACAAAACATGCTTCACTGATTTAACAATTGAAGATATAATAAATAATTTTCAATTCAACCTGAAAACATTTAGTTGCAGATAACACCTAGCTGATAGGGTTCTATAAAATTTCATCACCTCTTCACTGGCTTAAGTCTTAAAATCCCATATAGGCAGGTAAGAGTTCACTGCTATATTTCAACATAACTTTTTCAACTTACCCTTGAAGTATATTAACTTGATAAGGGATCTCTAATCTAGGAGAGATTTTGCTGTTTGTTTTTATAATAACCTTTCCGGTTGTTTGTCTACTCCTTTTGACATGGAAAGCTGTTATAAGAAAATAAAATAATGTTAAAAATGAATTTGCATTGCCTACTGCATTAAGACCTTTATTTGTAAGCATTAAGGATAGCTCGCAGCTTATTTTAAATTCAGCTAGTTGTATAAACTTTCCAAAATAACTTATCCTTTACAAGCAATAACAATATACTCGGGATAATCAATGAAGCATGCACTCAATGACTAATTTTAAATTGTTGCTATCTTACCAGAATAAGTTGCAGTTGCGACTTTGATGTATTTTGATCCTGGCTTCAAGAGTATGGGCTAAGTATCAAAAAAAACGACTCTATGAACCAACAATCTCCTTACTACATTAGAGTTACAGCATAGTCTACATAAACTGATCATGAGGAAAATAATTCAGGATAAAAGTGTTGGTGCTTGACTCAATTTACTGCTCATTAATATCTAAGGCTCAGAAGATATCTTTTGCTTTACTGAGGCCAGTTTACATCATTAACCCAGTTAATAAACCAAATTATTAGCAAATATTGTTAACTTTTTGCTTAGGACTTTTTGACAAAAGGTCATGACCGGTCAGTACTTACAGTGAAATTTATGGACAGTGCACTGTTTGTTGGTTCTACAGATATTGCCTGAAAAAAGGATAAAAATTATTAAGACAAAGAATATGGCAAGGACTAAAGTATTTGAATTTGCTTAATTAAACAAATGATAGTAAAAGCTGCTTTAATACCGATATATGAACTTGCTTGTGACCAGCATTTAAAAGATACAATCCAATACTTTTAGGCTCATCTGTGAAAAAAAAGAAATCACTTCATGTCACCACTTATGAAGAAATACTATCTCATTGATCTCACTGAGAGACCTTTCAGTCCCCCCAACACTTAATTGTTCTAAAAAAAAAATCAGTTTTGAGAGATTTTGTTTGAGCTACATGCAAGTAAATTTTTTCCAGTCTATTTTCTTTCTTTTAACAGTTACACACATGATAGTAAAAAATGCATTCACCAAGTATCAAACACTGACTTACCCATTGTTCTAAGAGTTCCAAAGTCTAACATGTCAGTGGAGGAGAACAAGCCAGGAGCTGTAGGAGAAAAAATTGTCCGTAAGTACTAACTTCTGTCCAAGGCAGGGGTTGTAAATTCTCCTTACTATACAAACATGTTTTAAAGCAGATGGGCGATGAGAAGAGAATGAATATCAGCTGGGGATGCTTGATAAAACACCAAATTTTCAGAGTTGAAATAATGAGTAATGTTTATCAACAACACACAATGTCAATTAGATCCAGAGAGTGAAAGAGTTAAAAGTGAAAGCTACCATTTGGTAACTATATATATATACATAAGTTAAAGAATTAAAGAGGAAGCATTGATTCTCTGCGACTATGAGTTTTGTGCCTAAGCACTTGTCAGACAGAACTTCCTGTCTGACAAGCACTTAGGCATGAAACTTAGAGTCACAGAGAATCGATGCGTCCTCTTTAATTCTTTAACTTATGTATACTTATCTCTGCTACCACAGCATTGAGCACTTTATGCCAAGGTAGACTCTACCCCCACATTCATCTATATATATATAAAAGAACCCAAGATTCTCATCAATATTTTAAGAAGACATAGATAATGTTGTACCTGATGTAACTTCTACTTCTACAGGTAAAATTAGAAGCTCCTGAATAGGTGCTGGTTGACTTGCTTTAATACGAATAAATGCTGTGTGATTTGAAGCTACTCTTCCAACAAAGCTAACTCGCATAAGTGCTTTAGTTTCGTAGGGTGGAATTTCCTATAGGAAGACACATGATCACAATGTTCTTTAGGAAAATGTACTCAATACTGTCAGATGGACTCATCTTAATTATATGAAAAGAAAACCAACATTTTATAAAATCCCAGCAGAAGTGAAGCAGGTTATCACACATACCCAGTGTTTTTGTGGTGCTTCCTCCAAACCAGAAGGAAGTTCTAAATGCAAATCACCACCACTAGAGTACATCTCTATTACCTATGACAAACAATACAATGGAAGAGGATAAAGTAATAAAAAATGAATAAATAAATACTAATTTTTGAATATAACTAACAAGAAGTTTTGTCCATTGGTCACATATCAGGCTCCTGACTTAAAAACCCAAAACCCAAACCCATTTACATGCAACAAGGATATACCTAGGGCAGATTTTTAATAAATTTCTCATTTTCCACACAGTGACCAAAAAAAATCTAGTCACCTCCAAAATAAGGAAGTTCCCCATAAAAAAAGGAGACCTTATAAAATAATTTTCCTAATCTTTGTATATTTCATTCCTGATGTACTCAAATTTTAAGGAAGTATACACCTGTTTATAAAATAACTGAGAAACTGCTAGCACCCTAACCCTTTTACTCCCATGAGTGACCAAGACAGAATTTCTCTGTACAATATCAATACAATATCAAGTAGACAAGTGACGAGAATAAAGAAAAATATGAATAAGGGAATTATTAGTTGATTCAATACCAAATTCTCCAAACTAACTTCAGAAGAACCATATAACAGACAGTAAGGAGAATTACTCATGAGATCTTGGGAGTTAAAGGGTTAATTGATCAAAAACTTATCATTTATTCCACTGGTAAACCCATAGAAAATTGAAGTTGTTTGTTAAAGCAATAGCTGTACTAACCCACATGGGATGTTGGGAGAACACAGGAAAAGTTGTAAATCATAGGCTGGAGGCAAGTGATTTACAAACTTTTCCAGTGTGTTCATTGTTGCTCAAACTAACTTCATTAAACATAAAACTGCCAGACTCTACATGTAGTTACCTGTAAAGGTGAGTCGTATGGATTATGCATATTAATAATTGTAGAAAAACTATAATTTAATGGAACTCTTGCTCCTAGGAAAGGACGCAATCTGTATGGATTTGGAAGTCCCACACCAAATACCTGAAATAATAGTAAATGAGCACATTACAAAAAATATATGCATAAACTTATTTATTAAACCAAACTTCCATTGTAATCAATGTTTTCAAAGGATTTCAATGTAATGAGGATTACAGCAAGACTTGAGAGACCCACTTAATGCTCATCCCAGACAGATGTTTGTTGTTATGGAAATAAATCATGATTATTGCTCAGAACACCACCCAACTTGGCTCTTAGATATGAAGGATTTTCTTCCCCAAGCAGTAACATCGAACCTAAGTTCTTTGATGAATAGAGGCCAGGCTTTTCAAGGATCTTAGTAAAAATCCCTTGAAAAGCTACCAGTAGGGACCTTCCATAACTTTTGAGACTGTCATAACTATGGTTACTTATTAAGGATTACTGATGTGAATAACCAATATATAGGGTATAATACCTGATAAGGATAAACTCCTTTGGAGGTGTGAATAAATAAAGTGTTTTCTACATTTCCAACTAGTCTTGCTAGAAACACTATTTCAAATGTGGTATTTCCTAAAGGGTAAACTACCTGAAGGGAAAATAAAAAACAACAGCATTGTTTAAAACAAACTTTGAGAAATTTATGAGCAGGTTTTTGCAATAATGCAATAACTATGGTGTCTAGATTTAGTAATAACTTACTTTTGATTGAAAAAAGGAAGCATGAAAATGTGAAGTGCTACCAGATATAGATTGCAGTTGAAGATTCTGCTCTGTGTGCGGGTTTATAACAGATACTGTTCGTATACTTGGCATACCCACTGATCTGAAATGACAGATTACATAAACGAGTTAAGGCCTCTCCAGAAACCAAACAAGCCTTAATTACACTATATTGGGTGTAAATAGGAGATTGCAAGCTATCATCATGATGACTAGTTTCTTCTCTCACACCTGTGAGACAAACATACCAAAGTAGGATTTCATCTTTTAGACTGCAGACTCTAAAATCTCCAAATTTCAGTTAAAAAAACAGCAACCATAAATTTAAATGCTGTGCTCATAGAAGATACAACGGGGTGCCTAAGGGCTCTTGACCCAGATATCTCACCAAGCTTTCATAAAAGTACCAATATATATATATGTATGTATGTATATAATTTAATTCACCACTAAAACCAAAAATCAGTTGTCTTCAGTACTAAGATTCTGCTTAGGCACAACCCCATTGTTTTGTATGATTCTGACTCATCATGCCAAACAAGTCTTTCAGACAGTTTTGTGAACAACTTCATTGATACATTGTAGAAGCCTTAAGTAACTTTAGAAAGTAAAATATTAAAGCACAAATTTCATCATGGCATAGTTTTCTTCAATACTGGTTGTCAACTCTACAATAATTATTGGTACACTCAACAGAAAAGAGCAATATACAGATAACACTCTTGACTCAGGAAAAAAAAAAAAGAGGTGTAATTCCTTTAACATAGTTCTTGCCACATGTTTGTTAGCCCGTTACTCGGTGAAGTTAAGATTGAAAAAAAAATATATATCTTAGATATTGCTGATGCAATTAAATTAAATTCATTAAATATTCAAAGAGAACCAACTTTTCTTCAATACAAATAATAATAAACACATTCAGACCAGATCATACTATTTAAATGCCCAAAGACCAGGAGCAAATAACATAGATAAGACATTGACATTCATAGAATTGATTTTTCATACACTTTCAGACCAAGAAAATTTGAGATTGCACTAAGATTCAAAGTTCAAAGTTTCAGTAACGAGATGGGCATTCTCGCTGCATATTATTTACGTACAGTGGAATTTAAATAGGTGTGAGCTGTCAAATCTATCACATGCCAAGTGTGTGACATATAGTTATACAGTTTCATTTTCACAACGTTTATTCAAAAAATACTATTGGAAATTTAAAATAATTGTTAACAGAAGAACTTACTGTTCATAAAAATCTAAGTATGATGGCTCGAAGCGAATATGCCTAATATTGGGCTGTTCTCTGAAATAAAGAATCAAGCAACACAACAGATTAATATATGAAATATTCAGTCATAACAATAAGTGAACATATTTACCATTTTATTGCCAACGGAGGGATTCCTACAGCTCAAATTAACACTGAGAAGTTGTGGGAATACATATCTTAAAGTTAATGGTTCAACCAGCTTTTAGTCAATTACAGAGATTTTTCACAAACTTCCGTGCATTGTTGGCGAACTTGCGATATATCAAGATTTGACCTCAAAGTACTACAAGGGTTTCTGCCCTATTTATGTTCATGCTGTTCGATTTAAAGTCATCCCGAATCGCCTAGATATATTCCTGAGTATTTTACATCGGTAGAAATAATCGAGCAAATTCACAGTGAGAAATAACTCTAGGAACAACGGTACAAGATAGCGGAACAGTATGACAGATACAATACCAAATACTGAACCATCACCCAGTTCATACGGAAACAAAGGCGTTTTAAAACTCATTTTTTGGGGAGATCATGCTCGAATAATGTCTAAATAACCCCGATGCAAACTCTAAAAAAATGGATCACTGTTTAAACAAATTATCGAGAATGAGTACAGAATTATACCCCAGTGTATGAACGGTAATGGCAGTGATAATATACTGTCACGTCGATTAAATAACCTGCCAAACCAACAACACGAATCAAGAGCCTTACTTGCACAAGCACATTATAGCGATGGAATGAACGAACGCAGTCCTAATAAACCCAGTAAACATCTTCGCTGCTTAGTTAAACACCAAAACAATAGGCAAACTGATCCTAAAATAACTGGAGGAGGCCTCGTGTTACGTGGGCGACTGAGATACTTTTAACAGTACCTGGGGGTGTTGGTTCTACGATCTTTCCACCCTTATCGCGACAAAAAAAATCGAGATGAACACGTGTTCTAAACTGCAGATCATGTCTTAGTGAATATTCCTACCTTCTGTGGTGGTGTGAGCCATCACCCTGCGAAGAGCACAAAAAAAAAATTACTGGTTCTACACCAAGTGCAAACCACGACTGAAATTTGACAGACCTCAAACATGAGTGCACCATCATCACCATAATCAAGTTCAAGCTAAGTTCATCCTCAGTAAAGCAGTGAAAACTCGATGCAAACGGTTCGCTGTAAATTATCTCGGTTTCTGTTTTAGTGAGCAACTTTTTGGTGGGACTTACGTTAGAATGATAAGACCATCTTTCGGAGTTTCTAGTAGTTCTTAGCATTAAACATCGTCAGCTCATCACACCTTTCACTTTTTGACAGCGAACGCTTACCTGTACGTGGCTCCCAGAGAACCGCATATCGCCCATATCTCCTTGGTATATACCTAAAAATATTCCAGGTAGACGTATTTGACTTACAAACCACGAACTCCAATCATAATTTGGCCATAAACTTGTAAAACTCTACCGTTGTCACGATAGAGCGACGAGAACAAACGAATCCTACCAAACGTCAACACAGCCTCTATTCCTTTACTTTACGCCACTTACCAGGTCTAGACATTGGATTGCACTGCATCATACATATCCTATGTGTAACGAGAAAGACTAGGCATATGTAAGCAAATAAAATGACTCCGAGTGCGGCCGCCATGGCTGCGGTTCGAAGTCCTAACTTTACCGTGGAATTCTCATACACAAACCAAACTTGCGCAAATTGGCCTCATGGGATCTGAGTACAGGTGCTTGTTGAGTCACGTGACAAGTGAGAAATACATTAGCATAAAAAATTAATGACATTTCACAAGTACGTGGAAAGTTCTCATTGAAGATTTTGGATCCCCTATGGTTTTATCACTTCTTAGCTTAGTTCTCCATGTCAGAGAGAAGTAATACGCAAGGAATACTAAGCGTTAAGTAACCCGTGCGCAGGATGTGCTGTCGATGAAAGGAATTAGGAAACACGCAATTCACAGCCATCACGGAAGCTTTGCACGTAATGTTTACAAAGTCAAAAGAGCTGGGACCCTGACAAGTTTGTTTTTTCTATCAAAGAGATGCTTATTCTAGCCTTGGTTCTCCAGCTGTCATTGGTTGCAAAGTAAATTAAAAGATCTTGAAGGCAAATAAAATAAATATAAACAAAGTTAATGACATGCCAGCTGCCTTCCTGTGTCGATGAAACAAGATGATCTGTTGAAAATAACAAAAGACAATAATTTATCTTTCATAAGTCACGAGCAAAAATAAAAGACATGTCACTGTCACATGGTGACGTTTCCACGACAGTCCATTAAGACAAGAGTTTTTGAAAATAAATATGTTGCGAAACGGAAATGAATGGTGAACAATAAAAGCATTGATGTCATCGCATTGTTCGTGACGAAAGTTAACCTTATAATTTCTAATAAACTTTCAAAAATTGATTGAAATTTTAAATTTTCAAGTGATTCGATTAAATGATGGTTTATATAAGAAAAAAGAAAGGACTGAGACTATTGAATTTCCAAAGTAAAAGAAATTTCTTGAACTGATATATTTGGTATAATGTTTAAATCTGGTATTCAGCGAACATTAACGAAACAGACATTTCGAGGAGCCCTAATAGAAGTTTATTTGAGTAAATATTCCAATTTGTCAACAGAATTTAGTACAAATAACACAACTAATAAATATTTAAATAACGTAAAACTGATCTTTTTTAAATTATAACATTTCATTTTCATCGCTCGAAATGGGTTCACGAGAAGTTAGAGTGAAACCCATTCTTAGTTTCAGTGAACCAATAAAACAAAGAGTTTATTTTGTTGAATGGACAGTAGGCTTTTTTCCATATAAATTTTATAACGGTCCGAAATTGTCTCAATTTGATGGGGACAATTACGATCACTAACGAAACCGAATATCGGGGTGATCAAAATTCGATCCTATCCGATCACTCCGAACCACTTCACTTTTTTTTTTCGTCCTTCTCTGCATGTTTTTAGGAGTGCGACCATATATCAAAACGATTCAGATGATCAGTTGAAAATAAAAAATTTAGTTTAGCGGTTTGGTGATCTGTAAGTGCTTTTCCCGTTGAAAAAATTTTGTTATTTTCATTATCTGTTAAGAAAGAATCATTGATCCAAGTCAATGGAAACATACACCAATGCAACAGGAAGTAAAATTATAGAGGAAATGACAGTGGCTGGAGAATTAGAGAAAAGAACGATCCGCTATCGATGGCTGAGCACGTTTACAAGAAACCACCGAGTACAAAAAAGAGGTCAAGCTATAACGTATCTGATAAAAGCCCATATTTTTTCTCACTTCTTTTCGGTCTCTCCCTTTCTTTGCTTCTTTCTTTTTCCTTTTCTTCTTAGTCTCTGAATTTTGCCTGCATGCTCAGGATTTAACCACATCCTGAATTTTCACTTTCACCTTTAGAGGCGCTGCCAAATGTGGCCCTTAATGGATAGACCTCAGTCAGGGAGAAGGCATCACGATTTTGGGATTTCCGTTCTCCTTCTTTATTAAAAAGCTCAGATAAGTTTCATTTTCCATTCATGGAAAGTAATACAGTTTACCCTATCTGACCTTCTGAATTAACCTCTTTCTCGGCACATAAGGAAGAAGGGAATGATTTCGACTCTTAATAATATACGTGCGATCCGCTTGACCGACGAGCCTAGTCTATATCATAGCTGTTTCAAGCGATCTGCTTTGATGATTTAAATCAATCAATTAATCATTGTTTATTTGCTCCGTTCACGATTTGATGTACTCATGTGGGCTTTAGTAATATTTGCATTGGGCAAATTGCTAGAGCGCTGATTATCATTCATTTACAAAGGATATAAAGATTTGAATAAAGAAAAACAACGAGCACGGAATGTGAAATAAGATCAAACATGGCGTCTCTTTACTAAAACGCCGCGAGGATGGTTTATTTTTATCCCACTTCAAGCGATCAACCATTCTACGTTTCAATTAACGCCTTTTTAAACAAATTATTATTGTCTTAGCTAGCTATTTAGTTTGGCATTTAAACAGGTTGGCATAAAAAGGATCCGATCAGCAGTTTTGTGACCGGCGTTTATGTATCTGGGTCTCACTTTCTTCTGTCGACGGCCTCCGACCACATGTAGTTTCGTAAAAAGACGCTTCAAACGGCCCATGAAGGCTAAAAAATATCACAAATGCGTCGATTAACTTTACATTTAACTTTATTGAGGTATTCAGACCGAGGTGTAATTTAGATATGCAATTTTCAGAGCTTTATTCATAACCCTCATAGATTTTGTTCGTCTCATGTCAACAATTACTAAAAAAAAACGCACCTTTTGCGTTTCAAATAATGCCTTTTAAACAACTGAGTGAGGTCTGTAGTTAGCCAAAGAATCATGCATTTGTTGTGTACTTATACGAATTGGAATAAATGTATTTCGTAATCTAGTCGTTTTGTGAAAGTTAATGGCGCTAGCTGGAGCACTTGGCTGTGTCACAAAATTGTCATATTTTTATCTGGGCGTCAGTCATCAGCGATAAACATACGCACTTATTCGGTGTTACGACGAAATTTTATTTCCATTGTGTCGATGGAGATTTATTTTTCTCCAACCAACAGCACATGCACTATGCAAGGAAAATTGGATCAAATGGCAGAGTAAATTTAGATACAATTCTACCACACCGTAACGTAATTGGGTGTGATTGTCTAAGATATTTAATCTCTTCATTTGTTTCTCTCGAGTCTCGATCGGTGTTCTTTAATTTTGAATAACCATATGACAGGGAACTGGTGGACAAAACACTGAAAATGTTGAAAAGAAGGGAGCAAGGTTAAAACTGCTTCCCGTAATACTGGTTTTGCAAACACATTTTTCTGTATTGGTTCCAGCTTTTTCCTTTTTTAATTCAGTTTCAATGGTCTGTTATTGATCATAGGGCAAGTTCGTGTTTATGTCTTGTGGTTTCAGAAGGAAGGGAAGTTGTCATTTGCTGGAGCACGTGATCATGGCCGGATTATAGCACATGAGTAACAAGTGTGGAACAGACTCAGACAGTGGGGCATTAGAGCCTCTTGATCAAATACCGAGAAAAAGGCCATAATTTGCATCAAAACCGAAAAAAAGTCTTGAAAATGATGATCTAGAGCAGCATAAAATGATGAAATCTAAGAGTTGGACGAGCCAGAATTAATGATAATAATAATTATTAACGAGCGAAACAAACTGGCCTAGCTGTCGCCAGGGCGGCCGGTTTACAGTGAGGCTCTCAATGTGAGTTGTAAATTTGTCATTTGTTATTTTGCGTTCATGACAAGCCCCTCCTTTCAAGAGACAACGCCAACAGTTTTATGTCCTCATACTCATTTCAATTAAATTCTCAAAATGCTGATACAAAATTCTCTTTCAAGACACTAAACTCTACCCCTACTCTCTGCTTCATAAGGAGTAGCAAAGCGTGACAGCTTGCTTGTCAGTCAGTAGAATCAAAGGAAGATGACGAGTGTATGCTTTTTTTACATTAGGATAGGCATTTCCAGCAAAACGAATGCCCCCTCTAGGGTTCAGCTTATTGGTTGCACGAACCACCGAGCCAGCTCTTGACCGCGTTTGTAATGTCGAACTCACAAAGCCTGCACTCCTGTAGAAACACAATGGAACGATTGTTAACATTGCTGATTGTATATACACAAAAATTAAGACATTCAGTTTCTGACGCAAGAAAGATGTTATGATATTTGGTACAAGTATTTAAATCTTGTTTCCAGCTTACTTCAGTAGAAATACCACTGGAAGCCCTGATAACAGTTTGATTGATCTGCGCCGGGATATATTTCTTTCAAGAGAATATCTATAGTTGATATCTCCTCGTTTCTTTGCATTTATTGCACTCGATACGAGTTCATGATCGGTCAAAATGGAAAACAATTAAGTTACGATCGCCCGGGTCCTTACTCGCTCATGATAGTCAGTACAGCGTCTCTATAAAATGTAACCGACCGTCTCGAGATTTTTTTAGACGACTTGAACAATTAGGGAATTTTCTGAGATGAGGGGAGCCATTTTGAAGGGTTAAGAAAGCTTCTCTTGGCCATTTGATGAGCCTTTAAACTAAAACATCAGGTCAGGAAAGTTGTAAATTTTATTTAAAAAAGATGCTGTTCCTGATGTAGGGATTCTTAGCCTGAAGTTTATGCCTCATTTTCAAAGTAGAAGTCTCTGTTACATGCAAAAAGAAAAATAAACTTCAGAGAGTGTCTGAAATTGTTGGCTTCTCTTGTTGCATCTGATTTTAAAGTGAAAGCTGGCACTGAATAATTTGAGTGTACGAGGTAATAGTATTCTATCTTGGAGACCGGAATCGATGCTGGAAACAACGCTTACACAGAATTTTGAGTAGGCTATCTGGACGCACGATGGGCAAACCGGAATAAAACATCTAGAGGAAAGGAAAATGATACAACTGTAAAAAAAAGAGGAGGATCCAGGAACAATCCTGTGATCATCCACTTTTGGCAATTACCGGATGGGCTCGAACCCGGTTCCTTTAGATCCGAAGTCCAGCTCACTATCGTTGAGCCATAATCGCACCCGGAAATGATTAGGGGATCAATAGGATATTAATAGAAAGAGCGTACCTTTGGTCATGCGCAATCATACAGAACTCCAGTGAAGCTCCTTCAGTCTTCCGCCGGATATAAAACGGCTTAGAGATGGCCTTAGATCGCAACCCCCTTTTAGTGATCGATCATGCTTCTTCTCTTGGTATTTCTAACATACCCTTCTTAACAAATTATTTTAATTCATAGACACTGACGTTTGAACAGAGCCAGTAACATCCACGGCATAAGAGGTAACGTAACTCTTCAACAAAATCAAGATCCCCTGAATTATTCCTCCATTGTAGGCATATAGGTGTATATCATGATGATGAAACGTTTGCTCTTCTGCTTACATGACTAACATGAACAATTCCCGACACCAAAGAAAAAAGCAGAATGAGACAAGGGGAAACACGGAAAGAACGAATATTTAGCAGGGTAACTGGCTACGTTAAAGGGGGTAAGCGAATGGTTAAAGCTCGAAAAATCAGCTTTTAGAGACTCTTTATAGTAGCCAATTTACATTATCAACCCAGCTGATACGCTTTAACACTCTATAACGCTCTAAAGCTGACGATTTGCGCGTTGGCCCTTTGTCAGCTTTGGAAACTCTTCACCTTGGCCAACTGACATTATCACCTCAGTTGATAAAACCAAATTATCTCGTTATACCCCTCTACCGACACAGCAACAGCTTCTTTGCCAACTCTTCCCCTACTGAATCATTTGTCTAAGAAAATTTTGAGTCCGGCCTATATCATCCTTCATTGTAGGTATCATTTAATATTCAAAGTGTGTTGATGGGCATCCATGCCTCTTTTACATGCAAGATTCTCTGCTTCTATAAATCAAACACAAACAGACATGGTCATAAGAAAAGATACAAAATACTTCTTCATTAATGTTTTTTTCTCCTCTCCAAAAGGGATGACCAAATCTGGGCTCCATAGCCAGCAGCTGATAGGGAAATGAACCCTGGCTGTTCTTCCTCAGAAGAGAAGGAATGAATACCAGACTTACAAGTTCATATATTTCATATACTAGTGGATGGTTACATTGGGAATTCCAGGAGATTTTGAAAAAATGATCATTGTAATTTGCTACTCACTCAGTTGTTGTGATAAGTCTACAGACAGTGCTTTACAAACAAATTAAACACTAAATTACACTGTCATGAATTTTCTGTATGCCTTACAATCATCACATTAAAGGTTCTGGTATAAAATATTATTTAAATTGGAAACATTTTGAAATTCTTAGATTTTTGACCACTAATTTGTGATAGATGCTGGGGAGCACATCATGCAGTTCCTATAAAAAAAATTCCAGACAGAGTGCATTGGATTTTTTTTCCCTGTACTCAAAACAGTCAAAACTTTTGGCATATAGGTAAAGAAATGTGGTTTGAGCTTAATTGCATAATCAACTGGCATATAACTCATTACGCTTGAATAGAAATGTAGTCATAACCATGATTCATCATCCTCTCTTATTCATACTCTTACACTGAAACAAGAAAATGTCTATTTTCATGCGATCAAACCTCATTCCTGGACTCTATCCTAGTTAGTTCATGTACCACATTTTTGCGCTTAGTAATGAGTTTCTGAACCAAATAATTTAAAAAATTAATTTCCCATGTAGTATTATTATGAAATGCATTCTAATTAAATGAAATCAATGTTTGAATTTATGAACATTGTAAATGCTTCCTTGACATTATGCAGTGATACAAATGTCTCTAAATATCCTTAGCCAGGGCACAATCATGACAGTTAATTATATTTCATGCCAATTAAATGAGGTATCCAACCCTTCATATTCAATGAACTTCTTGCGTTTGATGGTTTCAATCATCCAATGACCATATTTTTGCACAGGGGTACCCTCAGGGGGAGGCTTAAGAACTGGAGACCTGTTTATGTCAGTGTGGTAACTGGGTTCCATAAAAAAAGGCACAGAGTATCGGTCAACTCCAATATCCACAACACGATGACGTGTAGCCTTTAGATGACCTCCACAAAACTGGACCAGAAGATCTCCAATATTAACAACCAGAGTTCCAGGTCTGGGCTCAACTGCCTTCCACTCACCATCTTCCCCAATGACCTCTAAGCCTCCATTGTTAAATGTTTCCAAAAGAGTTATCAAACCTGTGTCGTGGTGATCATCGCATGTCAAAATCTTACCATCACTTGATATGCAGGTGTTGGGAATGGCATCTAGAGAAAGAAAATTATTGCTATTAATATTTGGAATTAACACACTAAATGAGTGGTGGGATGGAGTCAAAAATGTATGGTAGCAAAGGAGTACCTAGTGCTCTGTGCACCCTAACTAATGGCATGTCCTTGAACATCAATTAAGCATCATAAGTTACCAAATACTTATTTCTCCATAATTAAAGTCTGTAGTGTGACCACAACTATTGTACCGATTTGTGTTATATAAGATAAAAACGATCCCTCATCTGCCAAAAATGGTACCCCCCCTTCCCATAGGCATCCATTAAAAAATCATGTGTTTTGAAGCCTCAAAATCTCCCCCTCCTGGCAACCTTTCCAGGGCAGTTGAACTTCTGAAGATTAGTTTGTTCAGATTCCTGCCCCCTGGGACCAAAGTTGTGTTCAAATGTACAGCCCAATGTTTTAATAAAAGGCAAAATCAGAAACCCTGCCTTCCTAATAAGTAACCAAGCTTGAAAACCTAGACCTGGAAAACCTTTTCTTCTGAGCTATTTGCTTGAAAAAATGAACTCCTTGTCTTTAGACACTTCCATCTTTAAAGATATGAAAAGATATGATACTTGTGTTCTACTGGAAAGACTTGACACTTCTGGTTAAGAAGACTAGTCTGCTTGATATTGTATTGATATTCTGGGGTAAAAAAACCTGTCGTGCTCTCTCACGGAAGTTAAAGGGTTAAAACCGTCTAGCCAACATTTTGGTCTCTACCTAGGCATACCTCCGCGAGGGGGATAGTGCAGAAGTCTGAGAGTTGACAACGGCTTCTTTACGATCATATCATCAAAACAGTGCTCATCAAAACCCAAACCAAGAGCCAGGAGACGGATCAAGTCTACAGCTGCTCGGTGCATCGCTTTGAAATAAGTTGTTACAATTTCCTTGAACGGAATGCCTTCTTCGATCGGCCACTGGGGGTTTTCATACAGCCTGTTACCATTCAATACGTCGGGATCGTCTAGCGGAAGCGTAACGCCGCATTCGAAAGCTTCTTTATGACTCGAATTGTTAGGGTCTTCTCCGGTCGGAAAATATCCCCTGTACACGTTCTTGCAGCTTTTATTCCACCTCTTCCTTGTTACCTCAAATTTTTTTTCCAGCGGTTGGGTAAAGAACCACTTGCACGCCCCCATCAGACCATCGGGATCGACTCCCTCGACATTCTCGAGAAGAAGGAAGCCAATCGTACTCATGACTTTAACAAGATCTTTGGCAAACGCTTCACGATCAGTCTTTGCCCTTGTCATATCCATAAGTGGTAAATTAGCTACTTTTGTCTCCATTTCGTCCAGCGAGAAGGTGCTGAGAGGGTTTGTTCCAGTGTTGTTGATCGTTTATTACTGGGATACCTGTGGTAGCCCAGTCATAAAATGCCTTTGTTTTTTTGTCGTCTCGAGACACGAGGTTTGTCGTCTCGAAACACGAGATTTTTGCCCATAAAACTCTTTTGTCAGTCGTTTTGTATTTCAACGAGTTTGGATTACGATCATCTGGAGCATTATGGCGCAAACGCTCAAAATACTTATAGACGCATACAGAAGTCGTATTGTTCGCGGCCAATCCACACAAAAAGATGTTATTTAGCGGTAATTTTGGAACGGACCGAATCGCGAACGCTTGAAAGCCATGAAAGCATTGAATGCCTTGTATGTCTTGTATGCCAAGTATGCCAATGTCTTAGTTGAAAACGTAAACTCGTTGTGAAAAGCAAAATCTGAAACCAAACTGCATATACTCTATGCAATCTATTGAACAACACTACTACCGTGAGACTGAAGAACAAAATTCAAATGGATGCAAACTGCTTGTGAAGAAAGACGCCATGCTGGATTCACTTGATGCCAGGGAACGTAGCTACGATAACAGTGCGAATGGTATTAATTTCACGATCAGAAAGTTGAATCTTATGTTTGTTTTCATTGTAGTTGTATGGATATTCTTTTTAATAAATACATGATCTAAAATCCCGTGTTTTTTGTGTATAATGTTATTATGTTAAGTATTGTTTACGCAATTGTCTTGTCACAGGCAACCCAAGGTCACGTCTCGAGAAAGAGCCAACGATTAATTCACGAACGCGTCACGCGTTGTGTGAATCAGAGTAAGTTATGCTAGGAACCGTTGAAAATTTGAACACGTTATAAGGAATAGTATAGGGAACGAAATATGGTCGATTTACAACGATAAATATTTCGAAATATGAAGATTTTTCTCGTAAAATCAATAAAACTTACTCATACCCTGTGTATCCGTTGTAGTTTCTGGCGATTGTTGCCGTTTTAAGCTTACTTTACCATCACGTCATCTACTTTTATTACATTGGTAAAATCTGTACAGACATCACACCAACCAACTCGCGCGCAAAGTAAGAAGACTATATTGAAGGCTTGAAATAATATTGCGATCGATTTTCATTAAGAAATGGGACAGGAATATTCCACAATAGTGCAAATAATCGTGAAGGCGGATCGCAGAAAAGCGATTGCGTGACGCTCGGTAAGCTGTAAGATGACATGTTATTATATACCAGACGTAAAATCTCTTCAGAGTCTTAGTCTGCATTTTGTACCTAGTCTGCAGTCTATATTTTTTTATCTGGTCTGCAGTCTGCTTTCTGCATTTTGTACCAACAGGTATCCGTGGCTCCAATACAGTTTATTTTTGGTTACATTTATTTGCAAAACACACATTATCTACCACAAAATACCTGTGAGTGAGGAAATTCGACATTTTCGTTCTTTCCCACATTAATGTTCTCTCCTTTTGTAAGAATGTAGACATCACTCACAATGTTTCAAGTAATCCACCCACCCTACAAAAAAGTAACTCTTGCATGCATAGCATGTCTATGTTTTGAAATAGGTGTATGCCCTTGGCCAGACTTAAGCGCACTATTTTAGTATGCTAGTCCGACATCTGTAGTATCACTACACTTAATTCCAAGGATCCAGTACCATCCAGGTATCCCAGTTACCCTGCTCGCAGGGTCTAGTTTAGATATCAATTGAATATAAATATTAAATATTGTGTAAACATTAAATACTATAAGTAATAAGATAAATTGCAGTTAAGTATATTACACATGATTCTGATATTTAATAGTACAAAAATTTCCAAATCTAATAGATCTTGAGGAGGTAGGTACAGACACAGTTCTTCCTGCCCTAAGGGCATATGGTCTTGAAAATTGACATCGCGGTACTAAATTTCGTAGTAGGTCAGAAGAGTAGTAACTCCGCTTAAGGAAAGTGACGCACGCATCCTCCCTCCTCTGGCATAGATTAATTAAGCCTGACTTCTTAAGCGCGTCCTCATAACTCATAAATGGGAAAATGATGTTTAGAGCCCTCTTTTGAACCGACTCAATTTGATCACTCAAGTACTGCGTGAGGCCAGCCCATACAGGACTTGCATACTCCAAGACAGATCTGATGATGTTACAGTAGACCAAGATAAGCTGCCCATCAGTTAAACCACACTTCTTAAGAGCACGTATTGCATATAACCTCTTGTTTCCTTTCTTTACAATATGAAATACATGCTCGTTCCACGTTAAGTTATCTGATAAGTGTACCCCCAACTGTCACAATTTTCCATTTAAACTCTTTATTCAATAACGCAACAGCTACTACATGACAACATGGGCGAAATCAAAATGGCGGGTCCGATACCACGTTTTTTTCCCACAGATCCGATGGGAGCGCGTGGTATGACGTAATATGACATCCCCCTTTCTACCGATGTAATAACAATAATAACGACAAAAAAAAAATGGAACTTATCATATCTCCAGAACATTACAATACTGGTTGAAAGGATATCCCTCCTGTGCTTATACTTATAAGTCTATTCTTTAGTGTCTCTACTGTTATAGATCCAGCCTTTGTGCAGGTGTCACAGTCCTCCCAGATCTGGTCACATATCCTCCAGCTATATCTGAGGGTCCCTGGGGGATGTTGTTCAGTGGCACTGTTTCGCCAGATCCTGGTCTGGGGGCTGCACCGTTTTTGTGCGATGTCTGTGTGTGACTGACTGGGGCAAGACTAGTTGTCTGCTGAGGTATCTCAGAACCTTGGTATACTGGGGTTTCCACCCGCTGGCATTGTGTTCCCCTCACTGCAGTTGTGTCTGGTTTCAGTTGGGCCCGTGTTCTTCGATAGGTGGTACCTGTACTGCTGGATCTGATGATGTAAGATCTTGGCTGTTTGGCGGGTTTTACAATAGTGCCAGGTTCCCAGGTTTGTGAGTGGTGGTTGTACGTGCGGATGGGTTGGTCAGCTTCGAATGGCTTTTTGGGTGGTCCTGAATGCTGGTTGTAATAGTGGGCTTGTTTCTCCTGACGGGCTATGAGCTTACTTTTCATGACCTCATGGTGAGAGTGGTTGAGGAGGACTCTATGGCATGCTGGTAATCTAGTTTTAAATTTTCTGTTGGTGAGCAGTTCTGCTGGGGATTTCAGCTGGTGATCCAAGGGAGTGGCCCGGTATGATAGGAGAGCAAGGTACGGGTCCTCTTTATTTTCATCGCACTTTTGGAGAATGTTTTCCACGGTCTGGACCATTCGCTCAGCAAACCCGTTGGATTGGGGGTATAGGGGGGAGCTAGTAATGTGTTCTACCCCGTAGACGTTCATAAAATGCTTGAATTCTGCCGAACTGTACTGCGGTCCGTTGTCGGTCGTCAACTGCGTAGGGATGCCGTGTTCTGCAAAGATGCTCTTCAGATGGTTGATAACTGCAGATGACGTGGTGCTTGTTAGTCTCCTGATGACAGGAAATCTGCTGTATTGATCTGTCAACAGGAGGTATTGCTGCCCTCTAAATTCGAACAAGTCCGAGCTGAGTCTTTCCCATGGTCGGTGTGGCGGTTCTGGCTGTAGTATTGGCTCTTTCCTTGCTTTATTTTGGTATTTCTGGCAGGGTTCGCACTGGTTAACTTGGTTGATGATTTCCTTTGTAATTCCAGGCCAGAAAACGGATGTACGTGCTCGTAAAAGGCATTTCTCTTGCCCTAGGTGGCCTTGGTGTATGATGTTCAGGATTTCAGGTCTGAGAGTAGGAGGTATCACGATGCGGTCTCCTTTTAGTACTAAGCCGTCCTCGATGGTCAGCTCTTCTCTGAAATTCCAATAGCCATGTAGCAGTTGGGGGCACTCTTCTCTTTTCTGTGGCCATCCTTCAAAGACCATTTCTTTTAACAGAGACAATACAGGATCCCTCCCTGTTTCGTCACGGATCTGTTGTAGCTTCGTTGGAGTTGCAGGGAGATGTTGTGTGACGTGGTGGACATATATCTCTGAAAGTTGACTGCTGCTAGGGGTAGGCTGGGGGCTGACTCTTGAGAGAGCGTCGGCTATTGGTACATCAGGACCTTTTACGTAGTTGACCGTAACGTCGTATTTCAGGGCTCTCATCAAGAACCTCTGTAATCTAGGTGGGCAACTGGACAGTCGCTTCTTGAAAATCGCCTCAAGAGGTTTATGGTCAGTGTTTACTGTACAGTGCTTCCCAAAAATGTAGTAGTTAAATCTCTCTAGGCCCCATACTACACCAAGTGTTTCTCTCTCAATGTTGCTGTAGTTTTTTTCTGTGTCTGTAAGTGCTTTGGAGGCATAGCATACAGGTTGCCCCTGCTGCAAAAGGACGGCGCCTACTCCTTTCTGGGAAGCGTCAGTTTGAATGACAGACTCGATGTTTGGGTCAAAGTATCTGAGGACTCCCATTGATGTGATTTCCTGTTTGACTTGGTTGAATGAGTCGTCGTGTTCAGGTCCCCATACATATGCGGTGTCCTTCTTGGTAAGTTCTCGCAGTGGTGCTGTGAGGCTAGCCAATCGCCCTGAGTATCTTGTAAGGTAGTTTACGAGGCCTAAGAAGCTTTGGAGGTCTTTGCGGTTCTCAGGTGGGGTCATCTTCTGGATTGCAGATATCTTACTGTCATCTGGTTTGATTCCATCCTGGGTCCATTTGTGGCCGAAAAAGCTGACTTCCTGACATTTGAGCTGTACTTTGTCTTTGTTGAATTTGATTCCCCTTTCCCTGGATCTGATCATGAGGTTTACCATGTTCGCATCGTGCTCTTCCTCTGTAGCTCCGTATATGAATGTATCGTCTGCAATGCCGGTGACTCCTTTCAGGCCCTCCAGTGCTGAATCTAAGTGTTTCTGGAACACATCTTGTGATACAATAAGGCCAAAGGGGAGCCGGGTGAAACGGTATCTCCCGAACGGGGTGTTGAAAGTAGTCAGGTAGGAGCTGGCTTCGTCTAATGGTACATGCCAGTAGCCCTTTTTGGCATCAACTACACTAAAGAATTTGGCACCACTAAGCTGTGTGACTACCTCATCAATTGTTTTGGTGTAGTAGTGTTCGCGTTTTATTGCCTTATTTAGGTCACGTGGATCGAGGCAGACTCTGATTTTGGTGACTTCTCCTTTGCCGTTGGTTGTTTCAGAGAGGACGACGCTATTAACCCAGTCTGTGGGTTCGCTTACGGGTATGAGCACTCCAAGTTCTACCATGGTGTTGATTTCCTTTCTAAACATGTCTCGAAGGTGTACTGGTACGGTACGTGGTGCGTGGATGACAGGTTCAGCATTGGAGTCTAGGGTGATGTGATAAGGTTTCATATTGAAGGTTCCCAGGCCTTCAAAGCAGTCTCCGAAGTTGTTGAAGAAGGTTATCCTGTCCAGTGGGGGGTATGTTTCAGTGTCTAGACGGCTAGGGTATCTGCTGGTCCTTTGGTGCGGTTTGCATGGTCTGTGTTCTTTAAGGCGGGTCTCTTTGTCTTCTTTGGAGGTTTCTAGGCTGCAATTAAATTTTACCAGCTCAAGTTCCTCGCAGGTTTTACAGCCAAGCATTGTAGGTCCTGGTACGTCAGTAACATTGAAAACGACTTCTTTAATGCTGCCATTTTGATGGACGTATAGTGGACAGGTTCCAAGGGTCTTGATGGCGTGGCCTCCATACGCAGTAATCCTGTGGTGTGTTGGGCCAAGGGGTATCTGCTGGGAACTGCGGTTGAGTCTGTCATAGTCGTCTTTGGAGATGACATTAACTTCTGCACCAGTGTCGACCTTGCAGATAATAGGTATCAGGTGTGTATCATGGGGGTCTACCGTGACTTGTATTTCAGTCATGACTTTGGTGCGTTGTTTTTCTTTTTGTTCAATGCTTGCGATCATTGAGGTACTGGGGCTGTCTCGGGCTTCTAGTGTTCCCTGGAAGACTTTGTCGTAGCTTGTGCATTCACTTGTTACACCATCAGGTTGTTCTTTTTGTAGGGTCATCACATCTGACCTTGTTTTAGACTTGCAAACTTTGCTAAAATGACCGCGTTTGTTGCAGTTGAAGCATTCTACTCCAGTGGCTGGGCACTGCTGGTCTTTGGTGTGTGGTGTGTCTCCACATCTGTAGCACTGTCTTAGGTTGTTGTCACGTCGTCTGTTTCCTCTACCACTGGTGTACCTTTGGTGGGGCTGGTTTCTGGGCTTGTTTCCTCTGCTGATTGCATTGACTTCCCCTTCTTCTTGCTTTGGGTTTGTAGTGTCACTCATTGCTTTTAATTGCATCTGGGTAGCCTCATCAGTTCGTGCAATTTCTTTTGCCCTTGCAAAGGTTAATTCATTACCGCGGGCAATGCATTTTCGTCTGACCTCTTCCGAATCGGTGCCGAAAACTAATGTGTCACGCATGAGTTCGTCATGTAAGTCAGGTGGGTAACCTGAGCTCTGTATGAGTAGCCTTGCTTCAGTCAGGAAGGTGGCTAGGGGACGATTATTCTGTTTCAGACCTCGTAGATAATATCTGTTCAAGATATGGTTTGCTTGTGGTTTAACATGGTCTTCGAATCTTTTCCAGTATTCTTTCAGGTCTTTTTGTTGGTCTTCGGTTAGCGACCAAGTGTTAAATAAGTCTATTCCGTAATCGCCTGACCATAGCAGCACATATTTGCATTTTTGAGTGCCGTCTCGAGCTTTTAACGGTCCATCAAGTAGCAGTTCACACTTTTGGCGGAATCTCTTGAATCTAGTTAATAAATCTGGGCCAGGGGTCCAGTCCATTTTTGGTACTTCAAACCCAACCAAGTCGCTCATTTTTGGCTAAATTGCACGATAAGACAGGACTTTGTAGTAAACACTGTAAAATCGTACGTACCGGTTTTCTTGGTTGTTCTAGCGGTGAGAATTCCTCTATTGGTGTAAATCTATCCCACTTCCGACATCCATGTCACAATTTTCCATTTAAACTCTTTATTCAATAACGCAACAGCTACTACATGACAACATGGGCGAAATCAAAATGGCGGGTCCGATACCACGTTTTTTTCCCACAGATCCGATGGGAGCGCGTGGTATGACGTAATATGACACCCAACAACTTGTAACAGGAAACCTTTTCTATTATAGAATTACCAACAGCTAAAGGGGGTGGCGAAAACGGGCAATACTGTAAAAACGTTATGCACATTTCTTTGCACTTCTTGCTGTTGAGAACCATTCCCCTAGAGAAAGCAAACGAGTAAATTTTGGACACAGTAAAATTCAAGTATGAAGGAGAAAGCCCAGGGACAAACTTCATAACTGTAGTGTCATCTACATATTTAACTCTATATTTACAATTAAAGGCTATACTGTTCACAAGAATACAAAACAAGATAGGGGCCAATTTAGTTCCTTGGGGAATTCCGCCATTCAGCTGTATTGTTGGGGACAGCACCGTCCCCACCCTCACCCACTGTTTAAAGTGTTTACAGTGTAGAGGTTTGTTATTGTGCAATCCTCGAGTCGTTGCTTTCATGGTCATTATTTGCATCCTCAAGAAACGGGCTTCGTGCACGCTTTTATGTATCTTTTTTTCTTTCCGACTAATTTTATTTAACTCTTTTAACTTTTCAAACCCCTACCATTGCAAATATGTGGGAAATTCGGATTGCTTTGCGGAATCAATCTGGGAGGTTGCGGGGTGCGAGCCGCTTTTTTTATACGTCATAGTTTCTGGTCAGCAGTTCAGTGATGTCTCGTGGGAAAGAGGAAGTGAAGAAGCTGGAGAAGGTGAAGAGCGAGCAAAATTTTTACTTTCATGGTTGGTTTACGTCAATAGGAAGTCATCTACGTCATAAAGAGCAATTTTGGTTAAAAAATTCTAAATTTGGTTTGTCTTGAATGTGTAAATCCGTTTCAAACTTTGGGATTACGCCAACCTTTTCCGGTCGATTGCGACCTGTAATTTGTGGGCTGGTGCGGGCGCCATATTTCCCGTTCTACTAGCCAATTGAGGTGAGTAAAGATGACTAAATGCACACTATCTGGTGAATAGACTTTGTATGAAGGATTGATTTTAAATTCATGTGAACCAGGTTAGTGAATTAATACGGTGAGCGTGAAAGCCTCGCCGGAACAATTTTGATATCTGATCATGATTACGATCGATGTACTGGGAAGTCTTTGTTGTGTTCCGGTTTTGTTTATGTGTCATTACGATCAGATCCGATTCCCGGGCATTTCAGTGAGACGTTGTAGATTTAGTGGTATAGGCGTGGATGGAAATGCATTTCATCGTTTGAAGACATGTCACAAAAGCTCCTATTTATCACACCTTTCCTCAAAACAATTATTCTTAATCGACACATACCGGTTGAAGAAGTATCTGTCTACAGGCTGACACGGTTCATCACCGAACTTTTACATTCACTCATTGATTCAGTTTTGCTGTTTATTTGTTCGATCTAAATCTTGGAAACACTTTTTTGCCAACATGTCCAACAGTGGTATGGTATGATAAAGCGTTATTATTATAGTTTATTTTGTATATGTTTAGTCGGTGTCAAGGAGACTTACCTGATAGCTTTCAATTTCATTCTTTCGTGCTGGGCAAAGGATAAACAAAAATTTACATGCGAGAATTCCACTTTTGATTTTAACATAGAAGCTTAATTATTCTAAGGTGGACAACTTTAATTTGTAAAAACTATAAAACACAAAATTGTAGACAATGACCTAAGATGGACTTTGAGCATACGCATCCTCAGATGTATGTTTGGACAAGTTAGGTAATTTTCTTGAATATATTTCTCAGTTTTATAGATATTGTCGTAGGCCCTTGAAAGAAAGAGAGCTGCCTTGAGTGGTCTTATAAGCTGGGGTCTTTGAAGTTTACTCAGTACGACAGTAAACCTCTTAAAAAAGATAGAAGTTCCAACAAGTCATGTAATTTGTGTATTGAAGATTTTAATTATATACTAAGTCTCAAGAATGGTTTACATTTGTTTGAATTAGGATTGACAAAAAACTGTAGGGGTCTTATATTTTTGGTAAATCTTGCTTTTGCAGGAAGTGTCACTCTGTTAAGCTTCAGACTCTAGGCTGGGGCTAAAATGTACACAACAGACAACTTAACTTGAGGGAATTTTATTTTTCTCTCGCATTCATTAACATTTCTGGAAAGTTAATTAATTTTGAAATAGGAGCAGTATTCCTACAATAGTCAAACAGAAATACTGACTTTCTTTTTTTTATCTGCTTTTTAGAAATCAACAGAAGAGATAATAAAAATGGCTGATTTCTGGAGATACCTTTCATTTTATTTTTGGTACCGTCGAGTGATGAAGATTATTCTTCATTTTTCTACTGGCCAATGTGAGTTACAGCGAATTTGTTACAAGACAAGACATGGAGCGTTGAGGACTGGCCAAGTTGGTAAATAAAAATATAAAAATTGAGAAAAATAATTTATATTGGAGTCTCTTTTCATCTTTAATTTTCTAGAATATTCAACTGGAGATGAATAAGGGATGCTCTTTCACATGACTTATGAGAGGTTCTGTTTTAACAATACACTTAAAGATCTTTATTTTTCAGATGGGAGACCCTGAACTTATTTGTCTTTAGGTTTTTTCATTTTGATCAAGCTTAAGTAGAATTAGAGAAATAAATACTTTAAACCTTTTTGAATTATTTATCTAACTTTTTTACTTTTAAATGTCATTTAAATTCAACAGAAAAATCATTGAGGCAGTCAAAATCCAAGGTTAGTTATTGATTGATAAACAATAGGTTATAATGGTAATGTTGTGGTTCAATTTTATCCTTGGTTCAAATTTTATTTTCTTTTGTTTTTGGGTATTGTAATGTACAATAATGAGTTTGAAACAAAGGCAAATAAAATTTGAACCAAGGATAAAATTGAACCACAACATTAATATCTATTTAAACCCTTTGACAACTTATTTTTTATCACTGCACCATCCCACTGAAGCTTTAAGGTGACAAGAAGATAGAAAAATGTTGGCCAAGAGATATGGTTTGATCAAACTCCAATTTCTCATAGCTACACAAGAAAGTTAAAGGAAAGAGAATTGATAAAGAGATCTAAGAAGTAAAGGGGTTTAGTAATTCACCCATCCCTGACTTCATTCTCTTCCTACTGTGTACACAAGTGTAGAGATTGTAGCTTTTTTGGAAGACAGAGGGCAAATGGTGTAATTTTTAATCAACTAATTTAATCTTTGTTCTCGAATTGCTAGGAACTCTCAGATTTAGTGGATGCAGCAAATGTGGATATCCAAGAAGCACTGGAATTGATTATAGGAGTCAAAAAGATAAGAAGGGCACAGGAAAGTGTGTAAGTGGCTTTAGATTATAAGGAGATCTTACTCATACTAAGTGATGCAGTTAAACTTTTGTATGGACAAAAGAAATTACACAGATTGTACTCAGAAAACCATGAACATCTGAAATATTTTAGGAGGTTTATTGGAGACCAGGAAGCTCAAGCAAACGATGAAACCACAAACCAATTACCACTAATGCCTACAGATTAGTGCACTTCCTCTTTTCAATGCAACATCATTCCAGAAATATTTTTGGTTTTCCCTGTTTTAATAGGTTCTTGTTAATAAGTGTACTATTTCAACCAAAGTTTGGAAATGTAGGTTGCTTTTCATCTGCACAAATCTTGACTAGAGGCCAATTTTTATTGAGCTTTTTTTTTCTCTATTAATATTTTTTTATGTAAAGCTTTCTGAAGTAGGTATTCTCAATAAAGATTTACCTGTGAGCTCTTATTTTTAACCATATAGTTGATATTATGTTGTAGTTCTAGAATCTATCCTTTGGGTTGGTTGTGTTCTTTCCAGTTACTGTTATTTAATATGTCTTTTGAATATTAGGCAGATGTACACTCATTTTTTTGTGATCTTTTCAAGGTGATACGTTTTAGTGTGTTTCATATTGAATTTTTTAACCAATCTCTCTCAGTTTTGTGGACTCCATGTCTATCTGCCTGAGTCAGATATGTGGTTATACAGACCTTTGCTATGATGCTGAACAGTTGAGAAAGCAGCCATACTCATCTGATGATGCCAGCCATGAAGAGAAGTTAATGCAGGTGCTGTGGTGTATGAAGTTTGCTCTTTTAAGCATTTTTTGCTGTAAACTGACCAAGTTTTTTTTTTAAATACAATAGCTCTGGAAACTTATGATGCCAGATACTCCACTGAAAGAGAGAATCAGTAAGCAGTGGGGAGACATTGGTTTCCAAGGAAAAGACCCCAAGACCGATTTTAGAGGAATGGGTATGTTGTTCTTAACCCTTTGACTCTCAAGATCTCATTAGTAATTCTATTTACTGTCTGCCATATAGTTCTTGTGATGTAAGTTTGGAGAATTTGGTTTTGGATCAACTAATAATCCCTTAATTAAATTTTTTTATTCTCATCACTTGTCTGCTTGATATTTTATTGATATTGTAAGGAGAAATTCTGTCTTGGTCGCTCATGGGAGTTAGAGGGAAAACCTTTCAAGCCCTATCATCTGATTGATTCTCCTCCCCACCTATTACAAATTTCCTTGTAAATTAGTTTCAAGAATTTGGTGTTAGATCAAGATAACAATTTCTACCAAATAAATTCTAGTGTTCTCTTGACCTTTTTTCAATTTTCAAGCATTTGAATTGATAGGCTACTTTTTTTTATTTCAGGTGTCCTTGCACTGGATAATCTATTGTAAGTATATTTAATGATGTTCAAGTTTAAGTATATTTTGTTTGTTTTGTATTTAATGTGAGCATTAATCTGAGATTAATTTCTTGTTATCTCTTCTGTTTTTAAATTTAGATATTTTGCATTAAAACACACACCTGCAGCAAGGAAAGTTTTGTCTCAATCTCATCATCCACACTTCTGGTGAGCTACATCTGAAAAGTTGCCAATTACTGCGTGTTATTTACTGGGAACAAGTACCTTACCCAAGAAGGGCTCATCTAAGTGATAACCATGATGGTGTTTGACTGAAGTTCAAGGATTCTTGTAGCCCTTTCTTCATTGGCATCAAATGACTAGGGAAATTTTCTGTTACTATTCCTGCTTATAGATTTTCACTTTGATTTTTGCAAGGTACCTTTCTGCATAAATGAATGTTCAATTAATGGTTTGTCTCATGATGTCAGAGTCAGGTAATCAATTGTGTATGGATTGCAATGTTTCAACTGCTAGTCTTTCTCTTTGAGAGATGCTCCTTGAAAGTATTGAAGTGTTTGGTACCATGAAAAAAGTTTATTGATGCGGGCCAATGCAGTGTTCAGGGCACTTACTGTAATCATGTCTCCACCTGTGTTTTTGTTTAACATAATCATGATTATTCTTTGCCCCTAGGTTCTCTTATGCCATTGCTGGTATCAATGTCACTTCACTAGCTCTTCAGTTTTTGAACAAAGGATCCCTTAGAAGTCATTTCTACAACTGCAAACAAGGCAAACCAACAGTAGAGGACTTTCATGAAGTTTATAGTAAGTATTCTTTGGATATCTTGGTCTAGGAAAGGCAGCAACAGCAACTACCATTATTATCATGCCTATTTGAATAACTCACACGGAGGGAAGGTGTACTTTCATGATGGAATGGTTATTAAAGGTGTGGGTTCTTATTAGAATTGAAGCACAAATTCAAGGAAGTTCATCTACTGTACAATATTTTATTTCAAGTTGGTCTGTGTAAGATATCTGTAATGACAAATTTTTTCTGAGTTGAACTGTAGTTCAAGGTAAACTCTACAACTAAGGAATAATTGAAGGGTGACAACATAAATAAGCAATAGAGTGCTGTGCATGACCACAGATAGTGGGGAAGCCATCAATTGCCCCAGTATGAAAATTTATTTTATGGCAAGTTTTTGGTATTACTGTAAAGTACTAGAATTTACTCTCCTTAATTAATGTAGCAAATATATTAATTTTTTTTTCTCTTTCCAGGTTATTTGTTCTTTGAGTTCAGTGCATTTTGGATCAAGGAGGAACCCGAGAGTGTCATGATTTTCAATGAAGTCAGGGATAAATTTGCTGACAATATCGACACACTTCTCTCAGACCCAAATACTGTTTTGGAATTAAAATATACATCCATACAGGATTCTACTTCTTTATCATCTGTATCTACAGTGGGGTGATCTGTTCCCTGAACATTGCATACTATAATTAATGTTTAAATAATATCTGTACTAACTCGAGAGTTTGCTCTCTTCAGTAAGAGTGGGTTGTGAAGCCACACTTCTGCTAGGCAGCTAGTCACTCAGCTTTGCTGTTACTTGAAGAATTGATGCCAGCAGGCTTGCATCCAGTGCAGTATTATTTTTTTGTAAATAGAATCCCAACAACTAAATTGTTTCAAATTTTATATAGATGTTAAATAGGAGCACTATTGTAGAATGTGTAGAAATGTTAGGAGTGTTTTTTCAGTGTTAAGTGATGAAACTTTCAGAGTTGAGATAATTAAGGATTTTAGCAACAGATGTCTTACATTGTATTTTAAACAATGATAACAATTAATGAAAATTAGCAAATTGACTAGATGGTGTAGATGTCCCAACAGCCATTAAAAGACTACTTTCTTCATATAACTCTCAAATATTTGTGTCTGCATGTTTTTTTTTTTTTACTTTAATTTTTTTTCCATGATGCCATGAATATCTTAAGTGATCATATCTACAGTAAATGCTTCCATAGGTAAACACCTCTCTGTGATGGTGTAAACACTGGAAACAAGTTGGTATCCACTGGATTGACTAGTCTCTTGTGAACAAGGATGTGTTGGTATTCTGTTATCACCCAGATAGTGATTGATCACTATACAAGCTGTTTGTATCACTTGTGAAAATTTACCTAGTGAGTTTGGAGTGAACTTAAAAATAGGTTAGTGGGGATGAGTGAAATGATGGGTTGGAAAGAATCTGACAGGAACAGGCTACTTTCACAACATTGTATGTGCTCTGGAAATCTTTTGTGACAAAGCAACCAAGCTGAAATTTCTTATTTGGGCTAATGGGAAAAATCTCACTAAAAGGGTTAGCCACCAGGCCCATTTGAAGAGTTTCCCAGCATATCTTGCTGAGAACTTAAGAGACTCTTTTATCATTCTTGGGCCGCATGTGCAAATTTTTAAAAAAGTCAGCCACAAAGTGGATTTGTCCAACATCACAAACCTTAGACCAAAAATGGCCAGTGAAACTTTGGAATAAAGAGTACTGCGCTAATTGATGATCCGCAAGTTTTAAACAGACAAACCCAGTGCAGCAGATGAGCGCAAGGATCATTGACATTAGTGATGTTACAGTCCCTAGACCGGGTTTTAACTGTGTCCTCAGAGAATAAACCAGGGCAACAAGGATATGAAGACCGAGAACTGCTTCAAAGCCTTGATTGTGAAATAACACGGCAAAGTAACTAAAGACAGAAATTCGCATAATAAATAGATAACGACCAGTATTCCATTGTCCTCGATACACAAACTCGTTCCAGCAAACAAGCCATGCAAAGAAAGGAAGCATAAACCATTGATCAATCACAGCGAACAAACGCGTTTGTGTCACAATCCGTCCAAATTGAACTAAGGCATAAAATACTGACATCCACGAGAACAAGTAGTAGAAGAATGCTTGATCTTTCAACTTCTTTTCTAATTTACGTATCTTCCACAGCCAGTATAATCCAACCAGTAAATAGCCCAAGTTCACTGAGGCATTAGCCGGCATTTTAAGGAACGTAGAAGGATCTCCCTTCTCTGCATAATATTCCAGTCCGAGTTCAACATCAACACGCTCGAAGATCGTAAAAGCCCACACAATACCAAAGGCCGATGCTAGAGGAAAGAAAACATAAAGAGAGGACGACAACAACATTATCAGTTTACTAATGATACGAAAATCCAATCAACCCCTGCCCTCTTGAATTTCTAAGGCCGAAAAGCCTGGGAACGAGCTCATGTCAGCGGCTACTCGATAGAGTACAAGCGTACCATGCTCTGAGGCCGCGATAAACTAGCGGCTATTTGCAGAAATATTGCATGTATCAGGACCTAATGAAAATAACGTGACCTCTGGCGATAATTTTAGCAACACTTTCACCAATTTTCATTAAAAAACATGTTGTCTTTCATCCGACGTACATATGGGTTATCTTCAAGAGCTCCAGAGGTAGGTTGATCACATTGTGAGGTGATAGTTATGCCATCTGATTTCTCAATACTGTTGTAATCTTTACCTCCCAGGTATTTAGAGTGTCTGGACGGGCTGGAAGATGTCAGCCTACAGCAGTCACTAGATGTTACGCAACAGATGGTAAATAGTTGTAATAGTTGTTTACTAGAATTGAAATTTTATTACCATCTTCATTATATTATTGTTATTAGTTATCTAGTAAAGATCTGGAACATTTAATAGTTAACTTTTAAATTTTACAGTACTGATGGGAAATTTTTATTAAGTTCGTCATGGTTATAATTTTGACGATATTGCAATGCATTACAGTATTAATATAAAATCGAGAATGAAATGACTTGCCCCCTAGCCCATAAGAATGAAGTTAATTTGTCAGTCAGTCAAACCAACAAGGTTGTAGTTATGTGAAATAACTATGATTTAAGTTTACTCTTCTTTTCTGTTTTGTTATGGTCTTTTGACATGTTTGGTGGGCTGGTGCTTTCATTTAAATATCAACCTTGTTAAAGATAAATGGACCTCATAACCTTTGATTATGCCCAGTTTCATGAGGTTGAATATGTGATACACAGGTATATCAGTCCTAATAAATGGTAAATTTTGAATGATATTTTATTACCTTGTTTAGGGGAAGTTGATCTTGTAGTGATTGGATCAGGTCCTGGGGGATATGTAGCATCCATCAAAGCAGCCCAGCTTGGGATGAAGGTTTGTACAAAAACATGAGCTGTTTTAAAATGACAAGGAAAATGTTGCATATTAATTAGTGAATTTTGGGAAGTTTGAATGCAAAATGCTTGCATGGTTTTAATTCTTTTGTTTTACAGACAGTTTGTGTTGAAAAAGAAAAGTCATTAGGAGGAACTTGTTTAAATGTTGGATGTATTCCATCAAAGGTGAGTCAATCTGAAAAAATAATATTTATGTTAGAACTCATCACAGTATATTCCAAAAAATTGAAACAAAAAAATTGATCAGGTAGCAGGAGCAGCCTCTCAGGTGAATCTACCCCCCCCCTTTATTTGTCAAGAACAAGTTTTTTTTTGTATTGAAACAACTTGATATGCCCCAAATGTCAGCACAGTGTCAGTGTAGTGTAGAAGAAGCCCCCTCCTTGGTAATTTAGCTTTGAATTCTTTCTTTTTTCATGTTTGTCTGTTGTAAAAAGTAAAACACGGCTTCATTTTGTTGTTCATAATAAAAAAATAGAATATATTGGCAAAGAAGATTATGTTTCTTTCAAACAGAAAAAAAAATTTGAACCAATTTTTTTCAGACTGCTATTTGTTATTGTGCATTAAGTGGTCTTAGTTATGATTTCAATTTGATTGCTAATCAATTTTGATTGCTGATAATAGTTTGTTACAATTATCATTTACAGGCATTACTGAACAACTCACATTTGTATCATCAAGCTGTTACTGCTGATTTCAAAAACAGAGGAATAGAAGGTTGACAACATTTGCCCTGTGAATATTACCGTAAACTTTTAATGATGATATTTAAACTGGTTAATGAATGAAAATGTCATTTCCTATCTCCCTTTAATTTTACAGTGGGTGAAGTAAAACTCAATCTCGAAAAAATGATGGAGCAGAAAACAACAGCTGTAAAGACACTGACAAATGGAATAGCTCACTTATTTAAACAGAACAAGGTAATGGCCGGAACAATATTAGTGCTGTTGTTGTATCCACCTAGTGTATCTACCTAGCTTTCAAAAAATGCAAGCATTGCCAAGATCAGCTTTTAAAGTCATGTTACCAGAATCCTTTTAGGAAATATTACTGTCAGTAATATATCAATCCCTCAAATTTCTCTCTGTGGGTTAGCACCTGTTGACAGCACTAGGGAACAAGTTTTTTGGACCATTTCTCATGACCATTGTACTGATGAATTACAGTCTCTCTCACCCCTCTGTCAAGTCTCTCTCCTTATCCCCTTATCCTCACAACCACCCCTGTCTGTGACTATGTGTAGTTGTTACTCCACCCTACCCTGGAGAAGCTGTACAATACTGTTGTTAACTCTTTGACCCCCAAGAGTGACTGGCATCTAATTTCTCCTTACAATATCACCTCTGAATCACACAGTATGGTCATGAGAATAAAGGAAATGATATCAAATAATTAAGCCCTTGATCATCAAACAAATTCTCATTATCAGCATCTTTGGAAATGTATAGAGGACAGTAAGGAGTATCTACATACTATTGTTGGGGTAAAAAAGGGTTAATATTCCTGATATGTATCCTGTTTTACAGGTAACTCGCATGGATGGACATGGTTCTATATCTGGACCAAATGAGGTGAGACCAAAATAACACTCTTCCTCTTCTTTTACAAATGTGATAGAGCAAAATTAAGTGTTGTTTTCTAATGTTTTCATCAACACATACTGCTTGGGATAGTTAACATTCTGAACATGTTATTGCCTGGAAAATTCAAATCTTGACTGCAAAAAAGAAATATTGTCTTGTGCATGTATCTGCATTTTCTTCTACACAGTAATCTCTCTTACCCAGTGTTAATGATTTTCAAGGTGACAGTTCATAAGGAGGATGGCAGCACAGAACTTGTTCAAACCAAAAATATCTTGATAGCCACTGGATCTGAAGTGACACCCTTCCCTGGAATTGAGGTGAGGATAAAAAAAACCACTTGTTGTCACATTCATTGGAACTCATTAAAGTTTATTTTTAAGATCATGTAAAACCCTTGTTTAATAATGACATCGTGCTGGTTGGAAACAAGCTGCTGCTTTGACTAATCTTTAGTCAGATTGACTAAAAGATCCCATGTTGCTGTGCCTCTGTTCAGTGATAGATCACAGATGATGTCAAAATGTGGTGAAAACGAAAAAGTGGCGCAGAAAGTGTAGCAGAGTATGCTGCTGATTTTCTTACCACATTTTGATGTTACCTTTGATGTATTTAAAGGTGCACTGCAACGTGTAATATATTTGTGTGATTTAAAAATTTGTTAATGGTGATGTCATGATACATCTGTCCGTCAACCGATCATAAGATAGCACCATTCATTATGTGTGTTTATATTCAGCTCATTGCATAATGCATGCTTTGTTCCTGTGGCACTAACAAAATGATCCTGATATTATGATGTTGTTATGATCTTTTCACAGTTTGATGAACAAGTTGTCATATCCTCAACTGGTGCCCTCTCACTTAACAGAGTCCCAGAGAAATTAATTCTTATTGGAGCAGGTGTCATTGGGGTTGAATTGGTAAGTTGCTCACACATTTAAGAAATTCAACATTCTCTTTAAGGCCCAATAAATTTTTTTACTTCCAAAAGAAATGTTTACCTCACAAATGCATAATTGTTTTCAGTCATGTGACAGTTGAAAAACATATTATTTTGCCATACCAATATGCTGTTGCTGTGTCTTCTACCAAATTCTGTTTACTGTTGATTGTATAGACAACAGACGTGTGCCTGAGAGCTACAGTACTCTTCTTAGACTACCATAGTTGAAAGGAAACTAAAAGTTTGGCATGTAAAGAACTGTACAAGTTTGGGCATGGTATTTAAGGTTGCAATGTTACTGGTTTGTTTTCAAGGGTTCAGTTTGGTCAAGACTTGGCTCACAAGTGACAGCTGTTGAATTTTTGGGACATATTGGTGGTGTTGGTATTGATATGGAAGTCGCGTAAGTTGAAATTGCTATTTTCAGTATTAAGCTTAATGTTTTCTCTTTGCTTGGTTTTCTTAGTGATACATGTAAATAACTTCCCAGTGTTCTTTAATTCCTTCAGTGGCATAGCATGCTTAATGAGATAACTATTTTGGTCCTTTCCATCTCCCCCACCTTTCCATTTGAAACTCCTTTCATTTTTTCATATTTTATTATCAGTAGGATGACTTCTTTCATGACTCTTCATTCATCTGTTTATCTTAATATGAAGATTTTCATTCTTTTTAACCCTACTCATAGTTATTGATGTTTTACTTTTGTGCCTTTAATATTACCCAGGAAAAATTTCCAGAGAATTTTGCAGAAGCAAGGGATAAAGTTCAAACTTAACACAAAAGTGACAGGTAAGGTTCAAACAAAAGCGGATTATGAAGTGAATTCACTGTTAGAAGAATGCAAAATTATTTTGACTTCTTGTAATCGAATTCATTCATTTACAAACAGTAACATTTCCTCTGTTTATCGTTCAGGTGCAACAAGAACCGAAGATGGAATCAAAGTGAGGTAACAGTTAAAAAAAGAAAAAAAAACCTCCTACTTAAATAAATTAAGCTTTGATTCGTGACACAGAAGAGTCTGAGGACTGATTCTTCATGATGGAACTTTCAGTTGTCTTTTGTTTTTTGTTACAGCGTGGAATCAGCCAAAGATGGTTCGAAAAAGGAAGAGGTACCATTGGTGTTTGGCCTTGTGAAGTTTGACGTGTTGCTTCTGTGTGTTTATCCTGCTGCTGTAGTAGCTAACTAATTTGGGAATTTGCTTTTCAATTTACAGCTTGAAGGCGATGTTCTTTTAGTATGTGTTGGAAGAAGACCTTACACGACGAGATTAGGGTTGGAGGTCAGTTTTGTAGACTATTGATTGCTAACACTCGCTCGTAATTGAGCCTAACACTTCAACACCAGCATTTTTTATTTTCCAAACGTTGCACCTTACCCTTGCTGTTCGTCTTTAACTGTAACTAGGTAATTTACATTGAATTAATATTATTTGAGTTCCATGTGCTCTGCGGAGTTTGTAGCGTGCTGAAAATTTTCAAAGCGCACGGGACATTATAAACTTAAGTGCGATGGAGTTTGTTTAGTTGTCACCACCAAAAAGCGTCTTTTACTATTAATTTTCCTTTTTAGAAAGTTGGTATTCCTCTTGATCCTGGCGGCCGGATTGTTGTAAATGGAAGATTCCAGTCTAGCGTTCCTAGGTAAGACATGTTCGTATCCTACTCGGTTTTTTTGTTTTTATACAATATGTTCTCTTCTGCTCGAAACGTCAGCTTTAGAAACTATTTTCTGCGGCCAATTTACTTTATCGACTTAAATGATGAAACAAAATTATCTTTTTTATTTGTGAGTCCGTCTGTCCTTTTTGACTGTCTCTTGTCTAGTCAAAGACATTTATTCTTTTTGTCTGTGGCAGCGTCTGTTCGTCTCTTTTTCTGCTGGTCTTACAGTCTTACTGTCCGCGAATTTTTCTTTTTTTTCCTGTCTGTCTTTCCTAATTTGTACCGTCTGCTTGTCTGTCCCTTGTGTCTGTCTCCTCTATAGACATCCGTTAAGGTTAAGACACAAATCATTATTCGTGAGTGGCTGTAAAGTTCCAGTCGCCACGAACTTTTCTATCGAACGATATCTTTTGGTATAGCGTGACAAGAATCTAAGTTATCTTCACGTTCTTAGTCGTAATGTATCTGTTGTTCTCTCAGTATATATGCAATTGGTGACTGCATTCATGGACCAATGTTGGCACACAAGGCTGAAGATGAAGGTTTGTTTAATATCATGAATTTCATTTCATTTTAGTGCGCTTATGTGCGGAATTAACTTATTTATGTAATTAACTTTTCCAGGTATCATATGTGTGGAAGGCATAGCTGGTGGCGCAGTTCACATCGATTACAACTGCGTACCGAGTGTGATTTACACTCACCCCGAAGTGGCCTGGGTCGGAAAAACTGAAGAGATGCTGAAAGAGGAGGTAAAACGCTTGAATTACGGAGACTAAAGAAGGCGCTTCTATATATTTCTGGTCTCTCGTGTTACTGTAATTAAAGGACTACCGTTCCAGCTTTCCCACACTCCCAGACACATTAGTTGACACAGTACTGCCTTCCCTGCCCTTCTCAATGTTGGTCTGCAAGATGGCATAGAAGCATCGGCGATTAACAACATTGGATAGGGAGAGGAGTACGAGAAAACGTTGTTCTGGAGAATTGTTACAACTAATTATATCAGGTTCGAGTTCTGCGCTATAGCAATCAGATGAAGCATTGATATACGCATCTCGTGTCTTCTTCCTCGAAGACTTCTCCGCTAAAGCTCTCTGTCACAATTTTGTATTGATGTAAACCATGATTGGCGTAAATTTAGAAATCTCTCTCTTCTCTTACTTTTTAGGGTGTGGCCTATAAGGTTGGCAAGTTTCCTCTCTCAGCCAACAGCCGAGCGCGAACAAACGCCGAGATTGACGGACTGGTGAAGATTCTGAGCGATAAGGAGACTGACCGACTGCTGGGATGCCATATGGTCGCACCAGTTGCTGGAGAAATGATCAACGAGGCTGCTCTTGCAATGGAGTATGGGGCGTCTAGTGAGGACATCGCACGAGTGTGTCATGCACATCCAGTAAGGGTTGAATCTGAAAGAACAGGGGGTGGGGGTGTTTCAGTTGAGAGATTGTTACGCCAGGAATAGTGTGGATCGGGTTTTCAACGCCTCGGTCACGGCGTTTTATGTATGTTCATTATGTTGTTGCTTCTTGTTCTTCTATTCAAAACACTGACACGCAAACATCAAATTCGATCTGGAAATAAAATGGGTGGAATTCCACTCTGTGGATTTGTCAAATTTCGGTCCAATTTAATGTCATGGATTCTGCCTCGCGTTGAATTTGTGAGGAATTTCGGAGTAAGCTATCTTGATGTATGTTTTAAATACGATTCCTGATCGGTTCTGAACGTGCAGGAAATTCGTCTAAAAGCTTAGCCTAATTAACTGAGGAATCTTTGTCAAATGTTTTACATTGCAATTTTATTTCTTAGGGAAATCGCTGAAGTCTGTACCGCACTGAAATAGTATGGAGGCAACATTTATTTCCATTTTCTTTGCAGACTGTCTCAGAAGCCTTTAGAGAAGCTAACATCGCGGCATACGCTGGAAAAGCCATCAACTTTTAAACTTCAACCACGGCAAGACAGACGATCTATTATTAGAGAATTTATTCTCTCTCAAGTTATACTGATTCGTGTTAAAAAAAAAAAAAGAACGCCCTTCTGCAGTGCAGATAAGAAGTTGTACAGTTTTAATATTCAAAGTTCCTGAATAGCATGTCGGAATCCCTCAATAGAATTATGCGTTTGTAACAAAATACGGGACTGCATTCGAGTTTTATCCGAGAAATAAAGTGGAGAGAGTTATTTGTTAATTTGAGAATTGAGTGCTCCGTAAGCGAATTGCTGCTTTCCTTACTACTGACACTTCGCTCGAGTTAATCAATAGGATCTCAGGATGTTATGTATTGAGATATCAAAACAATAAAATGTGAAAATTCTAATGGATTCACCGCATACAAATCATATGTGGATTGTAATAGATCATATGGATGGGGCTGGGAAATGTAAAGAGAGAACACTGGCAGAAGCGGAAAGGAGGGGGAGGGTGAGTTACCGATGAAAATTTTGACAAGGAGAAACTGGAAACGTCGAGTTAAAAGTTTAACTCCTGCGAGCTTCTTTATTGTTGGCTTCTACTGCGTAATTTTACAGGACACATGCGAGAATCACGTATTTTCCCGCTGAATGCAGGGGCCATTACAATTACGATATTGTGCATCCAGTTTCTGTATCTGCTAAAGGCAAGCATGATAGGATCTGGGCACAAGACTAGACCCAGTCCCCACGGTGCTGGTTGATAACAATCCTCATGACGGCAAACTACTGATAGTAAGTAAGAATCACCGGTGCAAACAGTATGGCAGAGAAAGAGATCGCTGTTGCTGAGCCTCAAAAGAAGCAAACCAGAAGTACCTCTGGTGTAAAGAACTTCCTTGCTGGAGGATTTGGAGGAATATGTTGCGTAGTGTCTGGCCATCCACTTGACACGATCAAGGTGAATTATGTCGTGAACAAAATGATTTCCAAATACCTTTCGTGACGTGGAATCGTTAAAAATATGATGGATAATCTGGAAATGATACAACTGGATATAGCTTTTAGAGCAAGTATAATCACGGCTGCGTTATCAATGGTCGATTTTAAGAAGCTTTTTCACCCTAAAGTCATTTTTAAACCAAAAATGTTTTGCAAAGTTCAAAGTCCATGAACTTCAGTCCTATTTTTCCTCCGGCACCATTGTCAAGTCTCGCAAAATTTCTACAATCTGGTGATAAAATGGAGTAAACAAACACTGAGAACGCTTGATATGCAGGAGATTTCTCAGTTAACAGAATAAAGAAACGAAATTTTCTCTTTATTTTTTTCTCGAATATCAGGCTTGCGGTTTTGATTTTACCTGTTTCGTGAATGAGATGATAAATTTATGAATGGATTTTTCAACTCGAAATACACAATTTTTTATCTGAGCAAGACTTCATCTTTCCATCTTTGGGGGATTTGGGCAACTTCAGATAACAAAGATGCTGTCTTTAATTAGATCATAACAGAATATTTTTATTTATGCATGGAAGCTATCTCCTCAATGTGAGGAAACAAACGTAAAATGGAAATATGTCACGCAACATTAAGCTCTTTCTAATATCACTCAGTGGAGTGCTCATATCATAATGCTGTGTCATTCAGTTTTTTAACTTTTTACAAATGTTATTTTGTTTGTTTGTATGCATTGTTTTCTTTTGATTGATTTTCATGATTTTGTCAGGTTCGCCTTCAAACCATGCCCCAACCAGAGCCAGGGCAGAAGCCACTGTTCACTGGAACTCTTGACTGTGCTCTTAAAACAGTAAGAAAGGAGGTGAGATTTTGTAGCTCTCACTGTCACAAACACTATAAACCATGGTGAATGTGTTACTACAATTTTTAGTTGAGTGAGGCACATAGGAAGTTGGACAACTATGTTCTGATTATAAAGTTTTGTTGCTGTCACAGGCAGCTGGCTCCGTTCCAGTGGCAACAAGCCATTTGACTGTTTTTAGCAGGCTTTTACATTTAACGGTTGGGAATGCACAATTCTCGAGTTTTGGTTACCACTGGAAACGAGGAAGCTTGTCTGTAACTATACCATAATTTTACAGTCAAAACTCATCAACAAAATTATCAATCAACTGATAAATCTGGCTAACAGGAAAGAGAATGTTGGGTTTGATATCTGGTGGGTTATGCAGATAACACTCTCAAGATTTTTAAGATACTGTATAATCACAAAGTTGTAATCGATATAAATTGCACTTTGATCTACACTGCTGCTATGGGAATTTTCTGTTTGTTTTTCCTCTTCTTTTTGGCCGTTATCCCCACATGAATAATTGAGCCAGCTGGTACCCAAGGTAGAGCAGTGGTACACACCACTTCTTGGAAGGGGTACACAAATTCATAACTTTGAACCCCTTTCAAAAGTCCCTGCTGAGATCCTTGACTAGGGTTGGAATGAAACCTGAAAAATAACAGGGTCATTTAGTACTATTAACTGAGTTGATAATGTAAATTGGCCACCATAGAGAGTTTCAAAGCTGACATTTTGAGCATAGCCCTTGGTCAGAGTAAATGATGAAGGGCTAACTCTCAAAAAGACAGCATTGGTACTGTTAACGGTGGCCAATTTATGTTATCAACTCAATTGATAATACTAAATTACCCTATTATACCCTTCCACTGATGCAGCACCACAGTTTCTTTAGAAACTTACCCCCTTTATTCATTTGTCCCAAAAATAACAGTTAAGCAGAGTTAACAGACATCAAAGATGCAGGGAAAAAGTGAGAAGGACAAATGTGCCTTGTGGACGACTTAATTTAGGCTTGTGTTGTCAAGATTCTTAAACCATTTTAGAGCTCCTTTAATGAGAGAAATTATTTCCACCTAGCTGTATACTTAAAATTAAAGGTGTGGTGATTTGTGATTTTGGTCCATACCTTAGGAATGGTTAAATTGGACTTTTCTTTCCAGGGAATTCTTGGTTTATACAAAGGAATGGCAGCTCCTGTTGTGGGTGTAGCACCAATATTTGCCATCTGTTTCTGGGGATTTAACATGGGCAAAAAACTGCAGCTCAAGAATCCTACTGATGAACCAACGTAAGTCAGATGTCATTGCGTAAAATGATAAATTTGATTTGGGTACAGCTCAACCATGGGAGACCTGGAGGTCTTCTGGTTGATAAGCTTATGGTCTTTTGAGGAGCATGGAAAGCATTGTGGCTTATCTTCCAACTTCTGTGGTGTGCAGTCAATTCCCATCCTGATGTCACATTCAGTTTGAGTTTTCACAAGGTTTTCTAGTTTCCATGGAGATCCTTTTTAATTACAGTTGATGATAGGTTTGTTTCCCTTTTCGCAGGTATTTTCAAATTTTGACATCAGGTTTCTTTGCTGGAGTTTGTACAACTGTTATTATGGCTCCAGGAGAAAGAATAAAGTGTATTTTACAAGTAAGTTTTTAAAGTAAATGCTCAGCTCAGTAAAAACAAGGACACATTTTAAAGGCATTTTATATAGAAAGTTCTTTCTGCATTTAGATTGAAAGTCAGAGTTGGATATGTTTACTAACCAAAATACTGGTTGGCTGTCTGAAATACTAGCAGGCTAGCCCTGGTTGTCATGGTAACAAAAAATTTAAACCTGGATGGTTAAATTCTTGGTTGTTGTAAATTTTATAATGGTCTCTCTGCCAATCTCTCTGTAGATTCAGCAGGCTAGTGGAGCAGAAAAGAAATATGCTGGACCTAGTGATGTAGTGAAGAAGCTTTACAAACAGAGTGGAATTCGTGGGGTATACAAAGGAACATGTGCAACTTTATTGAGAGGTGGGAATTTAAACAGTTAAAAGTAATGAGTATTAGTCTTTTCAAGATATGTGTTTTTTGAAAGGGTGAGACTTGGTCAATGTGTTAAATTTCTCAAGAGAACCATTTCATTTTCACTAAAATTTTCTTCAGTCTATGTGAACTAAGTACTATTATATTGTCAGGGTAATGCCATAGAACATCTGGGCTGGGAGGGGAGGGTGGGGAAGAGAGACAGTATATGAAATGTACCCCCTACTAAGAATACTTGGTTTAAATCTCAAACATTTATCAGCTGCTTCATCTTTATATACTGTCTTAGTAACAGAAGAATATGTATAGTAAGCATTAGATGTCTTATTCATGCCCAACTGGAAAAAGAGTGTGATGAAAGTTTTAGCATGATCATAAATGTGTTATGATGCATTTATTACTTTGAGAATAAGTTTCAGTATAATGTGCTTTCTTGCATTTTTCAGTTATATGATTTGATCTGCTATGGATATGATTGTTTGTAAAATGTCGAAAATTTTCTCGTGTTTACTTGGTTTTTCTACAGATGTACCGGCCTCAGGAATGTACTTTGCATCATATGAGTTTCTCTTAAATGCACTCACTCCAGAGGGAAAGACGTGAGTATTCTGTTTGCTACTCACTGAGTGGTTCTCAAATCAGGGATGAACAAAATAATATGTATGGGAGTCAAAAGATGGTATTACCCCCGTGTTAACAATCTCTCTAATTTTCAATTCTTTTTTTGTAATAGGCGAAAAGATGTTGGAGCTCTGTCAATTCTCTGTGCAGGAGGTAAGTTCCCATTTCATTCTCAAACCTGAAATGTTGCTTTTTCCTTGTTTTCATGTTGAACTTGAGGGAGGAAACCCAGGGCCACAGAAGTTGGATGAGATTGTTCTTAAAACAACACAGTCTCTCCTTCTTATCCTCTCTTTGTTCTCTAAAATCATTTCATGGGGTCTAATGCATGAGCATTTTCCTTTTCACTAAATACCCATGTGTAGAAATTAGAATAAATTTGAGTAAGACAAGTGAAAAATGATCCTACTCACAATCTAATTATTTCTGTTCACAGGTGTGGCAGGCATGATGAACTGGAGTGTTGGTATAGCACCAGATGTACTTAAGTCTCGTCTGCAAACAGGTACAGTAGACAGCTCTTCTAGGACATGACCATTAAGAGGAATTTGGACCTGAAATTCACACACAAATATATTTATGAGAAAGTGAGGTATTGGATGAATGTCTGATGATTCACCATCCAGTAACAAGTAACCAAACTATCTCCTAAACACTAGTATTTTTATCTGGCAAATCCCGTTTCAACATTTTTTCTCACAGTATCTACAGCTCTATAGCTCTTGGTTTTTTTTTTTTCAGACAAAGGGCAGTACTACACTGTTCTTCAGCTATTATTGCTTAGTTTGATGTACTTCAGCCTTCCTGTATTTGTGAAAGTGCATATCAACCCTCTAACTGATCCCAAGATCTGATTTGAAATTCTCCCCTCTAGCTGCTTCACATGTCCTTGTAAATCAGTTAAGAGAATTTGGTGTTAAATCAAGATAACAACTCTTACCTGATAAATTTGAGTATTCTCATTACTTGTTTTCCGGATATTGTATGGACATAAAAGGGAGAGGTTACATGTTAATCACCTCTGGGAGTAAAATGGTAAATGGTGGCATTATGATAGAGAATTTAGAGGGAAGACGAGATAATTTTCCCCAAGTATGATTTGTCACACATCGTCACAAGAATTAGAAATGAAGAAAGGTAATTTTACTTTTGTTTATTATTTGCAGCACCTGAAGGAACTTATCCAAATGGTGTTAGGGATGTTTTTAGACACATGGTAAGTTCAGTTCTACGAATTTGTTGCTGCGGAGCATGTCAGTTTAGTTTGGTCAGTCTCACTGTGTGTGATACTGAGGGTGACGTGGATACTGTAAAGCCCATGATTACCGCGCTGGACTTTGCATGAAGAGGCCTGTGGTCGGGTCCTGGTCACCTGACCTGGTCACATGACTTTGTTAACTTGCTAAGGACTTGCATTCCGTCCAAGCAGAAAAACATAACTCACTCTCTTCATGTAACTGATAAGCTCGTACGAAGTAACCTTCGAAGTGTGATCTTCCTGACTGAGTGCGCATTGAAACATTTTAGATGCGTGAGGAAGGACCTGGGGCGCTCTTTAGAGGCCTAACTCCAGTTATGCTGAGAGCTTTTCCAGCTAACGCAGTAAGTAGACTCTTTTAATTGCATCATTCAGTGGTTTCCGTTTTGAATTTGACACTGAGTGGATATGAAAACAAGAAGAACCAATTTATTGGGTAATTTTGAGTTATCAATTGAGTTGATAACGTAAATTGGCAGCACCACAATCTCTTTAGAAACTTACCTCTTCATTCAACTGGAGGTATTGCTCGTTTGCTTTCAATTGAAGGGACACCTTTGGATTACATCCATGTACACAAAATTAGACCTTCATTGACTTGCACATCTTTGCTATTACTTTTCAGTTATCGTTAAGCGGTCTAGAAAACTCGCGCTATAGTTTTAACGAATCGTGGAAAACTAAAACAGACCGTGATTTGCTTCCTCGCTTTTTCTCGCGCTTGCATGTTATTAATTTTATTTTTCATTGGCTCGTCTGTGATTGGCTTTTAGAAACACTAAACAGTTTTTTTTCCGATACTTAATCCAACACGCTCTAATGCGGAAAACTCTTAAACCAATCCCGCCATATCTTTATGGATAAATTGTTTTTTATCAATTCGCTGTTTTCTTTTTGACAGGCTTGTTTCCTTGGGTTTGAATTAGCCATGAAATTCTTCGACTGGATTGCACCGGACTGGTGATTTGACACCAACGGGGACATATCAGCTGTTGAAAATATTCTGCACATAGCAGGGGAAAAAATTGTCTTGCGAGAAATTTGGCTTTTGTCGTGATGAACTGTTCCTCTGATTGAGATCTCTGCCTGAGTTTTATATACAAACTGAAAATAATTCCCCCAACGAAAAAGCCTTTATTATTTCAATTAACTACAAATTACCCTCTTTTTAGTAAGAATATCTTTTTCTCGGTAGAAGCGCAGCGATTGTATTACTGTGTTTTAGTGAAATTCAAAAGAAGATTCACCAGCATCTAAAGGAATCTTATTTATTCAACTTCTATTTTCTAGGAGATTTTTTTCTTCTAGACATGATGTTTACACTCTATACAGTAATGTACGAAACAAGTAATTTAATTTGGAACAAATTGTTTTTCTACCACGCAGCTACCCGAAATTACGTATCGCGTGTGATATTTTTTAGTTTGCAGTTCGTAAAACTAGACTTACGTCTCGCATCTGAATCTGTGAAGGTCTACATTGTACCTACAAAGGTTTAAAATGTGAAACTTGGCCTTTTAATGAAAGAACAGCCTTCATCGTAGGAGAATATTTCGTAGTAAAAGACAGTTAAAAGTGAATGGTCTGAAAATTGTGATTCGCTCATGAGTTCGCATCATCTTGAGACACTGAATGTTGCTTTTACTGATTACAGCCGATGTGCTAAACGTCCGCTTGGGAATTTTTCGTTTTCGCGTGAGTAACTAAGATCCAGAATAACGGCTCACATACTGGAAAGCTTCATTAAGCTGTTGGTTTGCAATTGCACGATAACCAATATGATAACTCGATTAAACCGATATCACTGAGCAATTCTGTGACTCGCGTAAACAATTGTCTTTCGCTTCCTCTTGCGACTGAAGTTTCTCGTTGATTGGTTTTTGTTCCCCTTGGACGATATTCATTTGAAATCTCTCTGTAGTTCTTTTCTGCTCTTCTTTGCTCCTTTCGATTACTTTCACAAGCGTGTTAAACGCAATTTCAAATTCACGGTATGGCTTAAAAGTCGCTGCATTTGAGAAGCTTAGAACATTATCCAAGCGTTGTTGCGTTAAAGATCTAGAATCTATTGGAGGGAGAGAAACGTGCGGACTGTTCTGATGGGTAATCTTGTTGCTAGGGGATGACAAACCTTTGATATTATCCTTGGATTTTCTCTTTTTTTTCTCGCCTTTCCGTTTTGTCCGCTTACCAAAGCTTTTGTTGTCATTCCTGCTAAAACCACGAACATTCAGTTCTAAGTCGACTTGTAGGCCCTTTTCTGTCCTCAATAAAGTTTCTTTTGCTTTCGACTTCGGCAAAAGGAATGGAGGTTTTTTAAGACTAGTCTTCTCCTCTGTGACACTTGGAACGGTTGGTCTTCGTAGTTGGATTTGAATGTCTTCGAATAACACATTGTACTTGTTTATTTTCGCCATTGTTTCGTGTTGATGTCGAAGTTTGCGTCGTCATGAAAACAGATCATATCTAATCTTGTTAAATTTTCATTCCATTAGGCGTGAGCGATTTTTCTCGCTTTGTGACTGTTTACTTTCAGTGCAAACACAGCGTTCGTGAAATTGCAATGTTGACAGTTTGAAGATTACTTTGTTCGTTCAATAACTGTTGTAAAAATGTGTATTAGAAGTGTGTCAACCTTTCCATTAAATTTACAGAATTTGAGAAAAAACGTTTTTCAGCAGGAAGCGGGGTGGATAAAAATCCTCGAAATAAGCTCAAAGCTTTAACTGCCAGAAGTGTAGTACATATTACACCTTTCGAAACAGAGCAAGATATATGAAATAATTTGATGGTAATCTTCATTGACGACATTGCCTTAATCTCTCTTTCTCTCTTTAAACAAAAGGCTACAAATTACTCCCAATAGAAAACTGCAGCCTAAAACAGTTAACTAGTAATTACTCAAGGAGAACAACGTTTTGCTTGATGTGGTGAAAGCTTTTCAAAATAAGAAACCTGTGTGGTCCGTCTGTACGTATAGAATACTAAGGTCTGTATTGACGACAGGAGCAAGTGATGAAGTTCACAGAGCAAAGTACTAAAGAGTTATTCAAAGTAATTGGAAGATGTTTATTTGACAAATGCGGCTTTTTAGCTTGGTAACATTGTAGACAAGAAAGTGTTGTCAACGTGCAAGATGACTGTGCTGTTAACTGTAGGAAAACGTCCGTCTGCATATGATGATCACATACATACGGTATGCAAGAAAGAAAAAGTTATCGTAAAGTGGGAAATAATCGATGCATTATGTAAGGAATAAACAGCGGTAATACAAACAAATACATCGAACAAGTTACTTGTTCCCAGAGTCTATCTTTCGCAACGATTTGGTGGGTGGAGGAGATGGAGGCACTGGGAACGAAGGTGGACGCTGGTTGAGATCATTGACGCCTTTCGGTGAAGGTTTTCCACTAAACGGTTTTTTCATTTTTTGTTGTAAATTCTTTCTCTCGAAATCTTTAATCTAAATTTCCATGCGTAAGCACGAATGATTTCCATAGAAACTGCGATGAATCATTTTTTGGGGGGGAAGTTGTTCTATGTTTTCGGTTTCACACCCTTCACTATGTACGGAAATGTACAGTTACTTGGTGTGATGCATCGTTGTGAGGTGTTGCATTCCAGTCTCGTCCCCGGAGCGTTTTCCACTGGTAACATTGCTGCGCCAAGTTAAAATACGACAATGAAGTCACGCCAGATGGTCATACTGAACAGTTCTCAGAATCACTGTAATATATTGGAAAAATTCCTCATGAAGCCGTCAGGGTTTTGAATGTTTTCATTTCATTTCATTTATTTCATTTCTAGTTGTTAACGCACATAAGTACTGGAAATATGATTTCCAGTTTAATTTTCCATAGCAGCCCCCAAAAGACTTAAAGTTAAACGAGTTTTTTTATGTTAAGTAAGTTTTTTTCGATTCTCATACGCTTACTTCGTTAAAAAACTACAGTACTCTTGTCTTTGCCAACCACGGCGCGCCTTTGTGTATCATTACACTTCACTTGTCTTTGCCAACCACTGTGCACCATTTTGTCTTTTTAGACTACACTTGTCTTGAGTATCATTTCAATCCTCTTTTCTTTGCCTACTACTGCGCACCTTTGTGTAACAGCGACAATGGAAACTTAAGGCCTGCTGATGTTAAGTTTAGTATGAGCACCTTAGAGCTGATTAGCATTGTATTCAGACAAAAAAGCACTATCTCTGATCCATAAGTTCATTAGTGTCTGACGTCTTTCCCACACGGACTTGTTGACTAAATGCATTTAACAACTAGGAGAACAGGATACATGACGACGCCAGAAATGCTTTTGAATTTCTCTAGCATTTGTGTATCAAATGATCAAGAGAAAATATTGCTTCACTGGTTTAGCAGTGCTCCTCTCAGAGATCGCACCGTCGATTGAGATCGGTTAAGTAATCTGCAAGTGTGGCTTTACATTTTTTGCATAGATCAACGTAAGCAAAAGCTTGGAAACACACCGACAAAACATTTTTTAACAGCTAGAAAATGACAAAGGAAACCATGACCAATAATAGATTCTAGAAATTTATTGTACGATAACTGCACTGTGAATCACGGAAATGGAAAGAAAAGAGGAGACTTGCATACAACCAATCGTAATTAAAGTAGAGTTTGAGAAAATCAAAATTGAGTTATTCGTCCATTTAAAACAAGTGGCAACCGAGGAATTTCTCTCTCTAAATAAACTTGTTCAAAAGACTTATGATTTGTTCGAGTTTTTCCCCTACGATTGCCCTGAATCCGTTTTGAAAAGCGTTGAACAATCCTAGGAGTTCTCTGGTTACTATGAACTAACCTCGGAAGTCTGTTGTTTTTTTCTCTTTCTTTAAACAATGTTTCGCGTCTCTGAAATGTTTCAACTTTATCGCCAATAAACTTTTTGTTCTGTTTTATTCCAGGAAGGATGAGTTTATTATGGAGTGATTCCTTCCTATTGAAATGACTCTCCCCTTCAAGCGTTAAAGTTTGAATTACATACCCTGACGTTTTTTCGACCTGTTCTCTGGATTTGTCTTCATCGCTTTCTCCTTCAACTTTTTTTTCATTGTCTAAGTTTAAAACACCATATTCCCTGTTTACTTGGGTGTTATTCATGTCATCCAAATCGTATATACCTACAAAAGATACACTCGCGAGCGTCTTTGACTTCTCAGAGGAGGTTGAGGTAATGTTTTCTTTCCTGTGATTTCCGTCGTTTCGAAGTGTCGTATCGAGTTTCGATTGACCACAAGCGTTTCTTGTCAACTGCTTCCGTTGTTGTGATTTTGTTAAATCTTTCAAAGGCGGCAAAGCCGATCTATGTTGACCTTTAGTCTCCTTGGATTTCGTTTGTACTCCCTCATTCTCAATAGAACATTCAGAACTTTTACATCCCTTCTTGGCCTTAAGTTTCACTGAAGTTCTCTCGTAAAAACTGTAATGATCATCACCAACAAGACTGAACTGAAATCTACCTGATTTTATGTCCTTGACCTTTTCTGTAAGCGAATTCATTTCACTGGCGTTAGCTGTGTTTTCTTTGCCAAACCTTTGACGTTTCTTGCCTTTACTCTTTCTTTTTCCTCGCTGATTCTTCATGAGAATTTAATTTTAAAAAAATCCTTTTCTAAACCGGCTTCAACTTGCTTGATAAAAATAGCACAATGTTACCACAAAGGCTCTCTAAACCGCGCAGTCAAGTTGGATCTCTCTCTCACTTGATTGTTTCTCTCTGAGCTCGAAAGCCCACATTTTGCTTATCACTTCAGTTCTTTCAATTTATTTCCTTTGTCCTGCCCTTGTTTTGTCAAAATTGTTTTGTACTCCAATCTATTCTGCACTTAATGTCCTCCTCCATGTAATGCAATGAATCCTTAGGTCATGAAATCCAATTCTCATTAGTAGATTCCGCAAGTCTTTATCTTTACTTGACTTGACGAATCAGTTCAATAACTACAAACCAGCCACCTCCTCCAGACATATCACTTTGTGTATGGGCGAATTGTTTCCGTTTGACCTAGTTCTGAACTCAATAGCAACGCAAACACAGCAAGTGCATCTATTTACACATTTTAAAATCAAAGTGTCTGAATCACAAGAGACCGATTACAAGTAATAAAAAACGTTCCTCATTGGACAAAAGCACAATGGGCTTTAGTGGCAAGATCAAGTGAAGTGACACTAATATTCCTTAGTTTAATACAATCATCCATACAATAAAAGATCGGTAACAAGGAATAAACGCTTAGTTCGTTAATATGGAAATTGAAACTTTAAGGGCCGCTTATTTAAACGAGATCCAACCCAAACCGCGGTTTTACGCAAACAGTGGGCCTCGGTGACTCTCCATAAGAGGGTTGATTTGAATAGATGTCCGTCTACTTTTAGGTATCGGCCTGTTTACAAAAAATTGATTCTTAGATAAAAGGTTCGGCTAAATTGAAGAAGGCTTAGAATGCGGTTTTGTTAAACGACGGTTAAAATTTGTTTAATTAACCGGCCCTAAGTGTTCCACCAAGGGAAGTAAGTGTTGACTTGACGAACTGTGGAGCATCATTAATTACTTCAATTAGGTTTTTAGTCTTTATTCAACGTGAAACACTCGAAAGTTGTTCAGAGGTCAGTCAAACTCCTTAGACGTGAATCGTCTGTGCTTAAACTCCTGTCACTACCTCTGCAAAGAAGGTTTGTCGTTGATGGATGCGAGAAAATGCATTTACCGTTAAAATTAACGACGACCTCCTACTACGGACTGTGTGCGTGACTGAAAAATGCAAATTGTTTCTCTGGCACCTGCTACCTTTGTGTCTACTAGCCAATTTTCGCGCGCCCGCTCTCCGCTCGTCTCCATCAACTGAGAGCTCAGCACGGGCTAATGGAAAACAGCACAGATAACAACTGTATCGTGTTTTAAGTTATAACATTATGTTACACAATATCTGTTTATGGCTGCTGTAGTGAGTTTATGTATAAAGGCGATTTAAACCATTCACGTACCCAGAACCACTCGTTTTCACTTAATACGTTTTGTTCCCTCGTTTCCCCCACTTCGAGTACACGAGAACGGATTCAAGGCTTTGTTTGTGCGCAGGTGCCATGGAATTCACCATCTTGTCCTATCTTGGTAACTTTAATCTGATACCTCCGATTATGCAGCTACCATTTCTCTCACGCAATGTACTTTTAGAAATATTGTTAATTGAAATTAAATGCACTCGAAGGTGATGATATCGGCTCGAACATTAAATGATACAAAATAAATACCGATGAGGTTTTTCTTAAAACGAATCAGCTTCTAACATCGTATTCAAAACGTGTTTAAAATTTAATAATGGTGAAAATTAAATAATTTCTGTAAAACTAGTCAAAAAGTTGCACAATATCTGGCGTTGTTGGCTTTCCGCAGGTCAGTGGTGGCAGCCCATTGTTATTTTTCGAAGTGTACATAGAGGAATATTTTCTCTCCCGTTCTACTGCTGGTAGAAGCCGTTCATCGTATAATTTACGACCCGTGCAAACCAAAGGCTTAGAAGGTATTGTAACCCCTGTCAACATGCCCAGGGAACTCGAAAATGAGTATGTGCAGTGACTTTGTATGAGTGAAGGCTCCTTACTGCGGGCGTTAAACGTGAATTCACCTTTGTGTGCTAACTTAGAACAGGTTGACACTTTGCAAAGCAAACTACCCGGTTTCAGCTGCTTCGTGTGTAAAGAAGTTGATGGAAATGTGGTCAAATTTCGTTTAATGAAAGACTTTTTGCATTCTGGATTATCCCGTTTATCTTTGATCTGTTTAAATGTATTCGCTTTCTTATAATCTCGTTTCTGAAAAACTTGGAATACGTCAGTGATGCTTTGAGTCTTGGCACTGTTTTTCCAATCAAGTCTTTGGTCGCTCTTCAAGTCTGGAACATCAATGTTTTTTGTTTTAATATTTTCGGACGGTTTTGGCAATGAATCAGCCACTTCTTGTGTCGTTTCATCTTTTAGCTCATAAACCTCTCCCGTCTCCTTGTCAAATTCCCTCCAGTATTCCAATGGCCACGAAAATTGAACTTTCCTTTTTGTTTTAAGAGGGTCGCTGTTTACATCCGGTTCACTAAAGCTCTCACTTTCCGCGCAGTCCACTTCTTCTTCCTCGGTTACAGAATGAATTTCCAACATATATTCTTCAGGGTTTACCGAGCGCCACAATTTCCACAAAAGTGTTTGACATTTCCTCTATACAACGTTTTCAAGCTATTCAAATCTCAATTCGAAGCGCCAGTACAAGCTGACTGCTGCATGACTGTATGTTATTCAAAGTGAATTCTAACGTCGCAGTCAACTAAAGAACGATGTTTGTTTGTCAGTTTCTGTGCCTGTGAATCGTAAGAGTATGGGCAAAATTCCTCTGAAAATAAAGCATTGAATTAAACAGATCTGTCTCTTCGACACAGTATGGCCACACAACTAAATAATCTTTTGTTTAGAACAAAAGCCACCTTTCCACACATCCTCGAATCATGGTAATGCTGATACTTTTCCACATCTCCAAAGGTAAAAATAGCTTTCGCTTCCGCTTTAAACCCTATTCGATGGCTTTTGCCCGGAGAATTGTCAGTCAAAACCTTAAAGTGTAGTAAGGAAGAAGCGTCGAATTTTTCTCAGTTTAAGAAAGCAACGAAGAAAGAGAGAACGCGGGTACGGCGTAATAACCCAAGCCACATGCGAAATAAAACATAACTGATGACTTTTATTTGTCTACGCAAAAAAAATGCATCTATTACAATCGACAAATGATTAACATTTGTAGATTAAAATTTACCGCTGGTGGGTTGTTTGTAAAAGGCTGCATATTTATTTCAACGATCTGTGGTATATCACGAATATTTCAAATAAATAAGATAATTAAATAACTCGTATTTCACGATTTCAGAAATAGACAGAAAGGACACAACTATATGGTATAACTCAACAGTTTGTGTTTTAAAGGTCGGTTAACGCACAGGAATAAATGTTTGCATCAAGCAGTCTACGTAACAACGTATCAATTGTTTCACTAACAGCCTGTCAACACGCTATTAAGTTTTATTCTTACGTTGTGTGAAACGCAAAAAGTAAAACGAAAATATGAAAATTAGCTATGAATGAATACATTTCCGACTGATGTTCTTTTCAGGCTCTTCGAAACGACAAACGCACCTTGAAACAAGTCGATCTTGATTGACATTCGCTCTCAGACTAAAATTAAAAATGGCCCTCAGTTTACACATCTATAAGACCTTAATTAAAGGAATCCTTGACGAAAGACTGTTTATTATTTTCGTGGCTTTTTGAATTAAGTGGATTATTTCCTAAGCGCATTTGTTGCAAATGGATTAGTCTCGCATCAGTCTTGATCAAACTTAGTAAAAAATAAATCAATTAATCAATTGAAAGAGGCTTTTACTTTCCTTTTTTTTCCTTTTTTTTTCTTGTTTTTGTTTTCAATTTTAATGTCAGATATAGTGTTTCAGCTGACTGCCAAATCTGGAGAATTTTAAAATCTCCCTTCGTGAGTCAATAGCGAAACTTTGCAACCCTGTACACTAAATGTCCTGAAAATGATCAACATGCGTTGTTGAATATAAAAGAAAAATTTGTAAAACCAACAACCGGCAAAAATGGAGAAAATTCTGTGAAACCACAGCTACTGTTTGGTCCAGTGTGGAACAAGTAAACCCAGTTTGTGTTTTTACATGGCATTTTTTAGAATATTCTCTTTGTCCTGTGCTGTGTTGGTCGAAAACTGTTGCTAGTTATTCAAGAAAAAGTCCTCGAGTTCTTTTTTAATAAGAGTTAGCTTCTGAATTTGTTCACGGAGTACGTTTCATACAGTTAACTTTGTATTGGGCATCACAAAGTGTCCTCGCAAGTTAATGGTTCCACCGGAAGGCACTGATGGGTCGTCCTCAACCGAGATCAACCGCTTTAATTTGGCTGGATTTTCTGCCCTTGTGTTCGTCAAAGCTTTGGGAGTGATAAAGTCTTTGTCGACTCGTTAATCGTCTCTTACAGTAATGTTGCAAATGTTGAGACGATTTTAGCCCTAGTGTAAGCTTCTTACATCATATCTTTGCGTTAGTTTGAACTCTGAACAGAACTAAGACACAGCGTGGCTGCCAAGCTTAAGCTTCCTAGTTACCAGTTTGTTTTCTTATGTTTTGAAATGATCAGCCGTTGCTATGAAATTGCTCCCTAGCTGTTAGTCGTCTGTAAAGCTACCGGTTTGATTTACGGCTTTGAAAGAAAATATTGTCCAATACATATTGGGCTAAAGACATATGCACTTCTCAAAGCAGAGGCAGCTAACAATCAGATGATAATGTCGAAAGGAAAAGGGAATATTGGACAAATCCATTTCCAAATAGAAGTGGTCCACCATGGAAAATTAATAAGTGCAAGACTTAAATTTATTAATTGATATTTCATATGTTCGTTTAGATCGACGCTTGAAGTCAGAGCAACAGGTGTGAAAGCAATTTAATAACCACACAGTCTTCGATTTTACAGTTTTGTTACGCAATTTGAGCACTCCGTCATCTTGACAATTATGACAAGAAGTCGACAAACAGTACGAGAAATTTTATAATGTATAATTACAACCAGCTTGTCATGGACAGATGGATTAACTCACGTGAGCTTCATTGTTTTATCTGTTTAACGACTGGAACTTGCCTTTTCTTTCAACAATCCTTTCAGGCAACGAAAACAGGAAAAAGCGAATGCGCCATGAATTTAATCATCCGTTTACTTCTCCTTAAAGCTGCTGGGATGTATGTTGCGCCGTGTTAGCTTTGTCACTTCGGGTGGTATTCAAATCACGGTTGAATCAAAGAAAGGACTTGTTTACTGTAAAAGCAAACAATAAAAGGCTGGTACTAAAATGCCAAGATGTTAAACCTAGTTACTGTAATTTAAAGTCGAGAGACAATGATTGAATTGTTTTCATGGAGTAGTGTGAGGTAATGAACTAGAAGGCAGCATAGTAATGCTAATTTTCGTCCTCATCTTTTGTTCTGGTTTTCTGACGCGTGGAAGTACAAATCACAAAAGTGTACGCGAAGCATACAGTTGTTGTGAGGGTTAGGACGATTGAAAAGAACCTTGTTATGACCAATTTTGTCCGGCTATGAACTTCCGATCGTAAAGATGATCCAATTCGCAAGTTACATCGACAGGCAAAAGTCCGGCCCGGGAAGTTCTGAAAAGTCCCAAAAAGTACACTCGGCTAATTGGAAAGAAGAAATACAGCTTAAGAAAGAGATGGATTGTTTAAATAAACAGGAACAGCAAAGAGTTGCCAAAATATCGTCCGATCAAAGACTTGTTGTACATCGATTTCAACGTAAACTCTCCCTTAGCGTAGACATTGCAAAGAAGCACGACGAGGTTAAAGAGAGTTTAGACAGTAATCACAAACGCGCTCGGGAATTACGGAAACTACAGAACGAAAACAATGATACCAACGGTGAAGAGAGAATGTCTTTGAGGCAGCTGCGCTGTTTAAGTGCAAGCCCTAAGCCGCCGTTGCCGAAATTTAGAAGGGCAAAATCATGCGAGCCACCTCGCCTAGACAGCGCTGCATTATATGGCGAAGAGCCGCAATGCTTTACAGAAAAACCCGATCTACCGCCTCGACCGATGACAGCTCTGGAAAAGCGAAACAAAATGTGGGAGAGACAGCTTAAAACTGTAACTCAAAGACTGAACCGAGCAAGAAGCGCTCCAGCGAGAACGTCATATTATAAAGTTCCAGAGTTTAGCGTAATGCAGAGAAATAACGCCCGAGATTCCAAAAATGCTGGTCAAAAACAACGTCGACATACTTCTTTAGAGATTGACCTGGAATATTTTCGTCGAGTGCGTGATAAAGAGCTTTATCTCCAGAGACAAGCTGTAAAGAATTTTATCAAAAGTATCGAGCCTTTAGAATTGGTTCAATGGACGCCAGGTCACGAACCGACTGAAAATAACAACGAGCGAGAACTTGACTCTGTTGTTATGACGGCAGTTATGCTAAACAAACAGGACGTTGTGAACGTGAATAGATCAAAGACGCGTTCAGTAGGTTCTTATAACACAAAAGATGTATCCATTGTGGCAACAAAACGAGGAAACGGTGAAGAAAGAAGTACTAATATGATTAACAAAAAGAAACTGTTCAATGCCTGGAGTTGAGATGGAAAATTAGGCCACAATGCGTTTATATCATGACTCTGATTATTTATTCCTCGTTGAGTAAACAAACAATTAGATGAAATTTTTTAACTATGTGTGTGTACTTTGAGTGAATATGTCGACCTAATTATTGTTCAACAATAATTTTTTATCTAATCTGTGAAATAATTTGCATATATCATAGATATAGTTGATCTTTGAAGTTGACAATCACAGTGCAATATATAATTAAAAGATAACCTGTACATTCAATGTCGCCGAGACACTTTATGTTATCTAAACGTTGCACCTTGGTCAAACTTAGATTACGTTAGTTAACGGACTTAGGAGTTTATCCATGAAATATAAATGTCACGATATTTTATAAGTTTCAAATCATACTGAAGAAATCATACTAAAGAAAAATCAGAAAAATCTGTTTAGTATGATGCGCGCATTTAGTATTACGATGAAAGTAAAGAAAAACACTGCATTTACAGTCATTCACAAAGCGCAAAGTTGGACGCCTCAATCCAAGGATGCCTCACTTTGAAAGAAACTCTAAATTAATAATATCTACTCGATTTAGCTCCTTTTTTATTACACGGAATTTTAAATTTCATCAATGTGTTAATGTTCCTCAAGAACCGAAAACATGAAAGACGCTTATTACAGGAAACGGACCAATCAGATTTTGAGTTGCCATTTCGTTTCACACGTCTCCGTTCTTTGATAGCCTTCACGTTGAAAGCGCTGGATTAACTTTGGTAAATTAATTGATCGTTAACAAAAGGAGCACTTGATTACTTTCAAATCAATAGGAAAATTAAGTGCTAGGAAAACAGACTTGACAATCATAGCAACTACTTCTATTTACGAGTGTCAAACACGCGCATGTTGCGAGCAGTAAATTATTGACGTCGCAGCTTGTACGATTTCCACCAATGGCGTACGTTGTATCCGAGAAAAGCCAGATTTCACCGTTTAACGTTTTGTTGGGAACAATCTCAAGCCAGCTCACCCGAGAAAGTATACGCAAGATTAAAGTACAGCTTCGCGGCCATGTTACAAAAGAACACCTCGGCAAACTTAAAGGTGGATTCGATGTCATTCACATTCTTCAAGAACAAGGATTAGTCACTGAGAAAAAATTGTCTTTCCTGCGAAAAATTTTGCAAGACTGTGAATTGTTAGCACTTATCGAACTATTGGATGAATATAAACAAGCTGTGCAAGTTATGAATGGCAAATCGAAGGAAGGTAATTAGTAGATAACGTTAATTGATATATCGTTGTTTGCTGATAGCAGTAAAAACCGTGGTGTTAACAATTTTGCGTGTCAACATCAAATAAATAGGTTGTCCGCAAGATCCACATAGACATTCATTTATGAACACTTATTCTTCGAATTTAAACGATACCACATGTTGTTAAGTAAAAACCACAAGAGTGATTTTAAGCCACAGATGAGACAATACGCGGGGGCAAATTTGTTGTTCGATTATCCATCATGTAACTTCTAATCGGTATTATAAAATTTTGTGCAATCTCTCTATTTCCACAACCCTTATACTTAACTGCTCCTGATGAATGTGCTTGTGGATAAGAAAACATATGCTAAGCTGAGCTTAATGAAAAAATTAACAGCTAAAGTTAAGAAATCGAGGCCGAATTTATGAGATTAAAGTTCACTTGTGGGAATGTCAAAATGTTTCTGTCGGTTCCTGCTCCCACACATTCAATACATTTTCTACTTAGAGGTGACTTAGAATGTCTGAGCTTAGGGTGGGATTCTCCAAATATCGTTTAATTCTCATGGCCTATTTACAGGTAAATGTGTCGCAGCTAATAGGGGGAGTTGAATCATTCATCAAAAGAGAGGTATCAGTACAGAAGTAGCAGCATTAAGTATTCATTTTTTCCTCTTTTATCCCCAAGGTGAAAACAGCGCCACAATCACTCGCAGAATTAACGCCCTGCAGCGGCTGATGGGAAGGCAGCTGGAAGAATTGGCGCATTGTTCCTCGCGGGGAAATGATTTGAAGAAGAATCTTGAAGAAAAACAAATGTTGCTTGATTCACAGAAAGAAATTCTGATTGTGGGTCAAGAAGCTGTCGATCGTATCCTGGAGCAACGAGAAGTGGCGGAACAAGAAAGAAGCGTAGTCGAAGAAAGAGCACAGGAAAATGAAGCCATGTTTGAAGCCCAGGAAAGAGATCTAAATGAATTGCAGAGCCTGTTGGGAACGAAGGATAAACAGTTGAAGAAATCTGGACGAGGAGATAAGAGGAAAAATTTCTTTGAAAAACACACCAATGAGAAAGCAAGTAAGACTTTGCAGACGTTAAACAAACAAAAAGACGAAAAACAAGAAACCTTGAAAAAAATGATCAAATCCGTGGACGATATTAGGGTTCAGTTGTTGGCAAAACGCGAGGCCGTCAGACATCATAACGAGGCCACATTTCTAAAAACACAAGAACTTGTGAGTGTTGACCAATGTATTTTGGAAACGATGGAGGATGTTAGAAAACTGAAGCAGGAAATACGAAAGAACGAGTTCGAACTGTCTGATTTACAGTATCAAATCAATGAGACACAAGAAGAACTTGAACGAACTAGAAGCAATGGCATGGCAAATAAAGCTTATAAAATACCGCTCTGGAGATTAGAAAACACAGAAAAGCAGAAGACAAAGGTAAATCTGACAGCGACCTGGCAATTTACGCTTTTGGACCTAAACTGAACAAGTTATAGTTTTGATTTCAATAATGTGGATTTTGACTTCGAGATTCTATCTGGGAAAAAAAAAACTGCCGTCACAATTATATCGTTTGATAACTAGTGGTAATCGAGCATAGAGTCGAGGGAATACAGCTAATGGGTTCTTTTTTTTTCTCCCGACAGAGTTTGAATTATTCAGAAGTTCTCGAGGAGAATTCCTATTCACTTGGCTCACTGGGCAGTCGTACTGTTTCCCTTCAGTTCGACTTCCCGTGCTGCGTAGCAAGTCACAAAGGACTAATCTATACCGCTGACCGAACTAACTGCCGTGTTCTGGTGTTTGACTCTGTGGGGGAGCTCGCTCGGGAACCACTTGAGTTTGGAAACATGGGCCCTGTAGCTATTACAGTCAATAAACGAGGAAACATAATAATAACGGACTCGCAGATAATAAAGGTTTTTAGTTCGGATGGGGCATTATCGCATAACTTTCTTCCTGTTTACAGCAAGAGGGACACAAGGCCAGAAATCTCTGCGCTGACTGTGGATCGCGACGGAAACATATTGGCGGCCGATCGACCGAACCACAGAATACAAAAATTTCGTATTGATGGTCACTTTTTAGGTTTTATTGGTGGTTCAATGTACCTTCAATATCCCAGCGGTGTAGCGATCACGAAGAACAATGATGTTGTGATCTCTGAATGTGAAAGTCACCAGCTGAAAATCTTCCATGATCACGGAAAGTCTTTTACCGTAGTGGGTCGTAACGGGGCTGGCAAAAATCAATTCATGAATCCCAGAGGGCTTTCTGTAGACAATGTGGGTAATATTTTAGTGGCTGACAGCTTGAACCATCGTATTCAAGTGATAGACCCACAGGGGAATTTCATTGGTAGTTTTGGGAGATTGGGATCAGGACCCGGATGTATTGATACTCCGTATGCAGTATCGGTGAATCGCCGAGGTCACGTGATTATTGCAGATAGTGGTAATCACCGTGTGACGGTTTTTACCTAATACTCTTACATTTGATGTGAGAGAGCAACTAGCCCCATAAAAACCTCATTGAATTCTTATTTAGTTTTAAAATAATTTTTGAATATCATTTTAGGTGTCATTCTTGTTAGGTAAAAACTATTAAAAAGGGTAGTTTAAATCAAGGTTCTTCCGTTTGTCTCATTCCCACCTTTTTATTTTTTCGTCTATTTCCTCTGTATGTTCAGTTCTTTTTTTATTTATTCCATGTGCTCCATTTACAATAAACTAACATTACTTAAAATACAAATGCTAGTTACATTTAAATCTCTAATTAACTCACCCTCCCCGCTCCTCATTTTTGACCCTGAACCCCCTAACGTGTAACTGAATCTAATCGCAACCGCTTTACCATGAAAGGTCTGAGTACGAAACAACTCCTTAACCATCAACTACCGCTCAATTTACCCCTGATTTTCCATCCCTACCCCTAATCCCTTGTACACTCGGTACCCCTCTCTTTACTCTTCATTTCCCCACGGCTCAACTCTCAGTCTCCCTTTTTCAATCCTTGATATTCCTCCATCCTCCGTACGAACACCCTAATTGCATAAAAACAAAAAAACCAAACAAACAAACAAATATTAGTAATACAAGTGTTTGTTTGTGCAGGAGCCCATTACTAGTAATGGACCCTTGCGAGAACATATACTCTGAAATGATAAATTTTTGTTTATAAAACAGTTCATCAGGTACGATCCATGATCCAGCATATAGAACTCTGGGCTAATTCTTTTGCATATTTTCCTAATATTGTTCGAGTGAAGCATGGTTCGAGAAGAATCAGTGACTCTACACGGGAGGGGATAGTGGGGCACGGTTACCAAGGTAAACAAATATGGCGTTCAATCCAGCGGGAATAGAAGCTTTGTCTGAACTTTTGAAACCTCCAAAAGACGATGATTCAAGCTCTGATGTAAGTTGGTTAAAACTAGTTAAAAGGCGAAAGTTTGAAGGAGAAGAGCAGCGAGTTTCAGCGTATTTGCAGCGGCGAAATTTAAAACAAATTTGTGTTCGTCATGACACTGCCTACCTTTATCAATAAATAGGATGAAAATTTCTCGCCAAAAAAATCTGCTGCTGTAAATCCTGGAAGCATTGGGCCTCCAAAGAAACAAGAAAAACTCGGTAAGCCCTATGTTCTCTTTATAATGTCTTTCGAACGATCAGTTTGACTTTCCATTACAATGGACGTAGCAAAAAGTAATCAAATAGCTAGGTAGGGATCGAACTTAAGAGAAATGCTCCAAATGACAGTTTTTTGTCTTTTTTGTGGTGCTTGTTTCCTTCTGCCTCGAGATCAGCAACTGCTGTGACTTAAAAGAATACAAGATGTAGGTCTTAGATAGATAACTCAGATTTTGATCTATGTATTTCACATGGCCGCTGACCTGAGCTGGGTCTAAGGCTCTGACTAGAAAAATTACTACTGCGGATAATAACTCTCACATTTCCTTCTTCTTGTAATGCTATTCTCATTAACAAGGTGGTTCTCAAGTTCCTAACTCTCAACAAGCAGAGAGCAGTGATATCTGGAGTGAGGAGGAGATACCCGAGGGTGGACAAGGAGATGATGAGTTAGATCCAAGACCTGCTCCTGAGTATGAAACAACAACAACAACAACAAATTATTCGATCTACCGACTTGTTGTAAATAACTTTTAGTGAAAATTAATCAAATTTTCTTCTGACCACTTTGCCAATATAAGACTTGATTGAAAATTGTTATTTCCATCAGCTAACAGCCATGATTAACTCGTTCAAATCAATTATCAACCCTCCAAAAAGTTTGTGAATATTTAGACTCCTAGGGATTTGTCAGTAAGTTGACCTCAGCAAGTTGTTTAAGGATGTTGGCAAGTTGACCAATAGTATTGCAGTATTGATTAGATGGTTTCAATGGTAACCAACCAGCACACAGTAACTGGTAATCACGCATGATTGTTTAAAATTAAGAAACTTTGATAGGATGTCAGGGCATATTGAAATCCTTTAAGGAGGATGGTTTCTGAATGTAATGCTATAGACTCAACCTCAGAGGTCCGGTTTAAAGCCCTGGCTGAGGCACTGTGTTGTTTACACTTACTCTCTGCTCTGAAGAACAAAATAAGCATTTTGAGGAACACTTGATGAATTTCTGGGAGATTATGAAATTGTAAAAGTACTGATGCTGCAGATATTTGACAGAATAATGAGTTTTGGTTCATGTGAAAATATTGACTGAAAAAAGATAGGGTATCACATTTATGAATTAATATACACTGTATTTGTTTACTTTTCTGTTTATTTAGTAGCAGTATAATGGAAATTAAAATTACTCTAAAATCCCTTATTTTTAAATTCAATTTAGATATGAAATGATTTTTAAGCAAGCTGTAACCTCAGAGGATATGTATCTTCAAATGAGTGGCAGAAATCCATCCTCCTCTAGCTGTGAAGATTTAGTGGTGAGAATCAGTCTAGCACTGTTGTGTTGTTAACAGAAATCTTTTATTACAAACCCCTGAATGGTTTTCACCCCTAAACAGTACTAGCAATGTGAATGGTAGAGGATACCGATGCAGCATATATTGCAAAAATTGAGAAAAAAGTCTGTTAAATTTTGGTGGTTCTACAGTATCAGTGTACAAGATGGATTATGAATCAGCCATCACATTATTTATTGTGAGAACATCAATCAAAGAAAGAGAAGCCAGAAAAAGAAAAATCAGGCCTAAATGGAGTTTGAACCCAGGCTTTCTGAGCACTTGTCCAGAGTTACTAGTGACTGAGTTACATAGCCATGTGTTGGTTGCCATGATATGTTAGGGTTTCTTGTTTCCTTTAAAGAAATTTGATCTCAAATTATCATTATAAGAAATTGTTTATGACCTGTACATGCAGTTGAAGCAGTCACAGATAACCTAAAATAAAGATTTAGTGTTGGATTAGGCCTACCCTCCCCCCCCCCCCTCCCCCTGTCTCATTGTTTGAGAATGGGCTTTCTTGCAATTGTAAATCCTGCGTTGGACTTGTTTTGTTACAAGTACAGATGCTAACTACAACTGTTTTCTTGCTTGTAGATAAAAATCAAGCTTCCAGACACAGAGTACTCCGATGTAAATTTAGATGTGACAGATACTTTTCTAGACTGTAGAACACCAAAATAGTAAGTCAACAAATAAAAATTCTCTTTCCTTGTCTAGGAGGGGAAAAATCCCTCCTCCACCACAATCCTTCATTCTCCTTCCCTTTCCCTCATCCTTACACTTGGACAATGACAGTTTGTGTTTTTCAATAATTTACAAAGTACGTTTTCTCGGAAATGATCAACAATGTGTTTTCACTTCAATTTCAGTAAACTTGGAGTTCACCTGCCACACCCAGTGGACAGTAAAAATGGCAAAGCACAGTGGGACAAAAGTAAAAACCTACTGACTGTAACTGTTCGACTTGTACGGGAATATGACTTCCTCACACAAAGGTGATCAGATAGAATTCTTCTTGATGTATTCCTTTAGGACCTTTAATGCAAGGAAGAGGAGAGCAGCAGTAACCACTGTCTAAGCCACCATAAACCTGATCCAGCTTCAGGACAGATATTTTCACTCTTGATGGTGTTTGGTTAAGTTTTGCCCTCTACATTCCTGTTTACTATCAGCAACAGTAGGAAGGCTGTAAAGGATACATCTGCACCTTGATTTAAATCTAATTTTTGGATTGCTGATGACTCTACTCAACGTTTAAGAAAGATTTGGAGGGAAAATTGAAAGGATTTAACTTGTCCCTCAAAAAAATTTCACCATGAACATCTTAAAAATATAACGTTGGAACCCAAGGACTGAGTGCTTTGAGTTGAATGATGAATACTTGTACAATTACACTGAACTGCTATAAGATACTATCACATTTTTTTTCTTGCTGGAAATTGTATTCAAACTTTTGAAATTAGTGCAAAATTAAATAAATTATATTGCCTGAACTTTTTGTAGCCAGAGGGATTCTGCTCTCCCACCCACCAACACCTCACCAATTCTTTTAATACTAACCAAGAAAAAAAAATTTTTCTGGTAGTTTTTCATTAAGAATAATACCAGTCTTGGTACAGTAAAGAAAATAGCAATGTGGTAATCAATAAAACTTTACTTTACTTCCCATGCTCGCTTAACACCTTAATTAATTTGAAGTCATGCAGGAAACATAGGCACTTACTTAAATCTGCCGGAAAATTACTCCTAAAATGACTAACACTAATTTAAATAAGAGTCGTGTTTAAATCGAGACTCAATAGATAAAGGCAATGTTAAAGTAACGTTATTTTGTCCATCCTACACTGAAACAAAACAATCAACAAAGTCCTAAGGGATACTCAAAGTTCTAAGATGTTGCAGCATTTCTGTCGTATTTCTTCATCATGTCTTGAGCAACTGCTCTTAGAATATCGAAATAAGTAATCGTGACGAAGTAATAGACGTAGGAGGAAAAAAAAGGAAAAAGATAACAGTTCTTTTAAGTGAACTAATACAGTCCACTTAGATACTTTTTTTTATCCAAAGACCATTTGCTACAGAAAAAAATGAGCCTCTACAAAAGCTGCATTTGAAAATGGCCCTAACTCTCATTACAAATCTTCCTTCACAGAACTGAACGTTCATGACTGTCTAAAACGTGTTTTATCACGCCCGCGTTTTCCTCGGTTCCTCTTCTTGCCATCTCGCTTTCCTCCTCCTCCTCCCCCTTTGGCTCCGCCCTCTTTAGGCCCACGCAAATCCAAGATGTCTTCTTCATCAGCAAAGTCTTCATTTTCTTCAGGGTAGTCTGATCTTTCAACCGTTGTTCCCACACCTCGCAATTTCTGTAGGTCTACAATCACACGAGAAAATACCTACGGTTATAATTTTCGCAATAAACAGCTATGAAATTCGACTTGAGCGCGGAACAAAGGAAAAATATGGTTCCGTGAGGGTGCTTAACTCTGACCTTTCGATTTTGTAAATATTTTTATATTCTCACCTTGCCTTACAATTTCCTGTACTTTCTTAATGGTCGCTCCCAAAGCCTCGACTTCATGTATTAAGCGGCCCGTATCACCCCACTTACAACGGGACTCGATCTCTCGCACACATTCACCAACGCGTGCACCAACGTGGTCAAGCCGCTGGACATCAAGACCAAAATCGTGCGAACCAACCCTATTCCGTTCAGCTAGAGCATTCAACTCGTCACGAAGCTCCTTCTCAGCTTTAAACAGAGGCCAGATCTTCCCGACAAACAGTTGTTTGTATTGTTTGAACAAATGAAGCTGACGCCAGTGCTGACTCTCTTTAACAATGTGCGACTCGTAATTTACACCCTCAGACTTGTCGCTGAAGCGCACACAGCATATGCTACAAGCTGAAGCGTCTACCTTAAAACGCTCAAAGTGGAGTGTAACAGAGTCCGCTAACTGCTCTTCAACTTTATCGTACGGTGTAGTTTCCGGGGTTTCGCGTTTGACTCGACGAAACCATCTCTGAATTTTAACAGCTGCATTTTCACGCTCGGTTTCTAAAGCGCGCTCCTTCCTCTGTTCTTCCAGGTATCCTGTTGGCATCTGAAACTCCGATGGAGAGTACACATCTACGGGTGGCTCACTTGAGTCCGTGGTCTGCGAATGCCAAGGAGCCGGATCAGTGTTAAACGACTGCTTGAAGTAAGCAACATTCACCTCGGCAGTGAGAAACCCTCCGTTACACCAACGAACTGAAAATAAAGCTTCGTTCCTTTGCGATAGTAAAGTTTGCATTGCGGTAACAACGTCTCGAACACCCTTGGCGTTTTGTACGGCTTTCAGTGCCCTCTGTACTCGAACGGCAAAGAGTGGGTGAACGGCGACACTGCGCAAGGATTGGATGAGACGGCCACATGGAGCTGCTGGTATACCACTACCGTAGTTACACAACATGGTCATAGCCAAAATCAGAATTCTCTCTGATTCACCTGACAGCCGTGCGCGCTCAATTGAACTGACACTGAAAGCACTGGTTATTAAGTTGAACCGACCGTGGACTTGTCCCGACATCAGCTGGACTGTGTACTCCAGTAAACGCTGGACTCCTCGGATTCCTTTGAAAGAAGGAATTCTCGCGGCTGTGGCTTCAACGATACTAAACAAGGAGGGGAACTTGTCTGAACCGTGTACTGCGTCCCAGAAGTCAATCAGATGGAGATAGCTCTCGGGTAGACAGACTGGATTCTCGTAGTCTTTAAACAAACATGCAAACAACGCCAGACACGAGACTAATTGGTGCTCAAAGACGGCACTTGTGTTGGCAGCGGAAGGAAAAGGAATGGAAGACCTCCATGCGATCACGCTGAAGAATCTCCTGATAAAGGAGTGTGCAGCATTCAAGACATCACCGTACATATGGAGGACAGAGTTACCCTCCTGAAACAAACGGAAGAAACTACGGAAACCTCCATGGTATTTGTCTTGGAGCATTCCATCGCAAGGCATGTTCCTCATTGCAAAGCCTTTCTCCTCTACGGAGAGCAGAGCCCCGATCTTGCCGGGTTGTCCAACCAGGTTAAGGATCCGTGAGATCTTAAAGAACTTGTTAGGGTTCACCCATCTTTGGCTTTCCTTTGTAATCTTCCATGAGAACTCCGCGTAACTGGACAAGCGCTCTCTGATAGCGCTATGCCTGCGAAGAAAGCGAACGTGTTCTCTACCAAGGAAAGAAATATGCAAGCCCATCTTTGGAAAGAGAAGGTCGTACAATTGCCGACACGCTTGAAAGTCTTGTATTTCACGAGTGAGCAGCTTTTGCGAAAGCTTTCTCTCAGGGACGAAGCGGCCAATAGCATCTGCGAATAACTGAACAAAGGCGTTCACATGAATTTGAGTGCACAAGGCAGTAAACAGCTTTTCAAAATGTGACTGTGAGAACTCAGCGTGATGAAACTGACAATGTCCAGGATTGCAACTCAAGCCAACAAGGAACTTTCGACAGATACCATGAAAACGTACACTGGATTCTACTCTTTGACCAATGTTCTGGACTAGTTCAAAAGCCAGGTCACACAAGTGTCTTGCAATTCGCCATCGTGCGGTTCCCTCATCAAGTACCACTTTGTCAACCTTAACTTCATCTTGGCTGTAAGGGACAGACGTGACGAACAGCGCACCACTGTTGACAAAAGCGCATCTCACGTCTGATTTATCTCCCTTGAAAACACCAAAATACGCCTCGCACATTTCCACCTTCTGAAGCTCCACGACACTTTTTTGAGGCTTATTGAGCGCCATAATAAGACCGAACAGTTTGTTCAAGCTAGTAACAAAGACACCAGGAAAATCAACAAGAGAAACATCTTCATTTGAAATGGTGAAAAGCTCGAGACATGCCTCTACCTCGCCACAAATATTGTTTACTTTCTTAAATAGCTCCCGGGCACTTCTGGCATCTTCCACATCTTCATTCAATCTCGCAAGAATCAGCAGACATTGCGCCTGACCGTTCTCATCGTTGCAATCTTCAAATAGTTCCAAAGCTCTTTCAGCAGATCCCTCAACCAAATCACGACGTTCATTAAAACAAGCATGATTCTGGGCACATCGTGCTGCTGACAGAAAGCACTCGGCTGCAAAGCTCTTCGTGTGTACAAACTTTACCGCTTCAATAAATCTGCCATTTTTGCTCAAGAGGTTTCCAGCATCTGTGTATCTGCCTTCATCGACCAGTGCCTCCATAGCTTCTTGAACACACCCGTGGTTCTCCAGAAAAAGGATTCGATCGTTTGTGGAAGGTAAACCCTCAAGGACGGAGACCATTTCATCAAGACGGCCAGAACTAAAATATGAACAGACCAATAAGAAGCTTAAGAGTCGAAGTTCACCCTCAAAAAATAAGAACTGTTTCAACTGACTTGCTACACTATATGAGAAAATAGAAAAAAGGCAACAAAAAGAAAATGATAATAATATATGATGAAAATTAGAAAAAGGTGTAGGAAACAACAGCACCATCGAACGATATTACAAATAAACTTCTATTAAGTTCTTGTTTCTTAACAAAACGAAAAAATAAGCAAACGGAAAGGCTGCTGACGGATCGTTTTCTGTCAATCAACTATTTTGAAATTCGCAAACGTATTGCAATGTATTACAATTCTATTGCAAAGTCAGACCAATTGCCCAAAATGTTACAGATCAGCCAAGCCAAATTCGCTTAGCCGATCAGTCAACGTTTTAAAACCTACCTGAAATGTTCTTCCGCCAGTTGATGACACAGTCGCTCCACCGTCCGTGACTCTCTGGGTGGACGGATTCCTCCTTTACTAGTATCAGCTCCCACCAGACTCTTGTACCGCTGTAAGGTATCGATAGCCTCCTTGTAGAGATTGCCTTGACACAGTACCTCCACCGCTTGGTGGTAATCATTAATCATCTCATAACACTGACTGGCTTCCAAGTAATGGCGTTCCTTCTTGAGCTGTTTCGCTGCGTCTTCAAACTATTGCAGACAATGGGATAAAAAAAAAACGGTGTTGTGGGCGATAGGAACAACGACATTGGCTCCCGTTTACTTCAAAGGCTGGTAAGAAAACGCCCTAGCAAATCGCACTGAATACTTCGAACTCAAGATAATAGAAGTATCATAGAGATATCAACCATAGAATAATGCAAATTTAGGTAGAAAAGCAAGTTTGAGCTAATGGTTTAAAAGAGATTCGGATCAATATCAGTATCTGGGCAACTGCCCACCTACCCCTCCCCCTTAACTTGTTGTCAATTGACTGTTGTTGAGTTAGGGGAGGGGTAGGTGGGCAGTTGCCCAGATACTGATATTGATCCAGAGATTCAAAGAAGAAAGTTTGCACATCATTGCTTAAATCAATCACAATTAACGTCATTACAAGCTCACGCAAATAAAAGAACAAAAAACGAACTTGTTCCGGATGCTTATGGAAACAGTGTCTAGAACCATTCTGTGCTTACCTTTCCTAATTTCTTATTTAGTCTGGCGAGCAACAGTCTCTCGCGAGCATTATGCAAACACTTGGCGCCCTCATCCAACATGGCACACTGTAAAAACTGATCCGCAGCCTTCAGGAACTGTGCTCTCATCGCCTTAGGGTTACCCTTTATTTTACTTGCTTCAGCGGCCTGCAACTGGGCTTGACTCTTCTTTATCATAACTTGATCGCTGGCCATTGTAAAGCATTTTACAGCCACCTCCCATAGTTCTTTGTTATAAAAATAATGCCCTTGCTGGCACCACTCAGCTTCTGCTGACTTCTCCACGAACATACTGGTCAGCTGATCTGTTTCGTTAGCTTCACCTGACATGCGTATCACACGAACAAGGCTACACTTTTGGAAGTACTCAAACACTGGTGCCCGGGTTTCTTCGTCTTCATCAAAGAACCACACGTTGACCCTTGCGCGAGTAATGGCCGTGTACAAAAACTTGAACTCAGAGTTGAGCACCTTGTGTCTGTCTGAGTCAAAGTCAAGGGGACGCGATGTTATTTCTAAGTCCTCTTCAGCGAGTTCTATCAGTCCTGAGGTGTCTACGATCCTTCCTTCTGAGAGCTCTTTCATGTAAGAGGTCACAACTCGCCACTCTTTTTTAGCCTATGTATGCAAACAAAACAAGCACAATTCTGTCTGGGAAAAAATCAGGAGTCCTGCTTTGCTAGCAGGGCTCAGTGCACGCTGGAGACGACGAAGTATCACTGTAAAGTGCAGAAAGCACAAATTCTACAGACATAGACAGGTGTAACTTAGATTGGAGCGATACAGTTTCCACGCTTGCTTCACATGAAAATTTCGTAAGCATGTGATATTTGCCATGTGGACGGGAATGGGAAAAGTATTTGATAACCTTGTAAGAAATGCTATCCCTTTGACAGTGTTCTTACTTGCTTTTCAAGAAATTCTGGAGGCTTTTATGTCTACAACTTGCACCCGTGTATGCGTTTTAGAACCTCGACGGCAATTTGTGTACGGAACGCCCGAATACAAAAAAATATTGTGGGACGAACAAAATCCGCCATAAATGGCAAATCACCGGTCTGGAACTCACCTGAGAGTCTTTGAAGAAGTTGTAAATTAGGACATCATCAAACTCCAAGCCCTTCGACTCGTAAATTGTTAGGATTAGAGCTTGTTTCAACTCATCGGGCATCTGATCCCGAGCTTCTTCTGAGGCCACAAGTATGACTTGATGTGCACCGAACTCAATTCTCGAAGATTGCCGACGATTTCCTCGAAGAATCATCGCCAGATCGCCGAAACTACACGACTCTAACAGCACAGGTTTAGGTCCTTCAAATAATCCTTGGTCTTTCTCAAGGCGATCAAAAGACTCTGGAAAGTAATGAAGTAACAGGTCCACAACACTAGAGGCGAGCCGCAAAATCCCTGCATGCGAGCGATAGTTGTGTGTTAACTGATATAGTTTATTTGGGACCCTAACTCCCGACTGAAAGCCAAGGGATTGGTAAGACTGCTGCGAGTAAAAGAATAATGATTTCAAATCGTTGAATCGAAACGCAATTCCTCTCATAATACTTTGAGCCGTGTCACCGGTGAAAAAAAGACCGTTTGGATCGCGGCTACAACGGATCAGCAAACACAGTTCAGCTTGAGTGAAATCTTGAGTTTCGTCAACGTAGAACCGATGAACAGACCAATCAGGGACTTGAACTTTCTGCAGACGAGTGTAAATGTTGTGAACGACGTCAGCTTCGTCAAACATTCGCAATGATCGTTTAGTGTTCTGGTACATAACGAAAAGAGAGTAAACAACTTCACGATCGGCAGAGAAGTTTGGAGCTCGCTTCCTTCCAAGATCTGAATATTCTTCTAAAGTCAAGAAACCGTGTTCAGCATGCAAGGCCTCAACAGATCCCTTGATGAAAGATCGGATTTCAGTCCAGACTAGAGTTGGATGGTACTGAGCCTTAACTTTCTTCACCATTCTTGGCCACAGCTCTGATACGAACACAACGTAAGTGACCTCACGTCTGGGGTCAAAGCTTTTGGGATCCGACCGGTTACACACAACATCATTTGTGTCATTGACATGCACATCGTCTTGCTCCTCGACTTCGCTGTCAGAATCGTCTTCAATAGCCACCAAGTGACATTCTTCTTCTCCCCATCCGTAAATCTTTCTCAACAGACTGCCGTCCTCGTCACGAGGAAAAAACTCGCAGCCAGGAAGGGAGGCATCTAATAAAAGCAACCAGTCACGAGAATTAATAAAAAGAGGCCACGCAGCATCATCGATATCTTGAATCCTGGACGGCAGAGCTGTGGTTTCCTTTTCCACGTGTTCCCTTGCGGCAGGACAAGCGTGGCTGAGCTCGGAAAAATTTTTCTGAACCTCACTGCAAAGCACCGAGTTTTTTGTAATAAAGACCTGATGCAGATGTTCATACTGGGCAGCTGTCGTTTCCTCAAACTCGGAAGGTTCTACTGTGTCGTCGCCTTCTTCGTAGTCTTTGCGCCGAGCATCCTTGGCTCTGATAAACTCGTCTGTTGGTGAGTGCTCTACAATGTCTTCTATAACATTGGAACTTGACAACTGGAGGGGTAATTCCTCTGGCAGCTCACAAGCTGTGATACTTCCACAGGAATCAGCTTTGGGCAAATAGTGCGTGACTTTAGGGATATGAGGTCCTGCAGTGGCCGCCTTCTCCCAATAAAACTGAAACTCATTCCACAACCTGTATAAACAGCAGGTTGTCTTACCGGTGCCACTTCGACCGAGAAGAATGATAGGGCATGGTTGACTTTGACGCAAGTTGATAATAGCGTGCTCAAGCTCAGTAACTCTAAAGGGAAAATCCACTTTGGCTGTAGGTTTACTGTGAAGAACTGAGTTAATCAAGGGTGAGGAAAAGGAGTAGAATTTAAGAATGTGGAACTCCATATCATTTGGACTTGCTGGTGGGAAGAAGAACTGCGAACCTCTACATTTCTCGGAGGACTTTTCAAGTTTCGTTGTCTTCGCTTGCGAGAAATCCTCTACTTTTTCAGACAGTTCAACAAAGAAATTTGGCAGTCGTTCGCCACTGGCATTTGTCACTTTATCGTTTCCTTTCCTAAATCCAGACAACTCTTTTTTCACGTTACAACTCAATCCTCTATCATGAGACTTAACGATGCTCTCAACTTTCGCCATAAGGCTATCTCGGTCCGCTGCAACGTCCCATACACGAATTATTTCAGAATAAATTCTCCCAACAGATGTTTCCGTTTGTATTCTTAACTCAGGATCATTACTGCATTTGGCTGAAAACGCGACTGTCAGTTCCCAAATAATCCGAGAAGCTCGTGTTAATTTGGCCTCAAACAGCATGATATTGCGTTTTTTGGGCATGCCATCCAACCTCCTGCAAAGTGTATTTGTCCATCGACCCTCAGCCAGCATCCGAATCTTGCCGATAATACGTCGCTTTAAGGAATCCCTGACGTTAGTGTTCTGTAGAGCTTTCCAGAATTGGTCTGTGCAGTCCACTTCCCATGGCAAATCTTCAAAAGGGGACTCTAGGTCTACCTCGAGTTCTTCTTCAGTTGCCTCTTCATCGTCCTCGTCATCTATAATTCTTTCGATGTCAGGGACATGATGTTCTTCCTTGTCGAGCCGTTCAATCCTAGGGTCATCTTTTGTAGTTTCAATTTCCGAGTTGTCCACAGCCCCGCTTGCGTTCTCACTCTCGGTTTCCATTAAAGTCTCAACACTGATGCATTCAATCATGCTCTTGATGCTCGCACGTAGGTCATACAGAGGATCCTTCTTCACCAGTACGGCTACCGGCATGGGCTTTTTATCTCCAGCTTTCACCTTTACAACTTGATGCTTGCCTTCTGGTATATCCTGATCTGCAGCATTACACCACTCATTCTCTGCCTCTTCCTGAACTCCTTCCCCTCCTGCTGCTGTTTCGTGTCCAGGCACTGTCTTTTCTGATTGTTTCACAACTTTCCTCTTCCTCTTACCACCATCCGACTTCTTGCAACTCTTGTAAGAGTTAATGGCCTGCCTGATCAACTTTGCCCGCGGGTCTTTCTTAGTTAGATAATCCAACGGGACCTTGCCGTCCGTGTTTTTTACGATTGGATTGGCTCCCGCATCTGTTAGAACACTGATAATTCCGCATTTCCTCCTGGAGCAATTTCCAAAGGCCACTAGGTGGAAGAGCGTGTTCCCGCTGCTATCTACTGTGTCAGGGTCAAACAGCTCAGAGTTAAGAAGGGCTTGAATTAGTCCAGTGTTCCCTGTAAGTACGACAATTCAAGAAACCAGCAAAATATTTATTAAGAAGAAAAGCTACTTTGAAAGCACAATCACGACAAATGATTTCACGTAATTTCTTACATTAAGAAAGAGTTAAGAGATACACTATAAAGCGCTAAGCGACCAAATTGTCCATAGAACTCGTTATACTGTACAGGGCAAAATCTACTACTGAAAAAACCTGGAAAACAATGACTCCTGACGAAATAAAATATGAGGAATGACAAAGAATAAGCTGAAATGCGTTTAACGGAACAGTCTCGTGACCTACCGGTTGCAAATGCTTGCCTCAAAGCTTCGTGCAGAAGTGAATCACCAGCTTTACTCATAATACACGCAGAGTCGGCGTGATACTGTAGCAATGTAACCACCATGTTGTAATCTTCATTCTCCATGGCTAGTTCCAGAGGGCATTTGCTTGCCTTGCCAAGTCCGTTAGAGGAGGCACCATTTTCCAAAAGAGCCACAATGAGAGGAACCCGGTACTTTTCAGCTGCCCCAAACACAAGCTCAATAGGTATCCCAGATGCATCAATACCAGTCGCTAGGCCACCCTCCCCTGGTGAATAGCGCTGAGGTCCTCCACCCCCAAGGTATAGGACATGTAACTTGTCCCACGCCTTTTTCTCTGACAGCTGCTTGATCAGCTTTTCCAGAGTTGGGTTTGATACACTGCAGGTTATACTTGAAGTTCCATCTACAAGGGAGGCAAAAACAACAGGAAAAACAAAAACAATGAAAGAGCTAACTACAATTTGCTGAGCAACGGATAACTATCTGCAAGTCTCACGATTCAAGTCTTTAGCTAGGGGATAAGTTAAATAAGATCACAGTAATTATAAATAGAAACAGAAAGGCGGCCCATTACCTGACAGATTGAGGCCCAGATCCACGATTTGAGAAAGTATAGCAAACTTGTCTCCATCATTTTCTGCCCTTCTCAATCCTTCACCGAAGGCTCTTACAGCATCTCTATTCTGATCCAGGCATGCATGACAGAATCCTTGTCGCACAAAACCCTACGACAACCAAATTACAAATAGCTTTGTCTCCTCTGTAGACACTTGTTTGGATATAAAGCAAAACTGACGACGGTCAAAAATATGACCTACCTTGTACCACTCTGGCCTGAATCTTGTACAGCTCTTGGCGTCTGTAAGACCTTGTTGGTAGTTGCCGATGTTATAATGAGCCAGAGCACGATTACACAGTAGCGTAGCCAGAAATTCCTTGTCGTTGCTTGGAACATATTGCATGGACAAAGTGTAGTACTCAACTAGAATAGAGAATTCCTTCTCAGAAAAAAGCCTCTTGCCTCGCTCTTTCCACTTACTTGCTTCCGTCTGGTTTAAAGAGATTTAGACGCATTCACATGATTAAGATCAATCCAGGCTCTCAGTCAGTGGAGACAAGTGGAAAAGCTGAAGGGTGAGGGGATTAACGTTTCCTCTAACAATCGCAAAGTAACATTCGCTCGCCGTGGTTCCTCCGCTGACCAAGAGTTTGGAACAGGCTCAAGCAAAGAATACTACTACATTCTAGAATATTTTCAGAAACGTACTGTACCTGTGATTTAGTTGGTCTAAACTTAAAGCATTCCCGGCCTTTCTCCACTGCCTTCACATATTGCTTTGTTTCAAAATATGCTGTTGCCAGAGAGTTGTTCACAATATAACTCAAATCTGCTGAATTGTTTGGAAACTGAAGAGCTAAATTTAACAATTTGATAGCTTGACTGTAATCCTTTGCATTCAAAGCCCTGACACCTTCATCTTTCCAGAAATGACCTCGACTCTGTAAAAATTAAAAAAAAAACCAAAACAACATTATAAACATCCCTACTGAGATGTAGTCATCATCCACGACATTTTATAACTCAGAATTCAAATTTAAGACTTTCAGGGCCCAGGAAATGATCTTACAAAATTCAATCACTTTCCACCTGAGCTTTTCCGTGACACATGCAAAACTATATTTTTTTTCTAGATACTATTCGTCCTTAAGCATTTATCTGTTAGTACTTGAAGGTCGAACATATATTTCATCAATGTAAATTAAATTCATATAAGGGGAAACAATCGCTGATACGATATCATACAAAAACATAGTCACCTCACGGTGATGAGACCCTGTAACTCTTGAACAACAAATCCCGGATGGATCAGCTCCATGCTTCAAAAGGGTATAGGCAATACCGTAATGTTCCATCTCCAAAGCAACAGACAAAGGTGGGTTTTTAGAACCATGCAGACCATTGGCAAGAGCTCCATGATCCAGCAACACAGCAATTAGCTTATCACGGTCGTGTACAGATGACTCAAGCACTTGACTAATAGGAACAATTCCAGCATTACATCCAGTTGCAACACCTCCACGACCTTTGTCAAATGACCTTTGACTATCACCTCCAAGGAATAGCAATTGCAGCTTGTTCCATTCCTTCTTGGCGCAGACGTCTTTGATCAGTCTCTGTGCTGTGGCTCTGGGAATGCGACACGTCATCGCAAGTGTTCCATCTTCGACAAACAAGAATAAAATAATTAGAGTTGAAACATCCTTAAAAATTCGAATGTATAGCCTCGGAAAGCAAGTTTACTGAGTGAAAAATCACACTAGCATTCATGGGTTTTTTAATCTCCTTAGTATCAAAGAAGGCTCCACAGGTAAGATGTACCCCATCATTTTTGAGGTTACTTACAAAATTTTTTCACAACATTGTGCGGAAGGCAAAGAGAATGTTGTTGGAAAATCAACTAATGTGGGGTGATAAGAGTACAATATGATACAGACTGATTCGTGACCAAACTAAATACATGCATCACTAGAGCCACCTTGACAATCTTTTTACTAAATGACGATGATATTCAGTACCTTTTACATCCATAGCCGTAGAAATTATGTGAGACGCAAGGGAAAACTTGTCATCATCTGTCTCTGCCCTTTTAAGTCCATCACAAAAACTTCTGAGGGCTTCTAAGTTCTGACCAAGGTAGTTTAAGCAGGAACCAAGACGGTAGTATCCCTACAAAAAAAACACACTCAGGAGAAGATTTTTGTTTACATGACAGGATTCTTGATAGCAGGACACACTGGAATACCAGGACATAGGATCACATGAACTCAAATACTCACCTCCAAACTTTAGTTATTCAATTATATACATTTACATCACACAATACTTTGCCTTTACGTACCTTAGACCACTGAGGTTCAACCTGAACACATCTCTCAGCATCTCCCTTTGCCTTATCATACCTCTCCAGGTTAATGTAAGCAGCACATCTATTACTTAACAAGACTGCTCTCATCTTTTGCACATTCTCCATGGTCTCTGGTATATACTTCATTGCCAAGGAGTAATATTGGACCACCAGCTCATACTTTCTCTCTTTGAACAGTTTATTTCCCCGTTCTCTCCATTTCTGAACAGACTCCTTGAAATAGATCAACAATAAAACTCAACAGTCTTCTGGCATGCAACTGGAGTTTGAGCATGACCACTTCATACTTTGTCAGGTTACCCTGCGAGATTCTGGTACTCATTTGTGCTCCCAAGTATAGAGTAGAGACACTGTCCATCTGCTGCTTTGTGGACTTAGAGCTCTGTCACAAAATTAACTTCAACATACAAATCTCTTACCTCATTTTTCATTGGTTGAGCATATCCTTTTTCTCCATATTCAATGCACTCTGTAAACTTGTAGCCCTCAAAACAGATGTCAGCTAGCACATCAAAACATTCCCTCTTGAGTTCTATGGCTTGTTCTGGAGCATATTCTAATGCTAAGTTGTAGCATTGGGAGGCTTTCTCTGTTTCCATACGTTGGATCATCTTGTTAGCTTCTCCTTTCCAGAAATTTGCTTGAGCCTGAAATAGACCAATTAAGAAACCTTCAGAAACATCACAGAAGCATGACATAGCAGGCATTACTTCAAAATCACAAACCCACTATTGCCAGTGTATTGCTTCACTTTATAAAGAGTGACCAAAGCATTTGAACCTGCATGGATAGGAAGCTAACCCCAGTTGATAGTTAAGTTGTCAAAATGTCAAAAAGACCAGTAGCAGAAGTACAGCAAAAGGAGAGAGGGGAGTAATTCTTCAACCTCCAGCCCCCCCGCCCCTTTCAAAAAAAGAAAGAAATAAAGCAAAGTAACATAGGAAGAGGACAAAGCTTTCTCTCACTTGATATACTGTGCACAAAAGAAAAAAAATTAATTCATTAAACATCAAAAACCTTTGAATGGAGCTGAGGCTGATTTGAAACACAGGCCAGTTGAGCACCCTCACTTATCAGCTTAGCTGCAATGTCAAATTCCTCCATCTCCAATGCTGTTAATAAGGGAGGCTTTTGACACAGTGGCAGTCCATCCACACAAGCCCCAAACTCCAACAGTACTGTCAAAAGGTTTGATTTGTAGGCCACACTTGATGCTATGACCAGATCTAAAGGCACTTGAGAGGAGTCACATCCACTAGCTAGCCCTCCTTCCCCAACAGGAGCATCATAAGGGCCTCCACCACCAACAAACAACACACCAAGCCTCTCCCAGTCCTGCTTTGATATTGCATCATCTACAGCTCTCTGGATAATGACTTGAGAGCAAAATCCTTCATCTACACCCATTGTTCCATCTGAAGTATGAAAACAAGACATATATAAGAGTAAACAATGGCTCAATCTAGCTGTGGAGTAGTAATTTAAGTTCAAGTACAATAACTTTGGGCCTTGCTTGCAAATACCAGCTTACAACCCAGAGGATCAACCTCTGCTTCATAAAATATTAAGTTCCCCTAAGACAATTGTTGTTGCTGACTGTGCCCTGTTTACTTTAAACTGATCTTATAAAAAACCAGCCATTAATCTGGATCTGCCTTGAACATATAGGTCTGGAAAAATGGCATCAACCAGTTTAATCATATAAAAAACAGGGTTTTCTATGTTGTGGCTGCAGAGAAGTGTGAAGTAACAGGAGAATGTACAGTGTAATATATATGAGAAAAGACAGCCCATGAAATTAAGACGGAGAATTTTGCATACAAGCCAGAGCACTCTCTGATCTCTGCAGCCCAATGAAAACCCTGTGAAAAGGGAAAAAAGGTAGCACCCAATGCTAAATATCTACCTCTTGCTTCAGGGGCTACCGTGGTGATCTGTAGCAGAGTGTCATACTTCTCCTCCTCGGTTTCAGCAAGATCAAGAGCTGTAGCAAAAGAATGCATCGCCTCTGTATAACGCTTCAAACCAGCTAAGCTTGATCCCAGCCTATAATGTGCCTGGTATACAGAGAAACAAAATTTATGCAAAGCGAGATTAAACAACGAGTAACACTTAGAAAGCTACATGATTGTATAAATTCTCTATCATTGCTCAGGACCACATCATGTGAAGCTTCTTTGAAATAAATTTAAAAAATTTTTATTTGCAATATGAGTCAGTGGTAAAAATCTCACAATGAAACCTAGATTATTGTGACTATTTATCAACTATCCTTGTTTTCAAGCAAGAAACTTTTCATTCCTGCAATGTTTCAAGTGCATTTCTCATGGAGCTCTAGAAAGTAAAAGAACTTCACTGACACAATTTAAAACATTAATCAAACAATAAAGCTTCTCAAATGGCAAGTGACCCCACATTTGATCTAATCAAACATCCTTTGTGAACTCACTTTTGACCAGTTGTTCCTAATCTTGACACAGCGCTCAGCATCCAAGACTGCCTCCTTATACATGTTATTTCTTATAAAGACCAGAGAGCGATTACACAGTAGCTGTGCCAGCAGTTCTCGCTCACTGGTAGGAGCATAGTTGATTGCCAGAGAATAACAGTCAACAAGCAGATCCAACTTGTTTTCTTTAAAAAGTTGTTTGCCTCTTTCCTTCCACCTTCTTGCCTCACCCTGCAATGGTAAAGAAAGCTGCTTTCTGTCATTGCTATTGCGCAGTTGTGCTATTAGCCTTCTTTCACATAGTGAACTACTATATTTTTAAAGCAAATGCCAGGTTCAGGCAACAGAAGAGAGAGCCAGGCCCCCTCACTACCATGCTGTGCTTTTTGCCATCCTCACTCGGCTCCCTATTCTTACACAACCTGGGTCAGGGTCTGTCTTATCTTGAGAGTCAAGAGACTCTTGGAATGAATACAAACCTCTCAAAATGTCTATAATTTCAAGCAACAAAAGACCTTTCTAAGACTACATACTACCAGTTCATAACACTATATAGTAAAGTGCATTGTTTCAGTCTATTCTGGAAACTCACTCATGAATATATGAGTTTTAAATTACAAAGGAAGCACCTCTTCACAATTTGTTTTGGCATATAGCAATGTTTAAATAAAAGTTGACATTCTTGAGAAACATATTCCTTGCTTCTCAGTTCTTGATTCCTGAATCTAACTAACATTTGCAAATTTTGAGAATTGCTAGTATGAATAAAGGATGTCATGAGCCTAGTACTTTGTCCAATGCTGCTGTTCTGCTTTTGAAATTGAAATTGTTTCCTAAAATCATTCTTTGAGGGTTTTGTAACTAGATTCTTTAAATTTGAATCTAGATTCCTGAATATAAAACTCTTTAATCCAACCTTGAAACTTGATATTTGATTATCAAAACTTTTGAGAATTCAGGATTAAGGTTAGAATCAAGACTTTCACCTTAAATATGAGCAGTGCTGTGCATCTTCCAATGATAGCAAAACAGCAAATCAGCACACCGTTACAATTCCCAATGTTAGCAATGCAAAATACTGACCTGAGCCCTCCCTGGCCTGATCTTATATGCCTCTTTACCAGCCTCTAATGCTTCTGGATACTGCTGCAGACTAAAATAACAAGATGCCAAATAGCTCTGTAGTTGTGCATGAAACTCATTCATAGAATGTGGCAAAAACTCCTTTGCAAGTCCAAGAGAGACAATGGCTTGATTGTACTTGTGTGCTTGATATAGCCGAATGCCTTTATCCTTGCAGAGCCTGCCTTCTTGCTGCAATACAGAGGTAAAACATATGTTAATATTTACAGTAATGTATCAGGGTTAGTACCTTTTCCAGAAACAAATTCAGTGACTTTCCAAGACTTTCCAGGACTCAGATGGATTTTTCCAAGACTCCAAATTTCACCTTAAACCCAAGATTTCCCAAATTCAAAACCAATTCTCCTTACAGTCTACATACATTTCTTATAATGTAACTTCTCAAAGTTTTACTGCTAAAGTTAAGCAGATTTCTAGGACTTTCCAGGACCTGTAGCCTTTTTCAGGACTTTCCAGTATTGGAAAGCATCAAAATAAAATTCCAGGGTTTCCAGGACCTGTATATACCCCAACATTATTTAGCCAAGCAGAAATCAAGACTTAGTGCACCTGATAATTTACTTAACATAATAACTGAAAACAGGCAAAAACAAAAGCTAGAAAAGAAAGTTTTCAATTCTACATGTTTTTTTGGCATGAAACTCCAGATAGGTATTATTCTTTCGAATCCAGAGACACCAAAAATTAATGGACTTTCAAATTAACAAAATCCTTCCCTTGAAACTGGCTTTTCTTGTTTCAAATGCATTGTGCTGTAATATGATGGAAATATACTATTACTTTAATCTTTCAACAGTGTGGACTTTTCTTGAAAACCAAATGACAATCTGCATTGTCTCCAGTAAATCAACAGGTGATATTCACAACTAGCAATTCATCATAATGATTGTAATAATAATAAATTATCTTTCAGGAGACATAGGAGAAACAAACCTTAACCAAAGCAGGGTCAACCTTCCAGCAATTTGCAATGTCACAGCGTGCTTCCACAAATCTCTCAGTTCTGTAGTTTGTTTCTGCTCTTGAAGCGTACAGAGTGGAGAGCAAGGCAATATTGTTGCGAGGACAAAACAATAGTGAATAAGTAAAACACTGAGTGGAAACAGACCAGTTCTCTTCTTTATTGGCTTCAAAGCCTCTGTGTACCCATTTTTCTGCACCATCCTGGTAAGATTAAAACTGAGTAAACATAACTATCGAACAAAAATGTTTGTATGCACACCTACATATGGCAAATTTCTTTCCAATGATGCTTACACTCATAAATTCCAGAGTTCACAGAACACTGCACAGAGCATTAATTTTATCACAAGCCAGTAATAGTTCATTGTGATGTCTCCTACCATTTTTTAACAGGAAGTCTTTGTTACACCTACATGTTGCTGATAGTTTTTAATATTCTCATCACCTGTCTATGTGGTAAACTATTAAATTTTTTAGGAGAAATTATAGGAAGATTATATAGAAGTTGATGGCTCATACTCTGATTCCTGGAAATAGTTCTAAAGCTCTCTTCATGTCACTGCATGCATCTTCTTTGCATCCCAAGTCCCAATAACAATCTGCTCTTTCTCTCAGTAGTTTGCCAGCATAGTGTGGTCTGCTTGGAGGTGTGAGTTGTATGCTGTGTGTAAATAGCAATAATGCTTGCTCAAGTGCTCCAGCCTGATGAGCGAGGATTGCTTGATGCCGCAACTCTATAGCATCCATCTTTCAAAATTCCTTTACTGCAGAGACAATAAGAATTCAAGATTTAGCTTGAAACAAAATCTTTGATTTCCTTTTCTTCACTACTTGCAACAGTCTTTTAACTCTTTAACTAAACTGCTCTCTAAAAGAGCTCAGATGCTAAGGGAAACTTTGTCTAAAGGCAACTTGTTTCACTTTTCTTTCATGGAGGCTTTTAACCCTTTAACTCCCAGATCAAATTTGCAATTCTCCTTACTGTCAACATTCAATTCTTATAATGTTAATTCAGAGAATTTAGTATTGGATCAATTAATTATCACCAAATTGATACTTTTCTTTGTTCTCATCATTAATCTGGTTGATATAGTATTGATACTGTACAGAGAAACTCTGCCTTAGTCACTCATGGGAGTTAAAAGGTTAAGAGCCAGGGGCCTTTGGGTACCTGTTGACTCTATTGAAATCACAGCTTAGTTTCACTCCCAAGACATGGAACTCAATTCTCCAGGCTGACAAAATAAGTTTCTTTGTTGACTAGTCAGTTTGGCACAAAAAGATGCCTGGATATTTGTGTGCAGTCATTTTGTTATAAGAAGTGAACCATTTTCCACAAGTGGAGCTCAAGGAAAAATGTGAGCTTCAAGGTAACAGAGAATGTGGACAAATGGACAAGATATTTTCATGCCAAGTGGAGGCTACTGTGTTTACGATATCTTTTGAATAGTTTTGCAATGCATAGAAAGAAACGTGTACCATATATGTCTCTTTCACTATCACAATAGCAAAATGCTCTCTCATTTTGAATTAAATTCTTAACTAAGAATTTTATCTTATTAGACATAAAATTTACAAATTGGGGAATATCACTTATGGAAAAAATGAACAATAGCCTCTCTTTGGCAGTTGGGTGAGCTTCAAGGAACAGATAATATCCATGGACAAATAAACGTGCATATTTTTGCACCAAATTGAGGGTATCACATTTATTATCCTTCAAATATTTTGTAACAGGTGAAAAAAAAAGGTTTTGAAACAGCTTACCATTTTCTGCATGGGATGTTTAATTTAGAGTGATCTCTGGTATGATTTTGTGAACAAACAAAGATTTCTGTTCTTCTGTATAGCAACCACAAAATGCACTCTCATCTTAAATCAAGTCTTAAAAGAAGACCTATCAAAGTGGATGTAAGGCTGAACATAAGGGGAATATAGGGGAGTGATCTACTAGGATGTCCTCCAGTTTTAGCAGGGGGAATATTTGGTCATGTGATGCATTTAAGCAAATCAGGCACAAGCAAAAATATTTGATGGACTACGACACTGCATATTCCCCAGTTTTAGCTGAAGCATATCAGGTCACGTGACATTTTAAAACCAACTGCATGCAAGCAAAAAAATTTGAGGAATTAGAATGGTAGCTAGCCAGTTTGAAGTATGCCCACCACTCTTCCTCAGGACTGTAAACAGTGATAGCAATTCAACATTCAACATAAGTATCACATAAACAAATCATAAATGGTTCCTCTCCAACCGTCTACCAAAAGAAGGAACACAGAACTGTTGAATGTGATTTATTTCCGGTTAACACCAGCCGGAAAGAAATTAAATGAACCTATGTTCACTCTGATAACTATCATACCTATCACCGATTGAACAAAACAAGACTTTGAGCGTCGTCCATTCAATCTTTTTAGGGCGAGTTTTCTGTGATTAAAAGAAATATTAATCTCCTATTCTCTGAATAACAATATAAAATGAGGTTGTTCTTGAAATAACTGATGAAATGTTCCCACACTGTAGGACAGACAACAGAAATTTGAAATTCGCAAACAAGCAGTTTGGGTTCACCATTCACGCTGAACTCGTCCACTGTTCAATGGTTTGATACCATTGACAAGCTCAGCTAAAGTACGATAAGAGTAACAGCAGTGTCATTGGATACATAAAGCAATATTGCATTGTGTTATTGACATTCCTTCAGCTGAATGAATATTTAATCCCTCGTGAAGAAATTCATGAATGCGCCAACTCTCGAGCTTGACAAAAAGTAAAGGGGAAACTGTTTACGCAGTGAATACATTATATATCTCTCATAAGGTCTGTCTAACCTCGCTAACTAGTATAGTCCACTCAAAAACACCTTACCTTTCACACACTCGAACAGAAAGCTTTATTTCCTGCGAAAATGAGAGGCAGACGAGAGAAACACAACATTATTGGTAGAGGTCGACGTGTTCATTCATTCATTCAAAACAATTTCGTCATTACAAAGCCCAGCGTCTTCGCCCCACTGCAAACTAGCAGCTGCTGTTATTGCGGAAAAGGTCCACAGTGCGAAGTTATGACGTCCACCGATGAAAAAATGATTCCGGATGTTATGATTCAAAGCGAAAGGGCCTGTTAACAATTTCCTTCAGCTCGCACTTGGAGGTACTATGTGCTCCGCGTTAGTCGACGCGCTTGTCATGTGATCACGCGGGCAGCGATCCCAGTCAACACAAAATAAAACTCGGCTATGCACAAACGTATTTAGACGACAAACGCTTGGCAATGGATATTCACTTTTTATTATCTCTTTGCAGACAAAGCCGACGTTTTTATTCAAATCTGAAATATCTCCTTATTCCGTGAACTGGGTCAGCTAAATCAATATGAGGATCTCCTACGCAAAACGAAGTCAAAAGAGGCCATCGTCCTTTCCAGTTATGTCGTGGAAAAATTTGGACTTTGTGACGGCTTATGCAAAACCGTAAACGATCACTAGACAAAAACAAAGCTTTCAGAAGGATTCGTCAACAGCTGGGGTGTTCTACATCGGCCATTCATCGGAAGCAGAAGTGCATATATCCTTGCATGCCCAGGTGAGATCCTTGATAATTTGTGATCGTCAAAAGGGCTATTAATTTTTTCATTTAAAGTACTTATACTCCTGAACACTGGACCACTGATAGTTGGACTTACAGTCGAAATCTTTGGGCAGAAGAAATTTTAAAATTGGTCGTCATATGGTAACTAACCTATGAAGGGCAATGGCGGTTTTCAGAAATATGACACCTATGAAATGTTATCGTTTGCCCGCAAGATGTAATAACTTTCGGTGTGGGTCGCGATGTGTTTGCGACTTCATACAGGTAGTCTTGTCGGCAAGAGGTGGGCTGGTTATGGGTCATTTCGTATAATTATGCACCGCTTTGATTGGTTGAAAGAGTGATGAAGTAAGATCTCAGAAAACTGACTCAGCTTGGTTGGCCGGGCTCGTGTGGAAAAGCTTCTGCGTATCAGCGACTAGTCATATTTTCACCTATTGCTGGGCCATTATGCATACAGAGAGTTGGGCCAAGTTGTTGTAGCCAAGCCTTGCACTGGATTTTACAAAGTAGTGTTCCTTTCTCCTTCCAATACGTATTCGGTCCATGGATCGGTGCTGAATATTCTTAGTTTTCGGTTTGGGAGGACAGATAGACTTAGAATTGGACAAATGACATATTGAATCATCCCCTTTAATATCACAATTGTGTATTTTTCGCTACATACTTCGAATGATCATTGATTTAATTTTCTACTCAACTGCATCTACCTTTTTATGATTTCCGTCTTTATTTTAATCAAGTTTTAATGTGGAAAAAATAAAATTTAAAGAAATTATTTAAGCAGCAAAGCTTTCTGAAAATACAGTGCACCATAACTGATTGAACCCTAAACCAGTGAAACCTAAACTGAAGGACCATTTTTAAATTTCCAGAGAAATAAAAAGTATTTAAAATCATTGATCGAGCTATAGAAGGCAAATCTTTAAAGAAAATGTCACATGGGGAAGTGAAAAGTCTTCGAGGGAGATGTTCGAGTTATCTTTCTCAAGTAAGTTGAATTACAGAAAAAAACATTTTCTCGCGAGTCGACTGTAACTAGTACATGACAAAAATGAAAAAACCTACCAATACTTGAGGTAACCCAAATCAAGACAAGTTCAAAGTTTAAAGACGAGTTGTAAATAATAATGCACTCAGAAAATCGTCAACCACTCCTGCAGGCAACAGTTTGAAAATAGCTTCCCTTGAAATGGATTTGAAAAAAGCTTATCTTCCCTCAAATTACAGTAACCTTCCTCCTCTTGGAAATTTCTAAAAGTTCGTTAAGATATGTCGAAATTTTGCACGATATCGGTGTCTGTTTCTGATAGTTTAGAATTGTGATTGAAAATTTAATCAGGCAACAGGTCATTCAAAACTCTACATTGCTTGAAACGTATCTAAACCACTAATTTATTTACGTCTGTCAGGTCAGGCATTGGTTTGCTTGCTACTGGATAATCATAAAAACCGGTACTACCTGTCTCATGGGTCGGGGAGTCGGCGATTCAACCGGCAGCCCCGCCCCATAGAGGACGTGAAGGATGAAACTGGGCACCCTGACAGGACAAAACAATATCTGTCTTAAGGTCTGTGGTGGACCACTCTCAGTTACACCAGGTGAGACTGGGCATCCTGGTACACGATCAACACGTCTGTCGAAAGGTCCTTTGAGGACTTTTGCCTGTCGATGCATTGTGACATGCAATACACAAAGAGCTTGGATAAACAAACCTATCATCTGGTTAGTCACTGCAACAGATACTGGAGTCAGTTTGTCTTGTCCTGTCGTCGCCATTGATAACACCTCTATCTGCCAAGAATGTGCTACTAGTCCAGCAAAAGCTAGCGGTACGTCAATACTTTGCAAGCAGTTTCATGAAATGGTCAGTCCGAAAACAACTCCTGCGTGGAGGAATCCTATCATACCTTAATTAAACAGTCATTGTCCCCCCGACAGATTACTATGATGATTTACAAGGGAAGGTATTTTTCACGCAACTGAAATGCCCCCCCGCAATCTGTCTACTTCTTACGCTTTTTACGAGGTCTCTTAGATTTGCCACCACCTTTTTTGTTTCCATGTGGGATTTCTTGAATGGGACTGAAATCATGTTCTTCTTCCTTGTCGTCTTCGTGCAATCCTTCGCCTTCTTCCTCCGGTTCACTGTCTTCATTTTCTGCAGCGAAGGACTCTTGTTTTGCTAAGGGTAAGAAAAAGCTGTGTATGATTCTTTTTTCATGTGAAAATAAATATCAGTAATGCAATGCTGCATCCTTGTCTCCATTGAAGAAAATAGTTTGCCTCTTACGTGAGTTGTTGCCCAAGAACCTGTGTCTTTTAAGATGACAAATATTTTGAGAAAAAGTTTGACTCATCAGCTGTCATTTATTATACGAGTTATAGCATCCTTCGAGAAGATAAAACTGAGAGACTGATCTAAACACCTCCCCCATAGGCCATATTAGTATAAGTAAAAACATAATTTCGAGTGCAATTTGGTGTTAACAATCACGAGTAAATTTTTTCAAAGACAACAAAATTGCACGAGCCCGTAGCTAGGGCGAGTGCAATTTGTAGTCTTTGAAAAGTTTATAAGTGCTAATTTACACCAAATTACACGAGAAATCGTATTGTTTCTTGTTAATAATTTAAGTGAAAAACACATCACCGAAAGTCAAGACGGACGAAATTATGGCAGCTCACGCGCTTTTTGTAATTTGCACTCGTGTTACATGAAAGGTGCACTCATTTTCAGCCTGAATCAAGCGCGCGTAAGTTTTCATTTATATCATTGCAAAGGAAATTTTGCTTCGAAGCTTTTAAGATATCGATACTTCTCCTAATTCCCGACGAATCTTCAAATAAGTAATCCTTAGGGTTGCGTAGGTTTCGAACATGGGCAATTAAGTGGCGTCCATGATTCTCCAACGAAACATGCAAGCAACACGCGAAGCTCGTCCAACAGTTTGCCTTGGGTGTAAAGATATCCACTAAACTAGTAACTAGTAGTAAACGACTTTGAGAGATCCTCGCAGCTAAGAACACTACTGAACTAGTAGTTGAAAATAGGACCTGAAAAAAATTATCCAGGCTAACGAGCCAACTGGGAGCTGGTCAATATGTTGGGTCATATTGACCAGCCCCCAGTTGGCTTGTTAGTTCAGTTGGTAGAGCGCTGCACCGGTATCGCAGAGGTCGTGGGTTCAAATCTCGTATGGGCCTGAATAATTTTTCAGGTCCTATTTTCAACTACTAGTTCAGTAGTGTTCTTAGCTGCGAGGATCTTTTAAATTCGTTTCTTCACCGTAGTGCAAATATATGAATTTCATATATCTTAAATCATAATGTATCTACTGAAGTCATATCATTCAAGTCATGTGTTTTTCACCTGACCACTTTGTTTGAAATGTTTTCTAAGTTTACAATTTTGATGTTGGTTGAAATGTATACTAGGGGTATACCACTATGTGAAGATTTCTAAACACCTGTCGTGATTACCTTGTTCTACGACTCTTTCTGTCTCTTGAATTGTGCTTTCAGACTCTGTTATTGCGTTTTGCAGAAGGCTGACTTTTTCCCACTTCAAAGCAGTCTCTATGTTCTGTACTTCATTCTTTACTGCTAAAAGACTCGCCTCTAGGCGGTCCATGTCCAATTGGACTTTAACATACAGGGAATGATCCTCCAACACCTTGAGTAGTTGCGCTTCTCTCGTATATAAGGGATAGACTTTTGACAAATAAAGATCTTTGTAATGGTTGAAAGCCTTCACTTTTTCCAAATGTGCTGGGGAATTTCCGTGGATTTCTGCACTCTCTGTCTCAATGTCTGTTGACGTCGTTTCTTCTGTTGGTTCACCGGTTCCTGCAGGTAATCCACGAAGAATGATTCATTGTTTAAGGTTATTAGTAAGCGCACACCCAATTAGTTTGAAGTAACGCAGGAGAGGAGTGAACAAAAGTTGTGTTCTGAGTTGTGATCATTAATTGCAAGCTATCGACTGAAGATAGGTGTAAACATTTTCTATAGCATTCTAACTTCAGCTTGATCACATTATCAGTAAACGGCCTTTACTGGTTTGAGTACATTAATACAACTAAGCTGTTTGCATACGTCACCATACACCTCTTTTTAACGTTAACCAAAGGGAAAGAGAGATGTTCGCAGGCCGACTAAATTAATACATTAATTTGCTAATTTCAGAATGAAAGTAGGTCTTACTAAGTACCTTCGTTATCTTCATTGTTCATGTGCAGGGTGTCTTCAGCTGAAGGCTTGAAATTTTTCCCACAGATCCCACAAGCAGAGACGTCGACTCTGAATTGGGAAAAATGCTTGCGTAAAACATCAGATTCTGAATTTACTTGTTCTTGGGTGGACTCTAGCCTATGTAATGTTTTAGCCGGTAGTATCCCGGCTTGAGCCTGCTCTTTCTCCAGTGACTTTATTTGTTTATACCACCTTTGGATTGTGGTAGCCGCCACATCTCGTTGAATGTTTTCTTCCTCTTTGAGCTCTTCTTCCGTAAGTTCCACATCCATTCCTTCCTCGGTTGCTTCGGCTTCGGTTGTATTTACAGTTTCCGTGTCTTCAGACGTTTTCTCTTGGTCTGGATCCTGAAGCAGTCCTTCGCGTAAGTGCGTCAGGTCTGTGTGAAATGTGTTTGGGTAAGAGGTTGGATTGCATGCTCCATCGTACCACAATATTCCTTTGTGCCAGCGGAGATCATAAAGTTCTTCGGCCCTACTTTGCAGGAACGTCTTTAATATCATTACCACATCACGTGGCCCTTGTGCCTCTTGGATTTTGTCTAACACGTTGTTGATACGGCTTGTTAACCGATGGTTTGACTTGATACGCAAGATTTTTCTGACCATGAATTCTTCCAGATAGGTCGAAATTCCTTTGCCACAATTGCACATCATGGTTAAGAAGAGCACCAGGCTTCTCTCTGCTTCTCCAGAGTCACAATACGATGGACTCTCTTCTGAGTCAAGGGCGTCCCCTAAAACATCAAATGAATAGGCCACCTTACCACATGTCAGCTTCACCATGTAGTCTAACAGAGAGCGAACGGCTTCAAATAGTTTTATTTTGTTAGCTTCTTGTGCAAAGCTGTTCTCAACAGCTTGGTACAAGGTAAATGTGCCTTTGTCGGCTCCTGGCCTGCAATTGTCCCAAAACCTCACCGAAGTCAGATAACTTGCTGGGAGACACACAGGATACCGGTTCTCTGTCGACAAACGGCTGTACAAAGCAAGGCAGGCTGTCAGTTGATGCTCCAAGATCATAACGGTGTTGGCAATGGATGGATAAATCATCTGACTTCGCTTTGCTGTTAGAGTAAGGAAACGTCTGATGATGAGATAAGCAGCGCTTTCCACGTCACCGTGAACGTAAAGCCTTTTCTTGCCGTACTCCCACAATTGCAAGTAGCTTTTGTAGCGTCCATTTTCATGAGGACCAGTCATCCCATTCTTTGCTAACAGATTATATGTGGGCTTGAATTTCGGCCTCCTTGTCTTCCTCTCGAACGTTTTTTCCTCTTCACAAATCCACTTCACCATGGAGTGAGAAGAGTTGATTAGCTGCAGGCAAAAGGACACTTTAAGAAAATTATTCGTGTCTGAACGGCGTAACTGCTCGGAATTTTCTTTCCACAAAACATTCGCAAATTTAAAAATGCGGTTGGTGACAAGTTTTGTCTTGTTAAGGCTGCGAATGTTGTCGGCGAATGTTTTCCAATGAGAGATTTCTCGATGGCCTGACGAGGGAAACAAGAAGTCGTAAAAACGCTGACAGGTTCGGAATTCACGAAACTCTTCTAAAATTAATGGGAGGGTCTCCTGCTCTTCTTTCCTTGAAGCCATCTCCGACCTGAACGATTCAACAACTGATTCTAAGTAAATCAAATGAAACAGAGCAAGGAAGCGGTTGTTGAAAAGGTCCCCCGAAGCTGCATGCAGATTTTCACAACTTGGATCGCTGCACGTTGTTCCCATCCCCTTGCTCGTGCACAGAGTATTTCTGGCCAGTGTCTTCTCTAGCATCACACGGGTCATTTTCACCAGTTTTGCACAGACGTTAAGTAAGAATCGTCGTATTTTCTTGTGTGCATCAGGTGTGTTTATCGTCGCCTTCGTATTCGAGGTATCGGTTGAAATGATTTCTGGATAGACGATGGAGAATCTTCCCCCGGATTTGCAGAAGTACCTCTTTTCGTTAGCGGTGTCGGTTTTGAAAAGTCCAAAATGCTCTTCGCACTTTGTAATTTCTGTCTCTTCAGCCAAGGTTAGCTTTTTTTTAGGCATGTGTAATGTAGTAATCAGCCCCAGCACTCTCTCCAAGGCTCTCACAGCCATCCACTGTTGGAAGGTTTTCGGAGGTGCAAAATTTGTCGTCTCAAGCAGCTGCATGACACTCTCTACTTCCCCGCAGGGATTTTTACTCTTGTCAAACAATTTTCCCGCCTCCTGGAGCTTCCTAGAGTCATGAGACAATCTTCCCAGCAAAAGCAAGGCTTCTGCTTGGCCATTAAGGTTACCACAAAGCCGATACTTCTCAATAGCGTTTTCAAGAATCGCAGAGCTGTCTTCACTCTTCGTGGTGGTGCGAACAAGTGATATCAAGCAGTCGGCGGCAAACTTTGGATCGGTAGAATACCTTTCAGCTTCCTCAAACTTTCCCGCCTCTTTTAAAAGTCGAGCAGCTTCATCCCGTCTTCCGTCATCGTCCAAGGCTCTGGCTGCCTCAATTATACATCCACGTTTCTTCAAGAACGTTATACGGTCGGTAGTTGATGGAAGGTATTGAAGAACCTCTTCCATTTTGATTGTTTCCCCTCTCTTGAAATGTTGGTCAGCCAGTTGATGACGTAGTCTCTCCACCGTGCGAGTAGATCTTGGGGGAATAATGCCTTGTTTACCCTCTAAGTCGCCACTTGATGCCAGGATATTGTAACGTTCAAGGGCACTCAGTGCTTCTTCAAAGATGCCTGCACGACAAAAGACTTCGATCGCCTCCGAATAGTTGTTCTGTGCTTCGTAACATCTGCTTGCCTCCTTGTGAAGCCTTTCTTTCTTAAAGAGGCGAGCAGCGTCTTGAAACTATAAAAAAACGAAAAAATGAGTGAGAAACAAATTGTCAAAAATTCTAGAATCGGAAATCAGCGTTGTCATTATGTAAATATTTAGAAGAGAGCCGAAACAATGTTTAACGCCGATCAATTCGAAGCTTCAACAACCCCCCTTCCCCCGGCAACCCACGGGCATTTGATGGTCGTCCTTACCCCGGGGTGAGGATTTGAAGCTTGCACGGCTATGGTGGGGGAATTTGAGCCGAATACAAGTGTTATATCTTCAAATATGGAGGTGTTTAACGGAAAATAGGTCGCTTCCACGAGCATATGGCTCATAGGAAGAGGTCTTCAAAGTCTATGTTTTAAAGTATGGTCAATGTGTAGAAAGTGACAGTCGCTGATCTTGCCTTTTTCAAAAAAAAGTGGGTGAGGCATTCGAAAATAATCTTTTCCCCGAGGGGCAGGAACTTGAAAAAAAAATAACAATCTTCGAAAGTTCAAATGCCTAGGGGTTTCCCGGAGGAGAATGTTGAAGCCTCGAGTTGATTAACGCACCACATTCATGGAAAACCAAACCCCAGCTTTGAATTAATTTACAGCAAACTAATAGAGTATCAAAGAATTCATAAAGTCAGTTCATAAAGTCAGTTGTATTATTAACCTTTCCTGTTTTCTCGTACAGTCGAGCCAAAAGGGTCCACTCTCTGGCGTTATTTAGACAAATCTCGGCCTCATCAAACATGCTGCATTTCAGGAAGCTTTCTCCTGCCCTGAGGAATTCGTCCTTCATTTGCTGACGATTTGTGAAACGCAATTTGATAGCTTCTGCTGCTTGTTGCTGTGCTTGGCTTTTCCGAACCCAGACATCATCACCAGCGAACTCAAAGCACTGTATAGCAAGTCTCCACAGACTCCGTTTGTAGAAGCGCAAACCACCCTTTCGCCACTCGTCTGACGTTGATTTAGTAGCACAAATACTGGCCAGCTCACCAGATCCAGCGGCATTATCTCCCATTGATACAACTTTAACAAGGCCACGTTTCTGGAAGAACTCAAACATGGGCGCTCTAGATTCTTTGTCTTCGTCGAAGAACCAGACGTTGACTCTAGCTCTAGTGATAGCTGTGTATAAATACTTGAGCTCAGAATTCAGAACCTTGTGCTTGTCTGGATCAAATTTAAGGGGACGTGAGGAATGTACCGTAACGCTGTCCTCTGTTACCTCAACCAGACCAATCGAACTTGAAAGATCAGCGAAGCCTTCATCTCTCATAAAACTGGCAACAACTCTCCATTCTTTCGTAGCCTGGGGCACGAAAAAAAGATGTTTGTTCAATTACGGGAAATGCCGAGGATGCCTCATTTACCTTTTCAAAGCGCCTTTTAATCACCTATGCTTAACCTAAACCATCTAAATCTCTGTTATATAAACCAATAATTTATTCCTCTAATAAGAAAGACAGGTTATCATTTTGATTGCTATTGAATACGCGCTCATCATTCATTCAGTACCATACTTACATCTGACGTGACTTAAGAGTGTTGATAGTACCCTATTGCACCTTTAAAAACATTTCAAAACTCACTGAATTTTTTTTCACACCATTTCAAGGGGAAGAAAACATTTTTGATTGATAAGTTTAGAGAGTTGGATAATTTACCTGAGAATCCTTAAAAAAATTGTAAATCAAGACGTCATCAAACTCAAGTCCCTTGGCCTCGTATATGGTCATCACCAGTCCTTGTGACAGTTCATCAGGCAATGTGTCTCTCGCCTCATTTGACGCCACAAGAACCACTTGGTGAGCACCAAACTCAATTCTTGAGGATTGCCGCTGATTTCCTTGAAGAATCATTGCAAGGTCTGTAGGACTGCAGGATTCCAGAAGGACCGGTCGGGGTCCTTCGAAAAGCCCTTCATCCTTCTGCAATCTGTCAAATGAGTCAGGAAAATATGTCAGCAACAAATCTACGACACTGGAGGCAAGACGCAAAATTCCTGCGTGTGATCGATAATTGTGCGTCAGTTGATACAGCTTCTTTGGGACTGTAATGAAGTTATTCTGGTCATCATTGATACCTGCCGCCTTCCTGGCGTGATGAAACAAAGACTTTAAATCATTAAAGCGGAAGGAAATTCCTCTCATAATACTCTGTGCTGTATCACCAGTAAAAAACAGTTCATTTGGAGAGCGACAGCAACGAATCAATAAAGACAACTCCGCTTGAGTAAAATCTTGGGTTTCATCGACATAGACCTGATGAACTGACCATTCAGGAGCAGTAATGAGTTGAAGGCGTTTGTGAATGTTGTAAACCAGGTCGGCTTCATCAAACATCCGTTTTGAGGATCGCTCTCGTCGATAAACTCGATACAGATCATAAACTACCTTTCTGTCTGCAGAGAAGTTTGGAGCCTTCTTCTTTCCCAGGGACTCATAATCCTCAAGTGAAAGCTCTCCATTTTCACTCAGCAGGGCTTCAGCAGAACCTTTTATGAAAGACCGTATTTCCGTCCACATCAAAGTAGGATGGTAATCAACCTTCTCCTTTGAAGTCTTTTTCATTTTTGGCCATAATTCAAATTGGAAAACAGGGTAAGTGATTTCCCTTCTCGGGTCTTTGTCTTTTTTAATGAATGTTTCTTTTCCTTTTTGTTTAGTTTCTTCGCTACCATGTTGTGTTCCAACGGCCCCCTCGTCTTCTTCTTCGTGGTCACTTTCGTCGTCTGATTCTGTGGCTGGGATAAATTGTAAATGACTGTCTTCCTCCCCCCAGCCATCAATTTTCCGAAGCAAACTTCCATCCTCAGCGCGGTTAAAGAAGGTTTTGCCAGGAAGAGATGCATCTAACATAAGAAGCCAGTCCCTCGAATTAATAAAAAGTGGCCACGCTTCTGCAGCAACGTCCTGCATCTTTGCAGGAAGAGATTGGTCTTCCAATGGTATACGGTGTTGTGCTGCTGGGCAGGCATGGCATAGCTCCTTGAAGTTTTTTTCAACCTCGCTGCAGAGAACATTGTTCTTTGTAATAAAGATTTGGTGTAGATGTTCGTACATCTCAGGTTGCTTCTTTTCTTCTTGATCATTGTCTTCAAGCTGGTTTTCTGCCTTTGGAGGGCAAGAGTTTGATTGCATTACTTGATCTTGGTGGTCATCTCGTGACGCTGGAGCTGAAGCTGAATGTGACGAAGCATTGGATTGTTGGCATTCTGTAGATGCAGATGCTTGTTTCGGACTACGTTCAGCTTGATTAATATCCTGCTCAATGCTGCTTTGCAAGGTTTCATCGTCATCAGAGTATTGACTAGTTTTCAATGGAGGGGGCAGAAATCGTGGAATGTAGGGGCCAGCAGTTTCTGCACGTTCCCAGTAACTTTTAAACCGGTCCCATAAGCGATAGAGGCAGCAAGTAGTCTTGCCCGTACCACTTCGACCAAGAAGAATGATGGGCATCGGAGGATCTGGGCGAAGGTTAACGATGGCATGCTCGAGTTCAGTTATCTTGAAAGGAAAGTCGATCCTAGAAGAAATGTCACTTTCTAGCACTGTTCTAACGAGGGCGGTGCTAAATGAGTAGAACTTGAGAATATGATATTCTTGCTCATTTGCACTTGCAGGTGGAAAGAAAATTTGAGGCAAATTGTCAGCAATGGTCGACTTCTTCGGTACGCTTTTCTTGGCTTGTGGATTTCCTTTTTGCTCCAAATCACCAATCTCTGCATACTTGTTTGGTAAACATTCGGAAGTTAACGCGCTGTTACCTCCAGATTTCACCGGCATGCCTTTGAGTTTCCTTTTCACAATGCAATCCATTCCTCTGTCATGTGACTTGACGATGAGGTCTATCGAGCGTTGAAGTTTGTCGTGGTCCAATACAATGTCCCACACCCGAATGATATCTGAGTAAATGCGACCCTCAGGATTCTTCTTGTCCAGACGGAGCTCGGGGTTTTCGCTGCATCGACCAGAAAAGGCGATCGTTTTTTCCCAAATTATTCGTTGACCTTTTGTTAGCTTTGATTCGTAAAGCTCAATGTCTTTCCTCTTCGCTTCTCCTTCGAGTCTCTTGCAGAGTGTCTTACTCCATCTGCCATTGGCCAACATGCGAATTTTATCAATTATACGTTTCCTCGTAGAGAAACCAACTTTTCTGTTTTTCATAATCTTCCAAACTCGATCAGTACAGTCCACTTCCCAAGGAAGATCCTCAAAGGGAGATTTAGAGTCGATTTCTGTTTCTCTGTCACTGTCTCCAAGGATGTCATTCTCATCAACATATCGATCGTCATCTGCGGTCTCGTCTTCACTCACCACGTCGATGTTACTCTCTGCAGCTCGAGGACTCCCTGATGACTCATTGAAAACTTCGATATCATCTTGCTCTTCGTTTGTTTCAAATGCGTTTGGAACAAATGTGGAAAGAGGCGTTATTGCATCAATCAAGCTGGCAATAGTTTCCCTCATTTCCTTTCGCTGCAGCTGTTTGTGATCTATCTTCAAAACGTTGACGTTTTGAGGCGTGTTTTTGGCTTCTGTTGTCGGTTTTTCCTCATCTCCACTCGAAACGTGTTCTTCTTCTCCATCTGCCCACTGGAGTTCTTTATCGAGCTGTTTATCAGAGACCTTTTCTGAGTTTTCTTCGTGAGTAACAGACACAGAAGAACTCAACTTGTAACATTGTAATGCAGTATCTAACATCTTCCAACGTGGATCACGTATGGATGGAACCTTTTGGATTGCCTCTTCATTCCTCTTGTTTCGGAGGTTCGGATTTATGTTTGCCTCTCGAAGTATTCGGATTGCGTCACACTTTTTTCGCAGCAAATTCTTGCCAATGCATGCAATGTGATAAAGAGTGTTGCCGTCTGTGTCTTGGACACTTTGAACCTCGGGGAGTGTGGATTTCAGCATAGCTCTCAAGAATTCAAATGTTCCTGGGGAATTGATAGTGATAAGTATTAATTAGAATATAGGTTATGTTTACAAAAATGAGCACTCGTAATTTAAGGGAATGTTTACTCCAGAGAGGGTTAAGTCCTTGTTACTCTCTTTATTCTCTTTCAGTAATGTGACACCAGCATTTGTCTACTGTCCTATCGTGCACAACTTAAACAATAGTGCTTCCCCTCTTGGCTTCTACTGTTATATCAAAACCAGTTTTACCATTCTTCTGAAGACCACTCCTCAATGCTCGGTGAATTATGGGTTCTCCTTCTTTGTTCATTACACAGGGGTTGGCTCCATTCTGCACCAATTTTTCCACAAGGGGTAAGTTTGGCAGTCTCATAGCTTCCATTAAAGGTATTGTATCCGATTCTTTAATTGCGTTTGCTGAGGCTCCATGCTTGAGGAGAACCGACACTAAAATGAGTCGCTCAGGCACATTGGAGCGTATGATTTCTCCAAGTGGGACACTTGATGCGCTGATTCCAGTCGCCATTCCTCCATTTCCTGTTGGTTGCGATCCTGGTCCTCCTCCCCCGAGATAAAGGATTCTTAGTTTACGCCAGTCCTTCTTCTTTATCACCTCGCTCACTAGCTTTTCTAGAAGTTTGCTGGGCACGGGGGCCGTTATAGCGGATGTTCCCTCTAAGAGAAAGAGTCTACCGTTTAATTTGAATTCAATCAAAATAAGGCTACACAAAGTTGTTAGTCTACATCTTTCCACTCGTGGAAAATTATTCTGTTTTTCTGTCTGAGAAAGCGACGTTGTTGCTTCGGATTCTTCAAGTAGTCTTTTTACCTCACTTAATGACCTTTTCCAAGGGATTTTTATTTTTAATCTACCTTTAAGACTGGCAGCAGTAGCCAATGCGTCACACAAAAGGGAATATATGAAGTTCTCATCTGTTGTCCTCTTTAGGCACTCGTTTGCAGCATGCATCGCCTCTTTTTTCCGTTTAAGTGCCTGAAAACACTTATGTTGATGTATATAAACCTGTGGAAAGGATGCTTATTGTCAATTTGATTGTGTAGTTCATGTGAAAGTAATGATAAATGTGCAGTTTCTTACTGACGTGGTACCTACCTCAGACATTTCTGGGCACATCTTTGATGCATTTACTGCATCTTCCAAACCGCTTTTGAAGTTGTCCAGCTGTTGGAAAGCCTCTGAACGTTGGCACAACAGAAGTGAAAAGATCTCTTTTGAGTCAGCTGGAGTATACTTTAAAGCCAGATTCAAGTAGTCAATGGACTGGTTGTAATTCCTTAAATGAAGGGTTTGGTCGGCTCGTTTTCCCCACCTCTTTGCTTCTTCCTTTTAATAAGATTTAAAATTAGTCAGCTGACGTTATTCTAAATATTTAGTCATGGAAGTGTGTATATCAACCCGTAAGGACAAGAAAAGTATTTATTCTAGATTCCCAGCAATGCTCGGTAGAGTACTGGCTGTCTAGACAAACGGTTATTAAAAAAACTGAAACGACTCACTAAAAAAAGAAGAATACCTCTAATTTTACTGGTTGTAACTTGAAGCACTCCTTTCCTGCTTCGATACATCTTTCGTGCTCACTCCCAATGAAGTAGGCCTCTGCCAGCGCATGGTATGTCTGTACTGTTATGGTTTTGTCTTTGTTGGAATCCGAAAGGTACAGAGACATGTTGAGCAGCATCACAGCCTTTTTACTGTCGTTGGCACCTATCGCTTTGTGACCAAGTTGAAGCCATTGCTTCGGTTGACCCTATGAAATTTAAAGATTCACTATAGAAGATCACATACGCCAATAAAGTCATCTGAATATGATAACTACTACTGGGATCGATACTGAAAACGCCCGGAAAGAGTTTGTGATTAGTGTTCGATAACTTTTGCGTTATGTCATAATCCACGTTTTATGGGATTAACGACGTTATGACAATCAGTTATCTTACGCCCAGACCATAATTAAATGCTGAACTACACATGTAAATGTTGGATTACATATTATTAAAGAAGAAATCTCACACCTCTCTGTTCATGAAAATCCCATGACCAACTACGCAAGCTGAATCAGCGTTGTTTCTTAACAGAGTCGCAGCTAGCGGAAAATTCATCATTTCCATGGCAGCCAAAAGTGGGGGCCTGGCGCAACCTCGTAGTCCGTCCGCAAAGGCGTTACGTTGCAGAAGAACTTTGACGAGACTGTGTACATCTTCAACATTTGACTCAATAAGAAGGTCCAGAGGCACATACGAAGCGTCACATTCACTAGCTAGTCCTCTAGACGATCTATTTGGGGCACTGCCAAGATATAGAAATCTCAGTTTGTTCCAATCTTTCTTCTCGGATGCATCCTTCACCAGAAATTGTAGCACGTGAGATGACAGAGTGCAAGTAATCTGTGATTCTCCACCTTAGAGAGGGGTTTAATCGAGTAGTGATAATTCTTAGAGCATAACTCAGTAAAGTCTTCGAGCTCAAGAGATGGATGTTTTGGGCGCATATCAGTGCAAAATAAAGACTTCCCTTTCCTGATGCCAGGCCTAGTTCTGGTGTCGTAAAATGAAAGTGCCCTTTAACATTCTCAGCATAAGTGGCAGGTTCTCTGACTTATTTTATCGATTTCTAACATGGATGCAAATACTCTTCCCACAGCTAATTAAGCTCGACAATGAGGAAGTAATTACGATTGCCATGAACAGATTACCAACCTTCTATGATCATAGCAGTTGAAATCACATCTTTTGCAGTTATCTGTTCCTCTTTATCGCTTACAGCGTGGGTGTATCCTTTACAAAATGCTTGTAGAGCTTCTTTAGTCTTTTTCAAACGCAGAAGACATGTTCCCTTACGAGAATACCCCTAGAAATACATGTAACGCAAGAGCAAGTTGAGTGTTTTGTCACTTCCTAGCGATTAAAGATTTGTTTACTAAACAGCACTCTAGCATCAATTACGCCTCAACTGAAATATTTTAGGAGAATAAATTATGATGGAATCCCTTCACAACGAAAATCTGACCATATGACAGGTTGTACCAGAATTATGGAGAAGAGGAGTTGAAGGGGTACTCCATGGTCTCCTAAAACTTTTTTTTCAGTTTGAGTGCTAGATTAAACATCCAGCATCCTATCTGATTGTTTTATAATGGCAAACGGACAAAAAGGTTAATTGCTTACCCTAAACCACTTTGGCTTTATTTTGGTGCATTGGTCTGCGTCTTCTAAAGCTTCCTCGAACTTCTCTAGGTTGTATCGCGCCAAACACCGGTTGCTTAGAAGAGAGGCAATCAGCTCAATATTTGATATTGGTGTGAATTCCAAAGCAAGTGTATAGTACTCAACCATAAGGTCGTATTTTCTTTCCTCATGTAACTCATTTCCCCAGCTCTTCCAGTGTAACGCACATCTCTTTATAGAATAAACACAATTAAATTCAACAATAGACAGATAAATAACCTGATGGACCGACAGACAGCCATACAAACAGACAGACAGACAGATAGATAAATAGATAATTTCAAGCAGGCCTGTTCGTGATCAACCGATAGAGCCAGACCTACAATATACAATCTGATATCTGGGGGATTATTAGAGGGTCATGTTTTACAGATCCAGTTTCATTGATCTGAATTTAGCAATTACTCGCCGTTTAGTCTTAAATGATTATGTCTCAAGTTGCCATTGAGCTAAAAGTGCGAAATCTGGTGTTCACTGTTACCTCATTTTTGTGTTCCTTTGGGTAAGCTGCTTTTAATTTGCGCCCGCTGCGGAGACACCCTTCAAAGGCCTTTTCTTGGAAGTACAATTTACATAGAGTTTGTAACGTCTCGCGCTGTTCCTCCATCGTGATTCCCTCTTGTGCCAAGAAAAGTTCGTACAATTTGATAGCTTTACTGTTATCTCCTTCTTCCAATGCTTTTTTGGCATTCTCTTTGGATTTTGTCTTAGATAAACAAACAGAGCAAGAAACAATGAACTGGTCCATCGAAGTAAGATATTTAGTTATTTCAACACCGTTAAAATCGAAGGACTCTGTTATCATATCACTTAACTATCTTCCAGATCCCATCTCTTCGTTCAAACTCAGTTCGTTAACTCTCAGTTTCCCAGGAGGATTTTAACAAACCTTCCTCACAACTTTACTGTACTATAAAGTTGTCGGGGGATGGGAAAATCATTAAATTTTGGTGGCATTGTTGTTTGGCTATAGCCAAATCAGGTAGCTTTCACATCTTTGGAAAGAAAGGTGATTTTTTATAACTTAGCCTCGAGAAAACAACATTCTATGATGCATTCAGGTGTCTTATTACTGTAATTATGTTACCTTATGATGTTCGCCAGGCCCTGAAGTAGTGTTCCTATCCATCAACACACTAGCAACATCAAATTTGTTCAGGTCGATGGCGAGTTCACGAGCAGTTTTTCCTCTCTTTTTGGGGCTGTCACGTGCTTTGTGATCCAGCAGTATGCTGACGAATTTTTCGAGATTTGGAAAATCACAGCTTATTACTTCTGTTAATGGGACTTTGCTTGCATCACAGCCGTCGGCTAGGCCTCCCAAACCTTTCTCAAACTGTTTAGGTCCCCCTCCGCCCAAGAAGAGAAGATGCAGTGTGGCCCAATCCTCGTCACTTACAGCTTTGTCTAGGACTGTTTGAATGTAAGTCTTGGGAATTTCATATTGGATGGTTGACGTGCCATCTAGGGAAAAAAAAGGTTTCATTATGATGAACCATACTTATTATATGTGATGTGATATCTTGTTAGTTCACTCTCTTTCCATGCATCTGCCTATCCATCTGTTCAATGATCCATCCAGCCCTCCGTGTATCGATTTGTCCCTCGAATTATTTCGACTAATTCAACTAATTCAAACCAATAATTTGCACGTTTTCATTCTTTTATTAATTTACAATTCTATCAAGCATTTAATCCTTCATTCAGTCATCTGCATATCAAACAACAAAAGCGCTATGGCAGAATTATGAAATCATGACATGATTGACTGTTTACCTGGTAGTTCCAATGCTACGGACAGCAGTTGACTCAAAGTATCTACTTGATGGTCTGACCGTGAAGCATCGTGAAGTAACAAGCTCAGTGATTCTGAAAATTTTTCCATCGCTTCCCTGTACTTTCTCTGCACAAATAAACAAGACCCTAGACGATAGTATGCCTGCAAAAAATGATATGTACCGTGTAAACGGTTAATATTTCAACTGAAACGGTGCACATGAATACTACACATGATGTTGAACATCACGTCTTTTAAAACATCAATTTATAGCTTGAATGCATCTACGTGGTTGCCACAGTTCAAGATAGTCAAGGAAAAATAAATTTCTTCCAGGTCATGGAAAGTCAGGGATTTTCATATTAAGTCAGGGAGAATTTATATCTCTGAAAGTAGTCAGGGAAAAGTGAAATTTCAAGTAAATATGAACTCCTTCATCTTGTTTGGGACCCTTCATGATGACAGATTATGGCACTTTCCTGTTTTGGTTTTCGACGTCACTTGATGTACTTGTTTAAAACAGGTGACAGATTCTTGACCAGCCTATCCTTCGATCCCTTTGTAATGCAAGTTGAAGTTGGTTTGCGGTGAACCATACATTTCCTTTCTCTTTTTCTGGCACTGCTTTCTAACGTTTTTAAAAATATTCGGTACGTTTCACGGACATGAGGGATTGGATTGGTAGAATATTGTTTAATGAAATTGAGCAACAAGCTGATGTTAGGTTTCCAAGAAAATCAATCTTTTTCCCAAGTTACCTTAAGTACCTGTCAATTCATGCAAACTGTATGTGAATTGGCTAAAGCATAAATTTACGGGTGGAAAGGATGTCTATGAGGAGAGGTTGGAATCGATTATGAAGACTTGTTTGTGAAATTGTTAATTCAAATATAGTTGGTTGGGAAAATTATGGAATTTTGAAAAGCTTATGACTGTGGCAACTATGTCTTAATTTACCCAGTGGGTTAAAATATCAACATCCTTGCCTTAGGCCATCTAGGGTTGTTCTCCACGGAATTTTGTGCATCCCTCAGTGCCTGGTCAGCTTTTCCTTGCTTGTTGTACATCAGAGAACGATTGGAAAAAATGGTCGCCTTGAGTTCTCTTTCTACTGCCGGTGTAAAGTTTAACGCAAGTGAATAACAGGCAATCGCTTGATCCACTAGATTTGGCTCCTTCGAGAGGTCGTTTCCGCGTTTCTTCCACCTTTCAGCTTCCTCCTGAATATACCAGAGTAATAATGAAGTATAAGGCCGATAATGAGCAATCATTGATCCCACCTCATTCCTCAGTCTTCTTTATGAGGACGAAAATGAGAACAAGGTGGATGGTCTAACAAGTTACCCTGTAAGGAACAGAGGTTTTGTTACATGGGTCTCCTCAAACATGAATAAGCTCGTTAAAAAAATTGGCGATGGATCGGTAAGACTGATTGCATTTGCTTCTGAAACCCTGTTTATTCCATGCAAACTTTCCGGTCGAATAAGTTCTAATTTCACTATTTAATCTTATCTCTTACCTTAGACCTAAAGTTAGGGTTTGACATGTAGCTTTCCTTTCCAACATCAACTGCTTTTTTGTATTGTTTAATTTTAAAATAAGCATTTGCCAAATGACTTTCAACAGAACGTTTAAAGTTCATCTTGGAACCATCGTCAGGATGAAGCAGCAAAGCAAAAATGAAGCTCTTAATTGCCCACTGGTTATTCTGATTCTGCATGTTTCTGATGGCACTATCCTTCCTTTCATGAGCATGAAGCTTAAATGATGAAAACAGAGGAAGCATTTTGTTGATCCTGTGTCATAAACTTTCTTATAGCATTGCCTTGATTACATAAAGATCTGTCTAGGTGCCTGATCATTTAGTTCAGATGAAGTAAAAATGACCTACACCACAGTGGCATTTATTTGTTAATTTTGCTTGATGGTGCAATTTACACCTCAAAAAAGTATACTTAATTCAAAGTTTTTTCCAGGGAAGAGCTAAAAAACTATGAACAAAAGGACATGGTATTTTGGATCTCATGAATTAGACAAGATAAACTCACTAATTTAAGTGGCTAATAGCATCAATAAAAGTACGATTTCTGTGTTCTGTGATAAGATTTTTTGATCAAGTGTATCCTACAAAACAGCCAAACATCATCCAGTTATCTTACCTTTGCAAGATTTGGATCCAGTTTCTTGATTTCTTTCGTTTCCTTTGTTTCTCCAGTGATTTTACCCATTTCATATCGTGCAATCACCTGACACAGAAACGCCTGGGCTCTAGTTCTTGGTGAGGTATGGAAATAAAGGGCAAAGTTGGCACATTTTTCGGCCATGGCAAATTGATGTTCCTCCAATAGAGAAAAGCCATGATTTGACCACTTTAGTGATTCTCCCTGAAAGAGAAACAAACAGAAACTGCAGCGATAAATCCATGACCGTCTTCTCACTTCATACTTGCCCATAACTTTAAATTAACAGAGCATTTGCTGCTGTAGTACTTCCAAATAAAAGAAAAATACTTAAATACAATTGGAAATTTAGAAAGAGAAATTGAAAACATTAACTGACAGGAGAACTTCAGAGTCGAACCTGCCACTGCAGCAGGCAACAAAAAATACTTTGATTTGCATGACTATAAGTTTATAAGTTTGGAGGAGGATGCAAAATTACAACAATTCAAAGAAATAAAATACTCTCAAGAAAAGAGTCAGGCCATAGACCAGAACCTGTTTGGAGCACAAATGCTTGTTAAATCTCTGGCTTCACCTTAAACCATTTCGTTGACTAACCTCTGCGAAATCGGCATCTCTTGGTAATCCATGCCGCAATGCATTATCCATCTCATGCAGTGCCATGTCGACTTCCCTTAACTGCCAGTAGCACTCCGCTCGATCCATAAGGAATGAAGCAACGAACTGTCGAGGCAGCTTAAGAGATTCCAATCGAGCCAAACCCATTGAAAACAGTCTTAGCGCATCAGGATAATTGCGGAGCTCCATGGACTTTTTTCCCATCATACCCAGATGAAGAGGGTCCATTCCCTCCATCATTAAGCCTCCTCTGGTACAAAATAAAACGAGATCAACATCGTTCCGACACCACATACCGTGATATTCTTCGAGTTGCTGGACGATATTCTGAAGCTAATAGTTTCTTTGTTATCACACATTCAACATTACAGTCCTACACTTAAAGCTGAATAGAACTTACTGATGAGTTTCACTATTCTAGAAAACTAGGGGCTATATTTGAGGACATGACTGAGGTATAATTCGCTCTTCCGAATGTCTTCCATCGCGTTCATGGCAGCGAAAAAAGCGAATTACACAATCATGAACGTGAAGATATTCTTATTCCTTAAAATCGTGATTTTAAACCATCGTTGTATGTCCTATGCTTTCGTTTTCAAATACTGTCGATTGGAAACCAATAATTTCGTTTTCAGGTAAAATATTTCTGGCTGAAGTACAAATTTTAGCAAGGTATCAGCATCGAGAAGGAAAACAATCTATACCTTTCCGTTAAGATTTAGCCAAGAGTTCGTAACTTTAAGTAATTTTCCGTTAAATGTATGCGCTCGTTTGCAAAATTCGTTTATCTTCTTCAAGTAGAAGTTATAAACGTGTTGATATCGATCAAGGCACTTAAATGCTCTTATAGTGATAAAGGATACCGAACGCAGTCAGTTGATTATTTTCGATATTGGCGATGAGTCTTGACGAATCTTGTCGCAACTTCACTTAAAGTCGACTTTAACTAATTTACCACTTTCTCAGTAACTAATAGTCCTGACCCGGACGATCTTTAAATTCAAATTGATAAGAAAGCTGAACGATTTTCAGTTCCGTCTTGTTGATATTTTGAGCGACCACTTTCTGTAAACTCAAGCGTCAATGTACAGGTTTATGCTTGCCTTCATTATTGTGGCAATTCTGTGTTATAAAACTGTTCTAAAATTTTGGAAATTTGCTCGCCTTTATTTCTCACATTCATTACCGTAAACACTGTTTACTGGATCAAAACCATCTCGTCATATTCGACTAAATGCGTTTAATCTGACTCTTGTGGCGAAATTCTATCGAATTTATCATTGCGGAAGATCACTAATGTATATTTTTCATCGACGCGTCTGCCATACAGTGAGCTGTTGAATAAAGAAATTATTTTGCGAATATAAATCCGTTTAAGGGCATACGGCGACAACAGAATTCAATTGCCTTTCGAGCGGCAGGAATTGTTGCTTATTAGTGGCGGCATTAAAACGTATTCTAAAACCCATTTTTATAATTGTGTCTGTATGATATTCTATGATAATCTAAAGAACCCCTTCCTTTGAATTTTACAACGCTTACCTGACAATAGAAAAGTTTAACTTCACATAATTGTATTTTCTTCTTTTGAAAAGCAAGCAGCGACGCTCAACTTCCGATCCACAGTGTTTTGGAAGATATTCAAAACATGACGTTAAGTTATTTTTTTTATGGGCAAGCAACCGTGACAGATCAGCTATTAGCCAATAGATTTTGTCTTCGGAAAAAAAAAAAGATTGTTTTGCACTTCATGTTGAGGCAGGTTTTTCTAAGAAACAGAGCAACGAATTCCGAGAAAAAAATAATTAATTCTAAGGCAGCTTAGGCATTTTTAAAATTATTTTCACATAACGATCATAGTTTATTTGTACAATTGTATCGAGTTACACAATCTGTCCTAAATGTCGGTTTTAAGTAATTTTTTCTAAGAGTGTTGCGTCTCCTTGAGTGAGTTAGATTCTCGTTAATTTATTCAATAATCTAAGACCTTATTGCTCTTCAATTATTTAAGACAGCGAATAAGAAGTTGCTTCGAAATTTCTAGACGTGTCTTGTCGACATACGGGCTCATGATAAATTTGGACTCTGAGAACGGAAGTGAAAAAAAAAATAGACGATCGCTTTTTAGCTCGACGTGAAGACAGTTTACCACTGATGCAATTACCGATAGTTGAGCAGTTTCTTTGGTGCCTCTCTCAGGGTAAATCTCTTGTAGGATGGGAGATGGGATGTGGGAGACAGTTGGTAATTCTCGCGCTGCGAATTAGATAGAATACTTCCTTCTCTCGCGAGAGCCGCTATCGATAAAAATTCCGTCCTGCTAGGTCACAGAAAAGCGAAGGTTACGACACTTATCTGTCAGCGGTGTTGTGTTGCAAAGACAATATCACAACTTTTGCGGCATATGTGAACTCTTAAAAAGTACGAATGCAATGCTTTGTGAGTATAATTAACTTACCTTTCGCCTTAGTTTATTTCCAGTCGTTCGTCAGGCTGTCTCAATCAAGCAGTTTTGGAGACTGAAAGCTGTGTAATGAGAGTGTCCGTCACGCGGGCAAGAAAAAAATTCAATTTCAAAACAACCTCCGCCCGCATTTCCTTCTTAACACCAACGAAGAGAGAATGGAGTTGCTTATCATTTCAATCGCAAGACAAGTCATCAAAATGTTTTGCGCTACGAAGCTCATATCAAACTCTTTCCCCAGTGCGACGAACATTTGTTTTTCTCGGTTCCAGGTGTACGCAACCACTGTTGAAGTCCTAAATGTAATAACTGTCCTAAATGTAATAAAGTCCTAAATGTAATAACATTTGGTCCTAAATGTAATAAAGTCCTAAATGTAATAACATTTAGTCCTAAATGTAATAAGCCTCTAATGCAATCGTTTAACTCCTGCAGTGCATTGTTGTTATGGCGGACATCCACATTGGTATGTTAGTGACAGCTGTTGCTCCAAAGAAACCGCTGACCAGTATACATGTCACATTATGGGCCCGCTGATATCAATCAGCGTCTTTTTACTCGCTAGACATAAGAAATATCAGCAGTCGAAGTATGGTCCTTAAAGCGGTTTATTGATCGAGTTGAAGAAAATCATTTCCAGCGCAAAGTGGGCAAGTGCTTGGCTGGAAGCTCAATAGGATGGAATCGATTGGCACGTAACCATTAAGACTTTTTGGAAAAGAAATTTATTACAATTTATGATGAACTAGCATGCTATTGTTGTTGTTATCGTTCGTGTTAAAGTCTTTAGAAGTGATGCACCATTTTAGAGCAGTTTGAATGATTTCTGTTATTGTTATTATAAGTAGCGTTATTGAAATTTTACACATCAATGTTATTCAGTGTCAATTGATTCTAATGAAGCATTTGAGTTCATTTTTAAGAGTGAATATCCTAATTTATTCAATTTTGAACCTGGGGTGTTGCATTTCCAGCCCTCTATGGCTTAACTCCACCTCAGTAATCAATTCATGTACCATATGACTATGGAAACTGTTGAGCTTTCTTTTTTCATTCATCTATTTATCTATTCATTTTCTCCCCTCACGGCGGGGAGAAGAGGTGAAGACAAAAAATTAAATATAAACTTGAGATCAACTTTAAAATGTATGTTTTCCTAATATTTCGGTTCGGGAACTGATGAACCCGTCATAAGGGGCTAAAGGAAAAAAATGAATGGTTCATTAGACCACCAACTGACCATCATGTGTTGAATGGTGTAGCTCAATGGTTCAATTTGACTCTTGCGTGGAAAAAGGCAACATGTCGAGACCTGTGATCGTGAAATGGGATAACATATCATTGGTCAGTCGATATCTTGCTCTGCAAGTCACATTATCATATAGCTAGCAGCGCACGCGGGCAAGATGAAGTGAATCCTGTGTTCTGATTGGCTACCTGAGCGGGCATGATGGGCCTGTTGAAGGCCTAAATGTAATAACTGTCCTAAATGTAATAAAGTCCTAAATGTAGTAACATTTGGTCCTAAATGTAATAAAGTCCTAAATGTAATAACATTTGGTCCTAAATGTAATAAAGTCCTAAATGTAATAACATTTGGCCCTAAGTGTAATTAGCCTCCAATGCAATCGTATAACTCCTTCAGTGCATTGTTGTTACGGCGGACATCCACATTGAGATGTTGAAGTGACAGCTGTTGCACCAAAAACCGCTGACCAGTATACATGTCTTATTACGGGCTCGCTGATACCGATCAGCGTCTTTTTACTTGCTAGACATAAGTCGAGAAGCATTGGCCGCAAACCGTTATACTGATAAAAATATGGCATCAAATGACAGCTGACTAAATAATGAGTACGCTGACCAAAACCTCTTCATATGTCACTGGCTCAGACTCTTAGTACAATAAATTTTGGAAAAATTGGATAACATTATACATGTGTGATCGGTGATGGACTTAACAAGTCATAAACCAAATTACAAACTTGGACAAGGGAGTCCGCTGACTTGTAGGTCGGACAATTTGCAGGCTGGGCTACAAATTTTTTGTCTTTCCATGCCTGCATAGACCTTGTTAGCATGCACATTTTGTTTACCAATTCGGATCTCGTGACAGCACTCTAGAGGGTTGTTACTTTAAAATTCTCGAATATCTCCCTGAGTATATGAATATGGACAAAATAATTGTTCTCCTCGAGAGAACAAAAGTGGAACAATTATGTTCTCCTGATCTTGAAATGCCTGCAACAAATCCGACAAACGAATAAGGTATTGCATGTGTCTCCATCGAATCATATACTCAGTGACTTACATTTAACAGGTGTAAATGCAAAGAAGTTACCGACCAGTACATCATCACAAATCACTGGCTCAGATTGCCAATCACAAAACAGACACTTAACAAAAATCTGGTGCATGTCATGAACGAGCTCACTGATGCAAAATTTTTGAGCTCCAAAATTAAAAGGAACGGAAAAAGGTTCCTATGGAAGAGGTAGTACTGTAATTCGAAATAAGCAACAGGTCTTTTTAGCGCATACTTGTTGCTCGATTACGTTTTATATAAAGCCGGAAACAGTCACACGAGTGATTTATAATGAACATTAAAAATAACTGGCAGTAACACAAAGATTTGCCCAGCAACGTTGAATTGATTGGTTGAACTGAGTGTGGAAAAATTCTTGAGTGCGGATCCGACTGATAAACATTTCACGAGCCTGTGAAATATTCCGGCAGTTTTCTTTGAGATCTAGATCGAATGTGGAACGCTAGTGCTTGTATTGATTCAACATGAGATTTATTGTTTTAGCTGTTATGATTTTAGCATTACTAGCATCATTGTGGGATAGGTCTGTGGCCCATAAAGATCGTGAAAACTTCGAAGGGAATCGGAAACCCTCTGTTTTAGCAGACGACGTTCATGAAGCACTGCTCGACCTTGTTGAAGGCAAGGCACAACCACCGGTGAAAGAACGGACGAGAGCAATGCGTGCAGCTGCTGTGCGATACTGGAGAGCCGGCGGAAAGATATCAGTGAAAGCAGACCATGGTGATAAGGCACTTTATTACGAGGGGCGGCGACTGATAAAATCATCAGAGGTTAACAAAGTAGTGGTTGAGGAATTTGAAAGGACGAAAGGATCTGGTGCGGTGAAGTTGGCTTGCTCACTGAGGGACAACTTTTTAGGAGTAAGTCGAGCTAAAATACAAACCATTCTAAACACGGACAAAAGTCATTATCGCCGAAATGCTAAGTTTCTTAATAAGGCGAAGCTGAAACCTATCAGAGCCAGAGATGTTCATGTTAGGCACCAAATAGATTTGATGGATATGAGCAAAAGAGAATCCGTGAAGATGAATGGACATTTTTACAGATACGTTCTAACAGTGATTGATGTTTTCAGCCGTTTCCTTTGGCTTCGTCCTTTGGAAAGCAAATCAAGCCAGGTTATTGCAAGTGAATTGGAATCTATTTATATGGAACATGGATCGCCAGAAATAATACAGTGCGACCAAGGAGGGGAGTTCAAGAAAGCTTTGAAATTACTTTGCGATCGCATGAATATAAAATTGATTTACAGTCGCCCGCGCCATCCCCAATCACAAGGCAAGGTGGAACGTTGCCACAGGACACTAAGATCCAAGATGGAATATGACCTTCAAAAAATGGGTCAAGACGGTGTAAACTGGGCGAAACAGCTCCCTCTTTATCAAAGAATTCTAAATAACGACCCTAAGGAAGTAATAGCTTACAAAACACCATTCGAAATATACTTTGCACGAAAGTGCAACGCCTTTAGAGAGAGCAGATTACAAGACGAAATCCTTCCTAGCGCTGGGAAGGTTCGCCCAACTAACAATGACCGTAATCGGCGTTCCCGGCAAACTTTGAAATTACGAAAGCAAGCAAAAAGAGCCACGAGCAGATGTGACAAGCGGATGCAGCGAGCACAACTTCGCTTAAATCCGCCCTCGGTTTACAGCATCGGAGAAAAAGTGTATATACGTTTGAGAGGGAAACCATCGAATAAACGGCATGTGACGGAGGGTCGTATCGAGAAACGTAAGATCAAGTTGCATAGCTATAAGGTTTCATACACCTCACCGCTTTCAGGAAAGGAAGAAAGGAAATGGGTCACCGTGGACGATATCACAAGCCTAACACTAGAGCGAGAAAAACAGAAACAAAAATGCGCCAAGCTGTCTAAAAAGAAAAAAATTGACCACTACAAAAAGTATTACATACCTATGAGAAGAGACGATTATGCAAAGGCTATTGAAGATCAGGGTTTTAAATTGGTTTACAATCCTCTTGGAGATGGCAATTGCCAATTTGCTGCACTATCGCATCAGGCAAAGAGACTAGGCATTTTGAGATCTCCTGAAACCATGAGGAAAGAAATAGTAGAGTACTTAAAAAGTAATCCGTACGATAGCGATGGCTTCCCACTTTTGGAGCATTTGGCAGATGATGAGTTCGCTTGCTGGGACGATTATATAACTCATATGGCGCGAGATGGGACCTATGGGGATCAGATTACGCTTTATGCAGCAGCAAACTTGTATAATATCGATATCCAAATAGTTTCCTCTCTAGGAGTTGGTGGGCAGCATGTGTTCAGTCCGTCAGCAAGTGTTTCAGCAGCTACCGTGTACCTTGGACATCTTACTGAGAACCAAGGCGAACACTATGTGAGCTTGGAACAAGTTGCGGATCACAACGACGCTAGTGAAAAAGAATACGATGAAAATGACCCAGGAGAAGGAGTAATTCCCGAGGATTATGCGAATGAAATGCACATAGAGCAGGACGTCGTTGATTTTGAAATGAGTGACTCTGACGCAAAAACTGGACTTGACAGTATCGTCGGCATTGGTGACGACACGGACATTGCTACAGATACAGCTAAGGGACTTACTCATGGAAGCCGAACAAACGAGACAGATTGTGAATTGCAAAATGAAGTCGACAATGGTATAGCGAATGATGGTGATAAGCTGATGGAGGTTCAGTTTGTTTCAGATGTAGACATCGACTTATTTGCGGCGAGAGGAGATGACGAATGTCACATTGGAAAACTTCCCAATGAAGTTTTAGAAAAAATCTTAGAAATAGTGTTAGCGTCATCGGCCATCCTGTTTGCTGGTAATGCATGCCACACATACCAAACATTACGTAAAGTTAATACACGATTCAGGGCGTCGGTGCAACGTCTGAAACGATTTCTACCAAGGCTTCATGTTTCTGGTGGATTGAAGTCTTGTTTAATCAGCGCTCGAAGCCTTCTAAAAAAGTATGGTCCTTTAAGCGGTCTATTGATCGAGCTGAAGAAAATCATTTCTAGTCCAAAGTGGGCTAATGCTTGGCTGGAAGTTCAAGTGGATGAACTCGATTGGTACGTAATCATTGGAATTTTTTGGAAGAGAAATTGACGGCAATTGATGATAAACTAGCATGCTATTGTTGATGTTATCGTTCGTGTTAAAGTCGTTAGTAGTGATGCACCATTTTAGAGCAGTTTGAATGATTTCGCTGTATCACATGTTAATCCAAAAGTATTATTATCAGTAGTGTTACTGAAATTTTGAACATCAATGTTATTCAGTGTCAAATGATTTAATGAAGCGTTTGAGTTCATTTATAAGAATGACTATCTTGATTTATTCAATTTTGAACCTAGGATGTTGCATTTCTAGCCCTCTATGGCTTCACTCCACCTCGGTAACAGTTCATGTACCATATGACTGTAAGTGGAAACTGTTGAGCTATCTTTTTTTCATTTATTTATTTATCTATTCATTTTCTCCCCTCACGACGGGGAGAAGAGATGAAGACAAAAAAATGAAATAAAAACTTGAGATTGACTGCGGTATATATTTTTTCCCGATATTTCGGTTCGGGAACTGATGAACCTGTCTTAAGGGGCTAAAGGAAAAAAAAAGAATGGTTCATTAGACCATCAACTGACCATCATGTGTTGAAAAAAAGCCACATGTCGAGACCTGTGATCGTGAAATGGGATAAGATATAATTGGTCAGTAGATATCTAGCTCTGTAAGTCACTTTATCATATAGCTAGCAGCGCCCGCGGGCAAGATGAAGTGAATCCTGTGTTCTGATTGGATACCTGAGCGGGCAAGATGATTCCCTCGCCCGTTCGAGATTCCCCGAATTGATACCGCGCAAGAAAACTCACAAAGTTCGTAAATTTTGGACAATATGCCTTAATGTGACAGCGCGATGCTGTTAGTGAGTTCGTATCTTGTTATGCTTTAATGTGACAGCGTGATGCTGTTAGTGAAGTTCGCACCAATTACTTGGCTGTGTAACCGCGCGATGCGGTTCCAGTCAAGACCCATAAAATTGACCCTTGCTCACCATAGAGTCTCCAGTAGCTCAGTGGTTAGAGCATCCGACTAGATCACGGAGGGTCGTGGGTTCAAATCCCATCTGGGGCTCGGATTTTTTCCGAGTTCTCCAAAATTTAATTTATTAATGTCGACATATACTTAGAAAAAAATTAAACGACCCTCTTGGGTTTATTGTACTACAAAAACAGTTGGCTTTCACTCTCGGCTCTCGAAATAAACAAGTCATTCTTGATTCTTATCAAAGCGAAATCTTTTGCTATACAATGAATCCCTTAACGTTTAAGCCAAGAGAATATAAACTCTCTTGCATTGACCAAGCTTGTTCGGTCAAGATGACTGGATATTAGCCTCGTTCTTTTTCTCCTTTTTTTTGGACCAAGACTTCGTCTCAGTCCCTAAAAACGCAAAAACAAATAAAAAACTCGGCCAATATCCAGCCATTTGACCTCACGCTTGGTCAATAACGCATAGGAATATATTTCATGCAGACTCATACAAATCTTGCAAGGGAAGACAGTACAAAAAATGCACTTCCGAGCCCGGAATTTGTCAGACGTATAGGTCAGTGGACTACCTTTTTCTTGTAACGCGGTTCATAAGGTGTTAACTTCAGCACTGATCACACAAGTTATCGTCAAAATCTGTTTCACTTAAGAGTTTGAGCCAATGATATAAAGAGAGCTCTTGGTCAGCGTTCTCATTGTTTTTGCGTCTGTCAATTTGATGCCAAAAGCACATCAGTATAAGGTTTTGTAGACAATGCTTCTCAACCTACGTCTTTAGCATATAAAAAGATGCTGATTAACATCAGCGAGCCCGCAATATGCCATGAGGATTGGTCAGAGGATTCTTTGGTGCAACAGCTGTCACTTTAACATCTCAATGTGGATGTCTGCTATAACAACAGTGCGCTAGCGCAGTTAAACGATTGCATTGGAGGCTTATTACATTTAGGATCAAACGTTATTACATTTAGGACTTCATTACATTTAGGACCAAATGTTATTACATTTAGGACTTTATTACATTTAGGACAGTTATTACATTTAGGACTTCAACAAGGTCAAGATGGATGGATATTGGCCAAGTTCTTTTGTTGCGTTTTTGTGGACCGAGACGAAGTCGGGGTCCATAAAAACGCAGAAAAAGAGCAAGGTTAATATCCAGCCATCTTGACCGAATAAGTTTGGTCAAGAGAGAACATATATTCTAAAGTCGATCTCAAGTCGATTTTATTTCATTTTTTGTCTTTATCTCTCCTCCCCGCCGAGAGGGGAGAAAATGAATAGATAAATAAATAAATGAAAAAAAAAACACATCAGTTTGCACTTATAGTTATATGGCACATGAGCTGATTATCGAGGTGGAGTGAAGCCATAAAGGAATCCCAAGTTCAAAAAATGTATATTCGAGCCTGCAAATTGTCCTACAAGTCAGAGGACTCCCTTATACAAGTTTGTACTTTGGTTGATGACTTGTTAACTCGCTCACTCATCACACAAGTATTACGTATTCACATTTTTTCAAAGTCTATTGTACCTAAGAGTCTGAGCCAGTGATATTTGGAGAGATATAGGTCAGCGTACTCATTGTTAGCCAGTTGTCATCAGATGCTAATTGTTTATCAGTATAACGGTTTGCAGCCAATGCTTCTCGACTTAAGTCTAGCAAATAAGAAGACGCTGATTAATACCAACGAGCCCGCAATATGTGACATGAATACTGGTCAGAGGATTTTTTGGTGCAACAGCTGTCACTTCAAGATCTCAATATGGATGTCCGCTATAACAACAATGCACTGGCGGAGTTATACGATTGCATTGGAGGCTTATTTTATTTAGGACTAAATGTTATTACATTTAGAACCAAATGTTATTACATTTAGGACTTTATTACATTTAGGACCAAATGTTATTACATTTAGGACTTTATTACATTTAGGACAGTTATTACATTTAGGCCTTCAACAACCACTAACCCCACGTAATGCGCATGCTCTCCGTTACGAATTTTCAAAATGGCAAACAAGCCAAAGAAAGAAAAAAACAAAGCGATTTTGCAATGAATACTCAACATAAACCCTCGTTAGAAAGGCGAATCCACGGAGGAAAGATACAAAACTGTATGATACTGAGATCGATATGATATTAAATCGATACCGAAAGCCCGTTTCCAACTTGCTAAGAAGCGCATTTAATTGCCTTCCGCCACGATCACTAGCTTTCTTGATAGCCTTCTGAAGACAGAATACTTTCTCTCTGAAGACTTCTAATGTGCGGCTATTGATTATTACACCTCGAATACCTGATTGCTCAAACACTTTGTTTACGATTGTTGAAAGGACCGACTCATGGTTCTCCGTCTTCGTCTTTACATTGCTTTGAAATAGTATAGATTAGTAAGCTGAAACGAAAAACTAATAAGGGATGTTTACGAAAAATCCAGCAAACAAGCTTAAAAAAGGCATATATTTAGACTTCGTACCTCAACGAACTTCACAAATCTTATTTGTTTATCTTGTAAGTAAACGATGGCAGACTAATTCCCGAAGCGCTTTCTGAGTTTCCCGATCCCTCTCCTACTGCTTTCACGCTTACAAAACAGGAAAAAATCAAAAGGAGGAAGATACAGCTGTTTTGAAACGCCATTTGACGAGGGTAAATCTGCTTTTTGTTCGACACTTTACATATCAAAACAAAGGAAATTTGTTCCTCTTTTTGATTCTGGCGGTACATTTTTAATTTGCGCCTGCGTAAAAGAGATATCGCCCGAGACCCTTCGCTCGGTCGTGTTTTGATCAAAAACGCCAAGTTAATTTCACGCAACCGCTCGGAGAAAAGTTAAAAATGACGAGGGAAAAACTTTACCTTCAAGTTAGAAAATTAGCGAAATAGAAAGCCACAATATTATAGTTTAATATTTCAGAGGTACATTGAGTGCTTTTTCCGTAGAGAATCCGCACAATGGTAAAACATTCGAAAATTACACTCGATTTGAGTGGGGTGTTGAAGTGGGCGTGGTCACTACATTCATTTTAAGACTATTTGTACCCCATGAGTTTGATATGGAATATCAAACAAGGCTTATCTGAACCCCCATGGACCCGTTCGGCATTCGCATTGAATGTCTTGTGACCAAAATTGACCTGACGGGGGTAGACAAAGGAGAACTGGACCTCCAAAACAAACACGGACTTTTTTTATCGACAGTCAGGCAGTTGGGTGGTTTTATATCTCACAGTTTTCCCCAACAATCGAGTTTCTATTATGGCCAAGGTCCACAAAGAGAAATCAACACAGTTGATTTCATAGAACAGAGACTTTACCAAACCATGCTGTTTACTTCCCTTTTTAGTAAGTTTGTTTCTTCCAGAGAAGGATGTAGGTTTATCTCGCATGAACTATTATAACATAAGAGAGACTTCATGACTCTTCTTTGACTTGTTTATGTCTTGGTTTAACTTTTCTTCTTATTAATTTGCACCAAAAGCTTATAACTAACAAGTCTCCTGATCAACGACTAGTTTAAATGCACCAACTATTTTGTAACACAAGTCAATCGGTTGATAGCCTGATGATGATTGGTTGATGGCCGGCAAAAAGAAGAGAATGAGAAAGGAACAGTTAATATTCGATCCAGGGCTCACACTTTGCGCCCGGAGAATTAATATTCCTCTGTTTCTCTCCTTTGTACACTGACTATGCAGACTAAAAATCGACCGAAATTACCGAGTTACCGTTCAGCGGTCCACGTGATCGACGCACTAAAAGTACTGGAAGCGAGTCGTGGTCAGTGCTTTCCAGATAATGAAAACTATGTGTACACATCTTTCAATGCTTTAGAAAGAGCTTCGGTAAGAGTGCAGCGAGTTAGTGATATAAAGTTTTCTATCACATAAACTGCGGTGTTATACGGGGATTTCCGGCCCTGAGAAAAGCCGTAACAACACACTTGAAAAAATATCTGCTTACACGTCACTCGTGCCACTCGGTCAGGTTGATAAATGAACGGCAAAGCCTTCACGATTCTCAATACAAGCTGTTTGTTGGAGCTTTCTCGAATTATGGCGGCTAAGACACTAAAAAATCCGTATCACTGACGGACAATGATGTTCAAATTTTCCTAGAAGGGGTAGAAAACCAGTATAGTAAAAGAAAAACCGAAAGTTGCGTATTCAGTGGCTTTGGTGTTAGCATTTCTGACGGCTGAGAATGAAAATCGACAACTGGGAGATTTGCCTCTGACTGATTTTGGCCGTTTACCTGAAAGATTTCTTCTGTCGGTAAGGACAAAGTCAATAAATGAGAATTTTATAAATTGAAAATTACGACCATTGTTATTTTTGTAATAAGGATTCAACGCCCTTTTCCATCTAAAGAGTCAGCGCCAACGCACTCTGCGATTGTTATTCGAGGATTGTCCATTCATTTATTTTTATTCATTGATGAAGTCGGCTTGTCTTCCCATTAAAGGGCTATTGTGTCTATATGATAAACAAAATAATACATGATTGCTTGTACATATGGAATTTCTCTTCTCGTGTTCAACTCGACATCTGACTCGTTCGCTGCGCTCACTCGTGAGCTATCGAGTTAAACACTCGAAGAGAAATTCCATATCTACGCGCGCCCATGTATTATTCTCTATATCCCAAACAACTAAAACCGCGATCATGGCCTGCGCTTCTTCTGCATCATCGGCGTAGAGGTTATTGCTGAGTTAGTGAAATTTAGGACGGTAACAAGAAACAGAAGTAAACAAAGTATGGTTGGCCTTAAAATGAGTGTGTATCACAGAAAAAACGTTCAGTGATGAAAGACGTCTTCTTGAATGAATATTCTCCATTACAACCCTCGGTTGAATGATAAAAAGTATTGCTTGATATAATTTAACCGTCTTTTCTCTTGAAATGACGGAATCGTTTGTGCCAATATTGGAATGGTAGTCCGCTGACTGGTAACTCGGTTGTTGTTCTGTGAGTGGATTTATTCAACACGCTTTAATGTTTTATTTTCTACAAAAAAATGTAAGTTTTCATATCAATCATGACTCACTCTTGAATCTAATAGTTTGAGGTAATATATCTACGAAATGAAAAATGCGTAGAGTGTCCACATTGCAACTAATTGACTGCCAGCAGTTCTACTGTGATGTGAGTAAATTTTCGGACGATTACGGGCGCCTGATTACATTTCTGATTGGTTCAGGCCTCGATTACGTATTGACCTCCTTCCTTGTAGATGTTGAGGTTTTTCAAAGTGGAAACTGTGATTTTCTCCGGCTGTTTGTTCTAACGAGAAAGTAAAATAGTTTTCGTATTAAAAACAAAACGGAACAACTTACGCCAAATAAGTCATGGCAATCAAGTTCATATATAGATTTAGCCAAGCCTAAAAGCGGAGCTCGCGTTTTTTTTTCCCCGCACGTCTCAAGGGCACAACGCCTTGCCCCGGCCAGGACTAGAACCCCGGTCGTCTGACTCGGAGCCCAAAGCACTGACCAATGGACTACTGAACAAAGCCGTGGCGTTGGCGTGCCCGCGGTACAGTTGACCACGCATGTTAAAAGTAGCACCTTGTGCGGTCGTACATCCAAATTTTTTCGGCTTGATGGGTTACTACTATTTTGTATAATTATGGGGCTACGCTCTGCGAGCTCCGCTATGATAACACTTACTGGGTCTGTTAGTTTTAGTTGATTTAAGGTTACGTAACTTCTATACACACCTTATATAATTATGTATGGATTATTTTGTCAGTTGTAGCCACTGAACTGAACTCCTAGATTTCAATGTGTATTAGGGCAAGTTTTTTAATTGTTTTTCATCTTACCCCTGCATTCCTCTTTCGAGGTTTCTTCACTGGACCCTCTCCCAAGTCGGTTCCTGGTTTTACATCCTCAATATTCTCGTAAATATTTTCAGGTTCCTCGTTTGCGGCCGGCTGGATCTCGGCAGTGCTTGCATCCGGTTTGGCTTTCTCAGCTTGCTTAACAAAATCTTTTCGACCCTGAAGAATTATGGTTGGCAACAAATCACATTAAAATTCGAACAAAAAAGCTGAAAAGTTGGCATTATCACGGTCCACTCATTTCCAAAACTTACTTGATCTAGCCCAAAATCAATGCTTTAAAATTATTTTGGTTAGAGTGTTGCAGATTCTAGCAGATTTTTCAAATCTGACACAATGCTCTAAGGGAACCTAAATAATAACTCCCAGTAGACCAAGAAAACTCGTTCGTGTTTTATCAAGGAGAGCGAATACAGATACTGGCTCCGATTGTGCGAGGGATGGATGATATTGAACGCCAGGTTAAATTGCTATCCCACGGGTACTTGTCGACAAAACAATCCACATTATCTACCGGGTTGCATTGTATCCCATGGTTAAGTCCCTGGTTCAACCCTTGGATCTGCTTACAATTAATTTACAATTTTTCTGAAATTTTTTGCGTGCTTCCCATTGTTTCATATTCTTACAGCGTTACATCATGTGACACTTTAGTGATGCTAACGAAATTTCTACCACCTTTCTATAAGCTACCAGATATTCAAGAGGAGACACCCTCTCTTTGGGAAGTTATCAGGGAACTTAACGCAACTAAATCAATCCCGTGCGATAATTTTCTGTACATTTATATTTCAAATAATCCCTGTTTTTTCCATTTATTGTACCTTGTTACATCACTCTGAATAATCAAGTAACGCTTACCTCTCTTCCAAAAACAAACATAGCAATGGCCTGAAATAAATTGGAAAAAAACTTAGAAAGTGCAAACTCACTATGCGGAGCTAGCAGATAATGAACATGACTTGAGACCATTATCAGCAAAAAAATTGTGCACTTACATGGCATTAGTGCTGCTTCTAAAGAGGCAGCAATCGTGATATTTGTAAAGAAATCAAAATAAACGGAAGGAGGAAAATGAAAAGTTTAAAAGAAAACATAAATAACAGAGGAAGCCATTGCAATCAGTTCCTGTTTAACAGGACTTGATGATTCTGGTGCAATGCTTTTTGGACGATGTTGAAAAAGTAAATAGAAAAAGAGGATAGACGGATGGAAGGGAAGAGGTATTTAGAATATAAAATGACGTGTGGTTCACCTGCAAGACAACAAAGGTTGTCAAGATATACTGTTCCGTGAATCGCTCCTTTTCGACAGCTTGGTAGGCAAATGTACAGGTCAAACCGAAGAAAGCCAACAAGATAGCGTCTTTGATCACCCGGAATCTGCCAAGAAGGAAAGTTACACGTGGATTCCTTATGACACGAATCAATATTCACGATCGTTTCCTGACAATCTGCACCACTTTCATCATGGTAATAGAACCCACCACCAAAGTGAGTCGTTCAGTTTGGAATCTCAATGCGTTGAAGTACGTAACAAGATCGCGTTAAGACATTTTCAATTATTTTACACATTTTTACAACCTTTACAATTACTTCAAAACCTTTACAACTGTTACTCTTCAAAAATGATTGTACCTCATCTCTTCGTAGTCATAGTTGTTTCGAACATCTTCAGTTGGAATAAGAAGTTTCACCAAAATGGCCACATTGAACTGAGACGGAAATAATCATGAAAAAAACCGGCGGGTGAATAAGAGAGAAAAAAGAAGATGCTGAACCATAAAAATAATCCAGCCTGCTAAAAAAGCCTCATTTATTTGCGTTTCTTAAAGGCTATATATTTTCAGTGGGAAAGATCTCAGTAGAGTGCTAACGGAACTTAGAAGCATGTGAGGTTTTTTTCAAGAATTAAAATTATTTCAAAATTATTTGTAGCTAGAGGTAGGGTTGGTTTGGGGGGTGGGGGTGGGGATGGGGTGGGAACCTGTTTTGGGTGGGCGGGGTCCTTGTCGTCAGATTCACAATGTTCAGAGCTAAGAATTTCATATCTTACTTCGTATCCTAAAGCGAAATGAAATACTCACTAAGGCGATGATAAGAACGGGTCCAGCATATCCCCACATAGCGCTGCCTGCTGCTGCTTCCCAGCAACTGTTAAGAAGCAAAAGGACAAGCACCAAAAAAAACCAGATTTTATCTGTGCTTTCAAACAAGATCGCTTGAAAAAAAAACCCTGTGTTCTAGTTTATTTGGATTTGGATTTATTTTTGTTTCTACCGCATTTTGACATCACCAACGATCTTTGATGTTATATTTGATACGTAACGTGCGTTTAAACTTTATTTCTAGATTTTATTTCTTTGACTGTTGTTATTAGCTGCAGGTAAATTCTAGCAATGATAAAAGTTATAATAAAGAAGTAAATTTAAATTGCTTACACGTCATCAGGGTTTTTGAGATCAATCTGCACACCAATAGCAATAAGAGCCAGTAGCATTGGCAATCCTGCAATAAACAACAAGACACGCGCTAATGATCGCTGTAACTGCTGTCTTAATCTCGTGCCCAATTCCCCCACAGTCAACCATTTACTTAAATCGTTTTGAAAGGTCACCTCTCGGCAAGCCAGGTAAAATAAATTCCAATCCCTAAAGTTGTGGCTATTTGTAATAAATGTTGAAATTCGTTCCTACCGCCCAACTTTCCCACTATATGAAAGTGTAATTTTTCTGAATCTTACCCCATCCAATTACTACGTAAACGATTTCGATGTTGAGATTTGAAGCAAATATCTTCTTGATCTTTCCATGGATTCTCAGACCGTGGAGAAGAAGCCAGCAAAACTCTGCCAACACTGAAAAATATACGGCGAAGGCCAGGAAACCACAGAGTGTCTAAACAATAAAAACACAACACAATAAACTTTTAAACTGAAGTTACTTTTGGCAAGAAATATCTAATTAAAGGGACGGGATATGTCCAACAATTACGACACAGGCATTCGGTAACTTATGCTTCTTCAGTTTTAATGAGTAAAAGAATCTTCGTGATTGAGGGTCAGAGTTTTTTTTCTGAAGTTTTTCATTTGAATTTATTCTTCCTTTTAACTGCAAGATGATTTTGATTAAATCCATTATGAGCATTGTATCCATCTTGGGAACACACCTGGGCACTGGTTGTCACATCTGACAGAGAGAGAATGGTAGAGAGAATTTTTGTATTACCTGCTGAGCCTTAACGTGTGCACCAATCAGAAACACACATTGCATGACAATGATGGCGGCGCACATGTTGATACGCATGACTTCTCCTCCGTGGATTTCACTACGAAAACAAACAGAAGGCAAATCCTTTAAAAATTTTGAATAGAATCGCATCTCAAATCTAGGCAGCTTCATAAGGCACGGCAAACCAAAATCACGAATCAGGAGAGAAACTGATTAAAAGTGGCTTCCACTCACACTTTCCAGACGATGTGTACAATTGCCAAGAGGAGGATAAAAAATGAAATTCCAATTCCGATGTACGTATTCGCCAAAAGTTTGAGTTTTTGAGACTCCACCTACAAATGGGAAAAACAACTCAAGGTCAAATGATGGCGTAGAACGGTCTTCAACCATCCTTTTTCTTCTTCTTCTTTTTCATTTTCCTCCTACTCCTAATAATCATCACTGTTATCAACCTCATCATCATCATTTTCGTCAGCAGCCACATTATTGATTGTTATTGGTATCATCGTCATCCATCATCATTATCATCATCACCTATTCGTCATCCACCACCATCATCATCATCACCTTTTCGTCATCCAACATCATCATCATTACCATCACCATCATCATTACCATCATCATCATCATCACCTTTTCGTCATCCATCATTATTATCATCATTGCCTTTTCGTTATTCACCATCATCATCATCATCGTTACCTTTTCGTCATCCATCATCATCATCATCTATTCGTCATCCACCACCACCATCATCATCATATCACCTTTTCGTCATTCACTATCATCATCATCATCATCGTTACCTTTTCGTCATCCACTATCATCATCATCACCTATTCGTCATCCACCATCATCATCATCATCATATCACCTTTTCGTCATCCACTATTATCATCATCATCACCTATTCGTCATCCACCATCATCATCGTCATCACCTTTTCGTCATCCACTATCGCGGTCGACATCGTTTTCATTGTCGTCGTTATTGTCGTCATCGTTATTGTTATTACCAATGGTCATCATCGTCTGCGTCATCGTGATTGTTGTCATCGTTGTTGTCGTCGTGGTCTTCATCGTCAAAGTAGGTCATCATCGTCGTCGTCGGCATTTTCATCATGGTCATTGCCAGTATTATTATCGTCATCGTTGTTGTCTTAATGATGTCATTCACAATTAACGAAAACGAAGTGTCTATTACCTTTTCTTTTCCCACCACAGCGAACAGCCCTTGCTTGCTACAGGCGCAAGATGTGTGTGTGAGGTTTGTTTTCACAACTGAACAACCGCGCCTTGTCCAGCCACCCTTTGATTGAAGTGTACTGGAACCGGCAGATTAAAAGAGGCATAGATTAAATCAATAAAAACTAAAAAAGCTTTACTTCAACAATGTCGGTTGGAATGCGGTTGTTTTTGTTCAAAGTACGTAAGTATTTGGCTTGATTGTTTTTCATATGTGAAAAATGTGGTTGATTGTGTGTGAATTTTAAAAACAGCAGCTGTAGGAATGCAGGTTGAATTAATGACCTACGCGCACATCATTTTTTCCTTAAAGAGATTCATCACTTTGTATCAAAGCTTGCTAAAATTATTGCTACGAAGAGAAATCTACTAGCATCATCTTCATAAAGTTACGCTGTTAAAGGATGCTCGAAATGTCTAGGTTACTACGTGCACTTAGCGATTGTTTTTAACATAACTAACAACGCTCCCGATGAACATGGCTCGTGGAGGAAGTCGAAATCGACTTACAGATCAGAATTGTCCATAGGCTCGTTCCTAGAGAATGTGAGACACTGTTTAGAAGAATATTATCATTTATTCTACCTCTACATTACTTCATGATTACTAACTTTGCTTCTTTGTTCCAGGACACGCACGTCTTTTCTCCATTGTAGATAGCAGGGAAGAGTTTCTCGTGCTGGAAAAAAAGAAAAAAATAATAAAGAACCTTAAAGTTTACATCTCCCCCAAAACACCTCACATAGCTATTAGCTCGCTTGGTACTGGGACTGAGTTTGGGACTGAGTCTGGGAGTAGCATTGGGACTGAGTTTTGGGACTAGCACTGGAACTGTCACACTAGCAGAATCGTGTAACGATAATGAAGTGTATCCTGATTTCCTTGACCAATATGGAGTAGGCCACGTGCCCCTTAGGCGTATGAGTTCTCCCATAACCATACCTTATATGTTCAAAGAAAAGTAATCCTTTGTAAAAAGAGCTAGAATTAAAAACCTTTCGAAAACAACTTGAAAGAACTGATATGGACTACCTAGGGACGGTTTCTAAGGAAGGTATGCTTTGTTTTTGAGACGTAATAAGTTTCAGTGTGCAGTCGGGCACAGAAATTGCAATATTCTTACCATAATATGCTCAAAATTTAAAACGATTCTGTTGTCGCCATCAAGTGGAAGACTGCGGTCCATCTGAGCAATTATTAGCCGGGAAATAATAAATACTTTGTCTTCAAAGACGCATTCCTTGTCATTGGCTTGGCTAAAAATGAAATCGACAAAGTTAATATTAGTCTCGCAAGCGATGCATCATATGTTTAAGCCACAATGATTCAGCCCACACGAGCAAGCTGACCATTACTGATTGTGAATATGAGATATCACCGTGAAATTTAAACCAGCTGAGGTAACTTGAATAACTCCGATTGGTGAAGCAAACATTTTCTCATTGAAATCACTGAATTAATCGGAGAAGGACACAATATTTTCTCTTTCCTGCACTCCCGCATGGAGCTTGGACGGAATAACCCTGTCTCTGCATTTTTTTCTTCTCTTTTTCAACGCGCCTAAAAACATGCCAGCTTCACAGCCTTTTTGTTTGCTAACGAGGATATTCGGAGTTAATTGCCCTGCATACAGCCGTCCAAACGAAGATACGGACTCAATATTCTGTTTAGCAGAATTTCGTCGAATACTGTCGGATTAGGTATGGTTTTCTTTTTTTACAACAAGTACCTTTCTGAAGAACACGTGGTGGCCGTACCAAGAGGATAATGTGTGTCGTTCACTGTCGGGCTGTAAATCATCACTAAAGCTGTGACGTACTGCTTCACATACTTTGTCACTCTCATTTCTAAAAACAGTAATAACAAAAAAAAGCCCAGATTTTTGAAAGACTATAAATTTGAAATTATTGTTTCAAATAAGTTGACAACGATAGTCTTGAATAGCGGGCGCTTGTAGTGGTTGAATTTTAAATTTCCGGACGGGAGAGACAAAACACATTTAGCTAATGGATAGCATAACAGCGGGTGCCCGCTTTTTAACCGCACGCGCCTGTGTGTACGTTTAATTTTTTTCCGAGAGGGATTATTATCCCTAGACTTCTCGGTCTTCGATCACGGGTTGGTGTGGGTAAGAATCTGTATGATATCTGATTGGCTTGTTCAACGAATGGAACGTTAGAACGCGATAGTTAACTAGTTTTACATGCCTTAATCATTTAATTTGCGCATGCGTTAAGGCCTTCTACGTCGGCGAACTCTTCGATATTTTCGACATGCATCCGAGAACACTTCTCGACTGTTCGGTCTACCCCTATTTTGCAAAGTTCGAAACCTAGCTGCAAATCTTACTCATGTGTTTTGGATTTGTTACTCGTTTGGCCGTCCCTCTTTGCTATTGATTTGCTCAATCTTAGGTAATTAGGTATGCTTTTACAGTTATGAGTTTATACGGATTTTTTTACGGCCATGCACAAAATAAGTGAAGAAAAAGTGTATCATAACTCTTGTACTCTTTTCTAAATTACAGCAAAATCACAACATATGATTCACACTGAAATTAAAGCAAATTATCACATATCATCTCATACCTATTTCCTTGGTCTTCCACTCAGCTCTGAAACCTCCGAAGGTTTCACTTTTATCAGACGTGAACTGAATCGTAAGGTATCGCCCCGTAGAATTAATAGTGAATGGGCCTCGCTTTCCACACCACCGCTTTCCGTCTATTAGAAAGTCATCAGTTAAATTCCTTCCGTCGAAAAATTCCATAAAATCATAGAAACACTTTTTATCTTTTTCCAAATGAAATTCCTTCATGTGCAGTTCTACGGTATGATTGACAGGTGCCTGTAATACCCATGTACAGTTCACATTGGTTGTATAATTTCCAGGATACAGAGGAGATGTGATGTTCTCACCGGCTGTAAAATTGTATCTGCAATCTGTCAAGCCAAACAGGAGTAATAAAAATGTTAAGAGCAGGCTTTCCTTCCTTTGTGACTCTCCTACAGCGAAAACAGAAGTGCAACCAAATAAAGCGTGTACTAAAAATGAGCAAACACTTGTTTTAATAAGAGGAGCGATTCTGTAGTTTTGTGTTACCTTTTCTTTGCCTCCATTTCAAGTAATTAAAAATGGAAATAGAAGTAGGAAGGATGGAGACTAGAAAAGGCAAGTGCCTAATTTTTCTTATATACCAAAATCGACGAGCTACCAATTGTCCAAAGCCGCAATTTGTTACATATGTACCGCAGGACATTTGTACTGCAGGACTTTCAATTTCGAGCTCCAGGCTCACAACCGAATGACTTACCAAGGAGAAGCAAAGGAGGGGGGGGAGGAGGCAAATAAAAGTTTTTGAGTACTTGAGATTGGATCTGTTGCCGCGCTAGGCTGCTGGCGGGAATGGATATATTATATTCAACTTCTAAGATCAATTAATTCTGCACACTGTTATACGTTAAATAGCTTGATTTTTTTTCGGTGTTTTTTTTTTAATTACTTCAATTATGGATCATTGTAGGTCCAGGCGTAGCTTTTCTTACCGCATTTCTTAGTTTCTTGGTTATGGCCATGACATTTACCGCCGTACAGGGCTCCTTCACACGTCCGTGTTCGCTTTTGTTCAAATTCATCATCACATTCTGACCAATCACCCCACGAGCCGAAATTGCCATCAACTAAACATAAAACAAAGTAATGAATTAACTACGGTATTCAAAATTGAAATTCCAACGGATACGCGTCAAAGGATTTGTCTGTGCACTTATGTTTCCAATTTTATCTTGGTTGATATTCATTTGATTTTCACTTTGTTCTTCTGGAGAGTGGAATTGTAACGGTGAGGTATCTTTCCCAGGAGCCCTTACGATACTCTCTCCAACCCAGATTTCCCTCATCTGAGCGTCTCCCTTCCATCTTGCTCTTAGAAAAGTGAGGCACGATATGATCGCAGGCCTCAGTTTTTTAAGCATCAACTTACCAACTACTCTATGTGTAGCATTGAAAGCGCTGGGTTCTACTTCAAACACCCCAAATGTGATGCCATTTGTTGCATTCTTCAAGGCAGCAGTCACGGAATTAGCGAGATCTACGCCAGCAACATCCAGATAGAACTCAGCCTGGACGCCGTCTCCACTGGTAGTGCTTTGAATCAAAATTATATAAAACACATAAGATTAAAAGTATCCTGAACAAGTGGTCTCAATAGAAGAGCGCTTGTATTTACAGATATACGCCAGGTTTCCTCACTTCAGTGTTCCTGAAATTTTGCTGCAATCCATAAAACGTACCTAAATTTTAGTATCTGTACGTCACGTACATCAAGTGGGTTGACTTTGTCATTCAGCTGAAAGAAAAACGTAATAAACAAGCACACATTAAAGATATGTTAACAGATATTTTATTGTTAGATTTTAGTACGTTCATAAGAGAAGAGTAACATTGTCAAGTAATATTTTCACGAGTCCTTTCTATGTGCGGAGGTAATCGAAGCGGGAAGAATTTTTAAGTGTCTGGAAGATGTAAAGGACACAAATATAAATTTTCCAACAGCTGAGGTTGAACCCAAAAAAACAGCCTCCGATTCAAAAATAAAAGAATCTCTTTTTTATGCCCGAACGAGATACACACACCCAAAGGGCTTGTGTGTCGGTGGCATTATAGCACCAAATGTAATTACATTATTATTTTCTTTCCATTCCATCCATTGTTTGAGATGCCAAGAAACAGTATCTAGATCAAGGAACCCAAATAAATAAAAAAGACTTCTCGTTCAGTTTTTCCACTGTTGTAAAAATTTTTATACCAAAGATCTGATGAGTCTATAACATACCATATTTGTTTTTATTTTGTCTGCCAGGTTTTTATAAGACGATGAAGACTTGTCATTCAAACTGTTGTTGAATACTTTGTTTGTTATTTCCATAGTTGTTTCAAAGCGTTTCACTGGATGAAAAACAAAAATAGTAATGATTAAAGTCATCTTCATCGTTATCATCATCATCATCATTGAAATCATGATAAGACTCTCTGATGTTTTGATGGAAGGCCTGATCTGAAAAGCCTAATTACTCAGGTAGGACAGTCACAATCAATCGGAATCTAGCCCAATCTACAAATACGCAGCTGTACAAGGGTCTGTACTGCAGGACTCGACTGAGTCAAGTCCTGCCTGCCTATCCGAGAGCCTGCTTGGTATACCGGCAAAAAGTCACGTCAAGAACAGGATAAGCTTGTTAATCTTGATTCTCTCCTGTTCGTTTCTAATCAACTAACTAAGGAAATAAGAATGATAACTTTAATGAGCGCGATAATCAATCAAGGAAAGCCCTCTTAATCAATCAGATTCAAGACTAAATTAATCACTTCTTTTTCCACGATAGAAACCAGTTACGTTTTCAACTCTAATTTTTATTCTCCTCGGCTCCAGTATTTCCGGGCTTATATCTATGACTTGGCATTGTGATTTCTTTAGGTTTTTCTTTACGACACTCAGTCAAAATAGGTTTTAGTAAACATAATAGTTGCAAAAACGGGAGCAGGAAGGCCGGGGGGGGAGGGGGGGGAAGGGGTAACCCTTCCGACTAACCATTACACGGGAGTGGCCCACACTAACCATTACACGGGAGTGGCCCACAGTTTGCCTCTTTCCTGACACGTGAGGGATGATGCAGCATTTGGAATTCCTGGAAGTCATCAGTCTCGTCCTCTTCTTCAGCGCCGACTTCCATGGTCATTTCAATGTGGACATCTCTTCTTTTTCTTGAGTTGGAACTCTTCGGCCGAGTGGCTTGAATAAAGAGATGAAGACGGAATTCTCGAAAACTCACATTTATCGAATTCCACGGAGAAAAAGGCCAGGGGTGCAAGAAGCATTACTGGAGGAGGAGGAGGCAGTTGAGGTGTGTCTCTGTTATCTTATTGGATTTTCAAACAAAGCGAGGTGTTTTATCATATTTATAAATTATTACTCTTTCAAACGAGAAGGAAGGGACCACATTCATAATAAGAACCCTACCCACCCCCCCCCCCCCTAATGAGCTACACTCTCGACAAATTGACCACATCCCATTTTTTAGGAAATGCTCAATACCTAGGAGGTTAGGGACTGCTGTTGACGAAAAGAGACGAGAGAACGTTTTTTCATACAAAGCTGTTGGATCATGACTTAATTACAGGGACCAAAGCTTCTATTTTCTAAAGTTACTCCTGTAAATTGCCAGTTACCATTTATTAAGATCCATGGGCAGTCAAATTTGAAGGACACGTAATCCGAGAACTTTGCCAGCGTTCGACTAGTCGTCTTATCAGAGCGATCAGGAATAGCTAACGATCTGTTTTTGTGGCAGTCAAGCTTCTTAATCAGCAATACTAGGAAGGAACATTGGAGTTTAAGTTAAAATTTGTAACAGTAAGTGTCGTACGAGTTATTATAACACACGCGTAAGGAAGAATGATGTCACAGAATCTGAGAATCTGCTCGTTGATAAGAAACCTCAACCCTTCAAATCGCAAGAGTGACCAGCAGCTAATTACTCCTTACAGTATCACTGTAAGGCCATGAGAAGAAAAGAAAGGAGCTCTCGACTGTTTCAAAAACAAATTCTCCTTGTCATTACCATAGGAAATGTAGACAGAACAATTGGGAGAATATGCACATGCAGCGTTGTTTGGGTGTGAAGAGTTAATGAAGAAATACATACAGTTTTAACTCTAGAAAATCCAGGAAAAATTGCGACTTGATTGTTTTTAAATAAAATGTTTCCTTTTAGATCATTTCTTTTAAGGGGGTAGTGGGAAAGGAGACTGCCTCAGCTAATAAACTACAAGAGGTATCGATGTAAAGAAAATCTTCTTACCAAAACCCAAGCCTTTAGTGGCGTTGAAGGAATAGCCGGTGGCATTGCCCGAATTGTTGAACCTCGGTAAAAAATCCTGATTTTGCTCGGTCATTTCTGTCAGCGTGTCAATAACATTAACATCCCTCGGATTAGATCTTGGGTCGATCTTATTAGTGATTTTTCCATTAAGCTGGAAGGTAGAGAATCCAAGAACTGTTATGAAAACGTATTGGTGACAGTAAAATCAAAGTTTTAATTTGTTCAGTCCTTGCTGAAATATGCTGAAGATCCACGAACGCATCATACATCAACGTCAAGAAAATAGAAGTGTGAAGTCAAAATGGGCTGTAAGCCCTGAATAGATATATAAATAAATCCACTTATTCTGTGTTTTTCTGCTTTGGGCTCAATAGAGAAGGAAAATTGAAGAACAGCAGGATCTTCAGGCTCATAATAGCTAGCCGCTGCCCTCAACCTGGTTTGTCTTCTGGTGAGACTTATGGGCGGAATTTGTGGATGATTCTTACCAGGTACCCTTTCGGTAAATCCAGTTACTTTCCTTTAATATTTATTTTGCTGAAAAATATTGTCGCTAGCCTGTTTTTGAAAATAGTAATCCTTACTCGATCTACAACATTAAAAAACATTATTAAATATTATAAAAGTTCTTCGGTGGGACAACATCCACAGATTGTGTTAAGATGAGGAGATCATAAATACATATACAAATGAAAAGAGTAGACACCTCTTCAACATTACGTCTCAGCGTTCCCTCGAGTTCTTTTGCCGCTTGTTTGAACAGGTTGTCGCTGTCCTATATTGAAAATAATAAAAGGCTTACAATCATGTGATGTCTATTCCAAGTCCAGATATCCTCGACTCTATACACACATGGGCCGGGTTGTTCAAAGGAAGATTAAGCTAACTAAGGGTTTCTCAACAATTTTTGATTTAGTTTTGATGCTTTGCAGACAGTTTTAATAATTTATAATTTTTCCTTCAGTTTTGTTATACACTATTGTAAAACCTCTTAAAAAGTAAGCCCTAATATACCCTAAATTTAAAGAGAAATCAAGGATAGGTTAACTTTTTAATCCTGGATTACCATTAACCGCCTTTCGAAAGACCATCCCCGTATGCTCTTAGAAAAAATTGGCCTTTTTTTCCTAGGTCCTTCCGCCTCTTCCCACTATCAATAACCTAGAATAAAGCTTCGCCGCAAAAACAGAAGTTTGTTATTGAACCATCCTCTTCAAACGGAGAAATAAGAAAAGGTCGGCTAGGTGTAGATGGCAGAAAGGAAAGCTTTCTTAGAACGAGAGAAATTCACTGGTAATTTTCGGCGCAGTTTTAAATGTATGCATGCCCATTTAATGGAACGAGGCAACATTTCGTATTGGAGTAGGCCCCAGTTAAACATTGACGGTAAAAGTGTTTAGAAGGATGATCAAAAATTTTGGGACGGACGGAAAGAAATTTGTGATAATTCATGAAAAGTGGTAACCACTCACATCTGTCTGGCTCACGGACGACTGGGCAAAAACTAAAGTCGAAGAAGGACTGACTGTCACGTTAGCAGTCCTGGCGGTCATAGTCGGCGAAGGTTCTAACGCTGAAATTTTCAAATTAAAAGCAGCACTAGTCAGAAACACTACAACCCCTCGGCTAGTGTGAGTCAAAATTAAACTAACCGTGAAGTTCTCATATTTATTACATCAATTTATGATTGATAAAGGGAAAACAAAAACTAAAAAAGAGCGTATGATCTTTTGAAACAATACCAAGTAGTGTTTTTATCGGCACGTTTTTTGCAAAAAAAAAAATTAGTTAATGAAGCTTTCTCTCTATGAATAATTACCTTGTAGTTTTGACTTTGCCCTTTAAATTTTTTATAAATACTCATCTTTGTTGATTAGTTTTTCGATCAATCACTATTTCAGTTCCAATTTTCCCTAGAGTTTGATCTCTCGAAAATATTAATTGGTAGATTTCTTGTGAGACTTTTTGCCTGTGAGACAGAGGTGATTTATACTCTAGTTCAGATGCAAATCGTTCTCTTGGTTTATTTCAAGACCAAATTTCTAAAACAGCAGCGCTTACATCAATCCTCACAGTGGGAATTTCCAGTGAATTTCCAGTGAAAAATTGTCATCGCTCAAAAGAAACGCGAATTAAAGCAATTCTAGCAAATTTGTATCAAATACGAGTTACTCAGTGAAAATAAGAAAATAAAGAGAGAAAAAAACAGCGTACCTCGATCAGATTAATTTTGACTTCTGCTAGAAGTCCGCAATTATATTTAATAAATGAAAACTTATTAAAGTAGACTGGTCACTGCTCCGCCCAGAACTGACTTAAATAAATACACCACAGGTGAAGAGCTTTTTAAAAATATATGTCATTTCTTTTGGCGAGGAAGGATGCGTAATGAATGAAAACATTGAGTGGATGTATTTAGGAAGATGGAACGAAAAACAGATATCGCTTTGAATAAATATTGCCAACAGAGCTCTCAGTTTTTCCTTCCCATTTACACCGCCTCAATGCAGCTATGTAAATATTCTGTGAGAATAATTAACATCTTGCGTTTAACGGTTTACTGCAACTTGTTTCTGAAGAATCCATATTCTCGACGGCAGCAGACTGTGTTTCGTGCGGCACAACTTTAAAATTCCTAGACCCTTCAAAGAAGATTTATCGTTCAGGCGAAAATGATTACAAGATAGTAATATAAAGAAAATTGCACTCTAGAACCGATAATCACAGACGTGGTAAGGAATTTACCGCAAAATTACTTATTGTTCCTATATAAGTTGCCCACAAGTTTTAATTCTAATGATACTTCAAGACTTTTAACGCAACAACCTTGGGGCTATACTCAAAATTAATGATGTTTTGAGGCGTATAGAGATTCCGTGCAGGTTTATAATAAGAATCTGTATTATTCCACGCCCCCTAGGGCTTTGAACAATCTTTCAGAGCAAAATATTGGCGGAGAAAAAAAAAGAGAATCGCAAACGAAGCAAAACAACCTGCACCGCCTTTTAATAGTAATGCTTGACGATAAATGCTCGAGGCGCAAATAACGAGAAAGCGTAATGAAACATTGCAGTGAAAAGAAAATGTAACTAACAACGATAGATGAGATATTTATGCTTTAACTTTGGTAGATATTTCAAACGTGAGCCGTGTAAAGCCTATTTACTATTCAGAGAGCGGATATAAAACAACCGAAAGACGATTCCCAAAACAAGCGCTAATCCGCGCTCGACTTTGTTTGGGTCAATTTCAAATGAATAAAATTCTATCGTTCTCTGTTACATCGTAAAGCCAAAGTATGATATTTAAGTATAATTCTAACCATCTGTGTTAATAAAAAACGGCACGAAAATTTTCATGAATTGTTCCAATTGTATTTCTTTCTTCTTAATTTAAGCCCTTCGCGAATAATTTCCATATGGCAATGACAGTTTGACATCACCTGCTTCTGACAGAAAGAATTCAAACAAGAAGCTAAGAAATTTTCAAAACAAAAGCCAGATATAGTTCAAAACCGTTTGCAATGCTGCGATGTAAAATTCGCTTTATAATTTCAAACATAATTTTGAAAAAGAAGGCGCTCGTGGAAGGCGAAGTAGAACTTCTAATTGAAAGATGTTCCTCCCACGTTTACATAAAGAAGTGCTTGTCACAAGATACTGACTTGAGGGAAACAGTTGTTACCATCCGCCGGATAAAGTTACGAACTTTAGTCAAAAGCACAAGGTTGCCGGGAACGTCGTTAAGAGTTTACGTATCTTGGATTTTGCTAACGGGAAAATACGGCAATTTAGAAAGCGATAATTTGTGCAATAACGAGCGGATTAAATTTACCTGACGTGGTGCAGGATAAAAATGGCCCAAAGCACGTATAAAGTAGACACACAACCTAAGTCAAGTGAAAAACAAAATAAGAAAGATCATAACTCATTTGTGTCTTCATAGGGATACAGATACCTGACGCTAGCGAAGAGATATAAAAATTATTCATCATATTTACGTGGCCCGCATGAACGATCATGACGATAATTTTTCGAAATTTGAGGACCATACTGGTTCATTCCCCAGTGAAATTTATTCCTCCTACCTTATACAAGCCAGTCATTTTCAATCCTTGGGGTAAGTAACGGTAAAAATGAAAGATTTTTCCTTCGAAGCCGGTGCGATTGCAACCACAAATACGACAACAACCTTGCCTAATTCAACGTCAAACGAATTTCGTCTCGCGGAGAAACTTCGTCAAAAAGTGGAGAGCTGCATATTAGCGTTAACAGGCCGCTGTGCATAATTTGACCAATAACCTACAAAATCATTATTTATTAATAAATGCCGATCTTCATCGAAACCAGAATGTTTTATTTACCAAGTGACGAATAAATGAGTGACTGTAATTAAGATGGAGAAGTTGGTAGAGAGGAGAGAATTCATTAAGCCGCAAAAAGCGAAACCTAATCATTTAGTTTCCCAACTCAGGTCTCAAAGCAACGCTCGCAAATTTGTAGGATTATTGATTACTTGCATTTGTCAAGGCTCACAGAGGAGTGAAACTATCGAAAAGGTTCCTGTTGATTTTGTAATTATTGTCACCAAGGAAACCTTACGAGCGTTTGAAGCCACCTGCTCAAATTCGCGAGATCCGATTGGTTGATGAATATATAATAGGTGCCTTGCCCGCAGAGAAATGGAGCGACTGAGGCAATACGCACAATGTAAGAACACCATTCAAACCTCGGGCATGCGCAAATGTATAAATTTTTTGATGCGTCAATTTCCTGCGAAAAATTTTATGAGAAATAAAACAAATATTGTCACGCAAAATTTGAAAAAAGCTGATATATTCCTCGACAGTTGCGAAAGGAATAAGAAGAAGGGACAGGCAAAGGAGAACACTTTTCTCACAAAAATCTTATTTTATAGCTACGAGTAGTCTGTTGATTTTTAACTTGTTTTGAGTATGATAACAAAGTTAAACGTTTTCTAAATGTCATACCGTGCTGCGGGTGGCGGTGTAATTGTCTCTTATTCTTGCAGTTTACTATTCGCTATACGACGTCCCCTCTTTGCAGTTTCAACATTCGCACATGTGAAAGTTGTTTGACTGCTCTATCTTACAAGGCTTTCCGTCAGGCTTGAGACTTCGGTACCGTTGTACAGTAGAGCGGATTTTTCTTTCCATCAGTTCATCTCCTGGGAAAAGAGGGATGGAGGGGGGGGGGGGGGACTCTTTGAACGAGTCGGTCACCATTACCGACAACCGTCCATCTCAGGACACCCTCACCCAGACGATCAGACCATACGATCAAAAGTCGGATATCGTTGTTATCTATTCCATTGGTAAGATCTGAATATCACCAGGCTGGGATCAATCATTATCTATCGCCTGTGGGGTTCAAGGGGAACAGATGGGGGAGGGGGAGGGGGGGTGACACAACCAAAATCCTCCGACCCCCGCAGGCCATGACTGACTGGCCGTGATTTTTCTCCCACGTAACCTGGATCTCTAAAACTCCTAATGGAGCTTCAATCTTCACGATTTAGCGTACTCCCTTTTCGGGCTTTAAAACATGCTCGGGGACATGATGATACTGGATCAATATCAGTATCTGGGCAACTGCCCACCTACCCCTCCTCCGTGATATTTCCTTTGTATATCGGAAAGGTATGCCACAACACAACTTCCTTTCGAAAATTTACTTAATTTAAAAAAGAAATAGTATGATATTAGAAATATGTAAAGGCGACTAGTAAAGTAAATTTAAAACAAGTTTCTATGAACTTCTTCAAACAGCCAATGGAAAAAGGGTACTTCATTTAAATCCATGGACATTTTTGAATGGTTAAGTAGCACTGAGTGAATGGCGTATCTCAGTTTTGATTTACGATACCATCACTAGGAGCCGAGGACCATGGGATTGAGCCGGTATTTGTATCTGTATTAAGTACTTTGTTGCTTGAGGAGAGGATCAAAGTGGCCGATGGACTGTGAATTGTATTTACTCAAAACCGAAGTAGCTGTGAAGGAAACTGAATTATTTAAATGAAAGCTTTTGCTTCTGTATCTTCTCCTCAAACATAAATTACAAGTGATTTGTGAGGAGAGCAAAATCAGGAATATATTGATTCATTTGATTATATGGATCTTTCGAACTTTGCGACGAAAGATCGAATAGACAAAATAACCTTATGGTTAACAAAACACTCCCCTGGGAAGGAGCAAAGATCACTACGAGGAAGTGTAAATTCACCCCGGTGTCACAAGTTTGATTGATAAAAAACGGGCCCCATGTGGTATATTCGATGCGAGCATAACACATAAAAATTATCAGTTTTCATTTTGCCCATCTGATCGTTAAATCATTGAAAATATAGTTTAAATATGGGGGATTGAGTTCCGCGTGTTTGTTTATTCCATCTCATTATTGGTTTTTTTCGTTTTTGCCAATAGTGAGTTGGATTGTGAGGCTTGTAATGATCACGAATTGAAAATTCTGCCCCTCCCTTTGAATGTGAGAAATACATGCTTTACGCTTCTGTCCTCTGGGGTTTGGGTGTGGCGTTACTGTAACTGCCAGGGGGTCATAGCTAGTGAAATGCAACATCGCTATCCAGCGTCAAAGATTAGCCAGCAAGGTGTTAAAACAAAGAGTATTTTTGTTATTTTTGGATAATCCTATTTTTATGGGTGTTCCTCCACAGACACGTTAAGGTAATGCTGTAAAGAGAAGCAAAGAAATCAGTTAAAATATTACTTTTGTTAGATCGGCGGACTGTGATATTTCAGTCATGTTTAGACCTAATGCACCGTGCACGGGCCAGCTGTGAGAGTGATCGCTGATTGGTGGAGCGACGTATAAATTGGTACCTCGATTCTCTTACGCACTGATGCAACTGCGTCGTTGACTGCGATTGTTTTTTAGGGTAAGGAAAAGGTATGTTATTTTGCTCTGTTCTTTGAACTGAAATATTCTCATGCTTCACTACGTGAAGGAAATACTTACATTTTGCTCTAGCTAGTTTTGAATTCAGATGTTGGCAGCTGTCGATGTTTCTAATCTTTGAAATTCATTAATTTCGGCAGCACGTGCTGAACATGGCAGATGATTTGTATGCGTTACTAGTCTTGTCCTGCCTGATCGTGTCTACCATGGCAGTAACCGACAAGGAGATTGACGAATTTCTTGATATCTGCATCGATTCTAAATACCACAAAGAAAAACCAGGTCCGGAGAGTGATTTTTTTAATACGACGTTTCATTGCACCCCGTGGAAGAACCACGCTTGTTGCACGTCGAATACAACCGACAGCATTCGAAAAGACGGAACTCTCTCGCTGTATAACATGCACTGGGATCAGTGCGGTAGAAAAATGTCACCTCAGTGCCGTAGATATTTCGAGGTCGACACTTGTATGTACGAATGCTCGCCAAACATGAAACCATGGATCGTTGTGGACCCTAATTCTAAAAAGACCCGCAAAGAACGCTTTCAAGACGTGCCCATATGCAGCGAGGACTGCGATGCATGGTTTGATGCCTGCAAAGACGACCTCACCTGCTCAGACAACTGGGGAGACTTAAAAACATGGAACTGGACAAGCGGCATGTGTAAGTTGGAGTGCAAAACTTTTAAGGAATATTTTGATAATGCCAAGATATTCTGCGAGAAACTTTTTAACTACTCATGGAAGTACACTAAAGGGGAATTAGGCATAGATTGCATGACACTGTGGCCGAATGGTACAACAAATTTCAACAAGAGGGTCGCTCGTAAACACGCTGAAGACATGCTTTCCACGAAATCATCGGGATCAAAGGTTGCCGTTCAATCTTTGACAGTGATTTTACTGGCTGGGCTGTGTTATTATCCTTAATTGTGCTGAATGCGTGACGTTATTACAAACTGTGTTTCTCTCACCATGCTATGCGTGCTCGCTAATTTTGACATTCATCTATTTTTTTTCCAGTAAATTAACTAATCTAAGTTTTGTTGACAGCAGTGTTATATAAGGTTTCGTTGTGTTCTCTGTTATACAGAGTTAGCATAAACTCAAAAGGTATACATAGGTTAATTACATCTGCGATTTGGTAAACAACTTTTGTTTGGAATTCGAAATTCTCTCAGCTAAATTGTGCATTTAATTCAAGGTAGTAAGCATTCAGACTGCTGATTAATAAAGTATACTAAATGATTTTTAGTGCAATTTGTTGTGAAAAAGCATGAGTAATTATTTCCCAAATCACATGTTCTATAATGCATTCAGGAAATATTAGTCAATTGTGCATTGTGGATAGTATAATCGTTCTAGTGATTGTGGAGATGTGCACATTCTGATTGGTTGAAGATTGCATTACGTTTTGCTATAATCACCTGACATGAGGTGATTATAGCAATGGCGCCAAATTTCAAAGTAGCAGCCCCTCTTTTTGTCACTGTTACCAAGGAAGTCATAAACTTGATTGAAGAAGATTCAATACCCAAGAGCGCAAAAGATTCTTCTAAGTTTGGTGTGACACTTAAAAGAAAGATATGAAGTTTTTGCTGATGGAATTAAATCAACCTGTTAAGTTTTAGTGGAGACTGGCTGCTTATCTCGAAACAAGTATAACCAAAACAATTGGAACAGAATGGTTTCATCATGAAAATGAAGTTGTCACAGAATTCAAAAGCACCTGAGTAATTATACTATAACAATTATTTGTCTTGGGGTTAGTAAATATTGTTGAATAATCCCCTAGACCTCATGTGAGAGATCACCTGTATTCAAATATATTCACTTTGCCTTTGGCAGATAATGATTAATTTTTCAAGTTGTTTTCTTTTTGATAGCCCAACAACAAAGCAGTAGAATGGGGAAGGGGATACCATAATCTCCAGCTTGTTATACCCTGCTGTTCTGCCTCTCTCTCAAATGTAATTTCCTCTCTCCATTCATTAACGAAACACTGAAGATGACTCGTAAAAGAATGTCAACTTTACAATTTTGCCTCTTCTATTCACCCTGATGTCTTCCCCATCTCTGCTACACTGTTCTTTTCTCCCTCCCCATCACTATTCTTGAAGCATTCAAAATGCCCTCTCATTGGAAAATTGCTTCTGTGGATTTCAGAAAAGTAAGAAGACCCAAATGTTTCTGAAGTGTTGTTTACCATAAAGAACAGGCCAATTAGAAGTGAAGATGAAATTAATTCATTTCCTTTCCCAACATAACTGCTCCAACTGGTTAACTCACAGTTGGTGATGTCACCATTACTTTGACTCAGGAAAATTATTTTTTTTCATGGCACATGATATGACAAGTATTCTGGGTTAATGAAATATTTATTGCAATGAAATAAATCAACCGCATTTCCTAGCACAATATAACATCTGAATAAATAAAATATTTATTCCAATGAAATAAATCTAGCACACATTTTACAATACTTTGCAAATTATTGCAGTACTTGTCCTAGCTCTAGATTCCATATATTTCAGCTTAAATTTGTTATATATGGTAATCTATCACTTGGTTAGTTGATGCCATCAGCTGAGAAAATGAATATTATATAATGATAGAAGAAGTAGGAACAATGACAAGATGAAGATAATTTCAAAAGCTTATTTTTCTAGAATCAGATGTTACTCACAAAAAGAGCAAACTCAACCTTTAATTTATGACAGCTTTGTTCCAAAATATAATCAAAGCGAGTCATGGACAGGACGTGAGTCTTAGTGGTGGGAAAAGATTTTAAATCTTTAACAGCCCCAAGAGTATAACCACAGTTAAATCTAAGGAAGGATTTCTGTTCTGAGTTCAATCTTCCCTCAAACCTAAGGTAGACTTCTGGGTATCCTTTGGGGTATTTTTCTCTTCGAAGTGCTTGTGCAAGATTTAATATCCCATTTGGCAAGAGTACTACAGTTAAGACAAAAAACACAATTTAGCAGGGCAAAAAGCATATATACCAAAATGTAAGTCATACTTCAAAAAATAGACATGAAATGTCAAGATCAACTTTATAATTTACAGTATGAAGTCAGGTGTGGCTTTAATTGAGGCCAACTCAGATAACAATGGATGTGCCTTAACTCTTTAACTCCCAAGATTGGATTATCAATTCTCCCCTCTGGTTGCTATGATTCCTTGTAAATTTGTTATGATAATTTGGTGTTGGATCAATATATCTCATAGTGGACCAATCTGAGTATTCTCACCACCAGTGTTCTGGATAATGTATGAATACCACAGGGAGAACTTGCATGTTAATCACTTCTGGGAGTTAAAGGGTTAACTTGACTGAAGCTCAATTTATCAAAGAGATTTTTTGAAGAAAAAAATAAATGGTGATGTAGTCTTTAATTTGTTGTGACAGCATTTCTAATAATACCAATACAAACAAGTCTCTCTTTAAATATGAAAAAATAATTTAGCTCTTAAGAAGGATAAAGACATCTGTTGTATCTTTAATCTCTAACCAGTCAGACTATGAACATTCTAGCTACCCTATGTAACCCAAGTGAACTGAACATTCCACACATACCAATGGGTAAGGGAATTTTGGAGGAGAGGGGATGGTGGGGCAAGGCTTTTTTTTTTTGTTTAACATTAGATTACAAATGATGGCTTCCTTGAAAAACAGGGTTATTTGAACTCTGGTCCCCTTCTCCTATTCTCTAGCTTTACCCTTGCAGCAAAATAAACCTCCTAAATTACTTCCATACCATAAAAATTGAGCATAAAAAAAGGGGCAAAATTTGAATCTTTACCTAGACTTACTGTTACAACCAATCATTTTTCCTGCCAAGATGCTCTGCCCTTCTTGTGAAAGATACCTTTATTCGCTGGCAGGTCTTTCAGTTTATGAAACTATCCCCCAATATCTCTTTTACTTGTAGAAAATTCATTTTGGAGGCAAACTGTAGTTCTTGTCTCAAAATCAGCAATAATTAATAACAGAAAGTACAAGTTTGAAAAAGGATAAAAAGGTTAAGTCTTTACTTTATGATTGTACATTATAGTACAAGATTTTCAAACATAGTGAATAAGTTTAATGTATACTTATCTGTTTAAGTAGAATACTGTTGTTTTTACACACCTTTAATGATAGCCTTACTTGTCTTAGTTATGTCATGCAGATCTCAAATCAAGCCACCAAGAATTATTCTTGAAGTTTCAATAGGAGTTGATGGCCTTTACATCTGCAATCTTTTTTGCAAGTTAATCCATTAACTCCCATGAGTGACCAAGACTGAATTTCTCCTTACAATATCAAGCAGACAAGTGAAAAGAATAAAGAAAAACATTAACTAGGAAATTATTAGTTGATCCAATACCAAATTCTCCAAACTAATATTACAAAACTATATGGCAGACAGTAAGGAGAATTACTAACGAGATCTTGGGAGTTAAAGATATAATTAGTTTGTATACCACACAGGCATATGGTGTTTTCCCCTTGCACCGATAGGCTGGTTCAAACACTGACAGAAATAAACTAATTTTTGGGTTTCTGTGTGGTATGCACAAACACAGTTATTCCCCTCAACTTTGGTGTCTAACTGTTGATAATCATTTTATTCCTCCATTCTTAATATCATGTAATGTAACATTTTCTGACAGAGTTGTGCAACATTCCCTTATGGAAAGAGTCTTCATAAAAATGTTGCTGTTGGAAATTATATATAGAAAACCGAGTGCTCTTTTTTTTCAACCAGCAGACTAGTTTTTAATGCAAGAATTTCCTTGTTCAATAATGTTTCACAGTTTTCAAGCAGTTTCCAAGCAGAAGAAAAATATGAATTTTAAAAATTCCATTTTGAATAAAATAGTGCAGCATGACACATCTGTATTTTTTCAATTTGAGTGCCTCTGTTATCATTAATAACTACTTAAACAAGTGAAGGTCACTGGGAGGAAAGTCACAGACATGCACAGATATATATGCTCATGACAATTTCCTTAGTAACTCATACTACTCTACTAATCCTGCAAAACATGAAAATTTGTGAGCACCAAAACTTAAAGAAACATGTTCCTTCCTGTCACCATTCATGTACTTCAAGGTGGATGACAGTCATTAAAAGGACTTTGACAAAACTGCCATTTAACCCCTTGACTCCCAGATGTGGTTAACATGTAAATTCTCCCTATAACATCCAACATTATCTAGCAAACAGGTAAAGAGAAAACTCAAACCTATCATGTAGAAGTTATCTTGATCTAAGTGCAAACTCTCATACTTAATTTAAAAGGAAATTTCTAGCTGCTAAAAGGGAGAATTACCAAACAGATCTTGAAAGTTAATACATTAACAGAAATTTCCACTTGTGCAATCTGTATTGCATCATGCAACCATATGCATGCAAGGGGCATGTCTTGGAAATTATTAGTGAGAAATAAGATAGGACGATATAAAATTTCTTGGAAAATAACCTTAGTTTAACAGTTGATATTACACTTTATAATTGTTAGTATCTTAAAATACCTCAGAACCATAACACTTTTTACACACAGTTTCGAGAGAATTTCAGTTTTTTTTCCCCAAACATATAACATATGTTTAACATATAACTTCTCCTTACAGTACCCATACAATATCACTTAAACAGGTGATGAGAAAATACAGTTTATCGCTAAGAGCATTTAATCTTAACATATAACAAATTCTCTTGACTCATCCCCAATGTAACAGAAAGGAGAATAACTAATCATACTGTGGGAACACTGGAAAGAAAGAAGACAAGTGGCTCAATGATGTCAAATGGTTCAGTACTGTAAGGTTAGTTCAAAATGCCCAAGCTGATTATCAAAATCCAGATTTATAATGAAGTCGTCTTCATCCACAAACTGCTCAATCATACGGTCATCCATGTTCACAAGAATTCCCTTCTTGGTTTTCTTATAAACATTCTTTATCATCTCGGGAGGCATGCCATATTTACTGGCAACTGCTTCAACCATGTCTCCAACTGTTAAGCTATCAAGCATCAGAGCATTGTAAACTTTCTCCTCTTCTTTCTTTACATAAATTGTAACAGCTGCAGGGAAATAGTTTAATTTTCATTATTCCTTCTATACAATGTCAACAATATGATCTCTCAGGAATTTCCTTCCATCTTCCTCATCAGGGGCGTAGCGACTAGGGAGGTCCTGAGATGCCAGTGACCCCCACCTCCTCCCCCCCCCTTGTAAACCTCATGTGTCACAATAAATGAGACAGTGTGGAGGTCAACATACCAATCTGGTGAGTACTCACTGTTTAACACAATGTGACCCCTCCCCCCCTACTTTTGAAAAATCTTGGCTATGCCCCTGCACCCATCATCATGAAAGAGAAGCAATACTTCAGGTTGAAACTGAGATCAAGCAGCACTTCCTGAGGAAACTAACCTGGTCTATTGGGTCTGTGGATTTTCTGTACTTTTAATCTAGGAACAACTTCTAAATCAGCCAGCTCATCCTGTGTAGAGTAATGGAAGTAAACATCTTGGATCAACACCAAGAAAACAAGTAAACAATGAAATGAACCAAAGCATACAACCAAACAAAACCCAGACATGTCTTAACCTTTGCCATGGCTAGGTGTGATTGTAGAGTACGTTTGTTTTCACGATCCCTAAAATATGAAAAGCAAAGAATCGTTCACTGGATGTACACAGTATACATGTATATCACACAATTGAAGTTTTAATTTAAAAAAATGAAACATTCTGGGTATAATCCAAAGAAAAAGTTAACCTACTTTATGGATGCTAACAGAGACAATGTCTGCAAAGATGACTCCTCAAAGCCTCCCTGTATCTTAATAAAAAGAAATAATTTCAACATAAGTGAAACAATGGTAGATAAATTGATTTCCAGATTGTTGTCATATAAAAGAAAGAGAATCAACACTAGTTAAATCTTCATAGCATTAAGTGACTAGGACTATAATTACTTTCCCTGGGTGGGATTCAAAGCAATTTCTTTAGGTTACCTTCCGACAATTTTTAAGGCTTCTCTCACATTTTGCCAGAACTGGTTTATCCTCCTTAGTGAAGAGAGGCCCAGAGAGAGTTAAATGTCATACCCAAGATCACAACACAATGAAGGTAAATAATCATAACAACAAATAAATAAACTAACAAAGAAAACAGTGATCTAGCCCAATCATAAACCTGCAGCTCTTGTCCCAGAATCCAGTGCCTTAACTGCAAGACTGCTGCATCTCCTTTAGATAAGGTATACACAGAAAGTAATTTTTGTAAAGATCAACTTACATGTGTGCTGTGTACAGCTGGAGTAAACAGAATAGGTTTTGGTCCTAATGGTGTGGTTGTTTGAAGCCGTGTGTATTTACTGGGAGGATGAAAGAGAGATGTAGGAGACACCATGTTGGGATCTGAAAAACAAAACAAATTACTTGTTTCTAAATCACGCAAAGGCTATTACAGTAAATGCACACTTGCTAAAACATTTGTGTTTAGAATCAAAGTGACCACAAGAGTTAAACTAACCAGCACATGATGATGTGTTCTGCTTCACCCATTTCTGAATTCTCTTTTCTGCACTCTTTGATTCGTCTTTGTTCTTTCGTTCAGCACCCTTGAATAAAACAAAAAAATAGTGTATTAACCCTTTACACCCTAGCATCAGTATGCATATAATAATAATAATAATAATAATAATAATAATAAATAATAACTTTATTTAAGTGTCTGTGTATTTTTTAGCACTGCTGTGCTAATTGGGGACACTGTAAATAAGGAAACAAATATCGTAAATGAACAGAAACTTGTTAAAAACCCCAACTGGTTGGAGGCAGATCAGTTGGCTATTTACAAAGCGTGCAGGAGTTGAATTCGGGGCCACCGAAGACAAATCCATCCAGTGGCAGGGAGGAGGACTTGAACCCGGGACCTCCGGCTTACAAGTGCAGCGCCCTAACCACTAGGCCACGCTCGTCTCCTCATATTCTCCATACTGGGATAAAGGGGGTTAGTTTCTAAAGAAACTGTGGTGCTGTGTCAGTGGGAGAGTATGACAGGGTGATTTGATATTATCAACTGAGTTGATAACATGAACTGGCCACAGTAAAGAGTTTAAAGGCTGATGTTTTGATTGTTAGCCCTTTGTCAAAGTGATCATTCTCCATACTGTTCTCCATAAATTTCCAAAGAGGCTGACAAGGAGAATTTGTGTAACAATCAAGAGCTGCTTTAGTTGGTGATCATCTTCTCTATTCTCATGACTTTCATGTTTGATTCAGGGGGGGTACAGTAAGGAGAAAATAGATGTAAGTCACTCTTAGGGGGCTAAAGGGTTAAATTGAGGAAGGACAAAGAAAAAGCATGATGAGAAAAACAATTAATGAACCATGTATATGCATGAGCATTGTACCAACCAGTTCTTCCAACTACATCTGTTGAATATTTCATGATGTTCACCAGTAAGAAGAAGAACCACTTACTTTGTCACGGAACACTTTTATCTGACAGAATGACCTGTGTACAGGTTCTGCATCTGGATTGGTTATATCTTCATATGTATCGATCTGGAGATGCAGTGGAATGCCCTGAAGGAAATACGACAAAAAGACAAAGTTTAGGCAAAATTTCTTGAGAAAGATAAACAGTACAGTAAATCTATTCAGCAGCTAATACTGCTAAACTTCTGGTCTCAAATCAGCCAGCTTTGTTACCCTAAAATGATAACTTTATGCATTACAATGCCGAGACAATTCAGGCTTGTTCTCACTTACAACAGGGGCCACGCTGACATCAAAAGCACTGGTGAGTAAAACACAGAGGGATGCAATGTGGTGTGAACCAAGCTAATGAAAACTGGTGCAGAATGTCAATGCCATTTGAAAGTTTGCCTCTTGAAATCTGGCCAAAACTACATTGTTCCAATCATAAGCAGTAGGAGGGCCTTAGAACTGGTACTGTGATTGGTTATTTTTTCCACAACGACTTGCAACTTTAGTAATGCTCACAAAGTACTTTGCCCTGGATCATATGCATTAGGGTGAGAAGTTTAACTGAATGGTAATAGGAATGCTATGACTCTTCCAAATGCGGTTCTGTTGATTTTATCACTTCTTTTACAACTCTGAAGTTCTATTTTTAATAATTTATATGCACTGTTAGGACAGTAAATGTGAAAACCAACCTTCAAACAGAAAGAGGAAATTAAATACACACCTTCACTCCCTTCTGAGAAGAGAAATCAGTACTCAGGCAGTTTATCCTTATTACTATTTTTGCATTCAAGTGAGGGCTCCATGTAAACCCAGCTGCGTTGTATGATATCTCATCTATGTTGTCTTCTATATTCTGACAAGACTTGCGATCTGAACAAACACATGAAGGAGGAAATATCACACATGTATGACTGTGTTCAAATGACCCAAATAGAGAAAGGACAAAAGGAAGGCATTAAAAAAGAAATAAACATTGAAGGAAAGAACAAAGGAAAAACTATTAACCTTTTAAATCCCAGATCAAATTTGAAGTTCTCCTTAATATCAATCATGGAATTCATATAATGTTAGTTCAGAGAATTTAGTATTGGATCAACTAATTATCCCCAAATTGAAATTTTTCTCAACTCTCATCACTTATCTGTTTGATATTGCATTGATATTGTAAGGAGAAATTCTGTCTTGGTCACTAATGGGAGTTAAGGGTTAACAACACAAGAGTTATGAATCATTTAATCTATTCTTTTTTTTTCAAACTATGCAGGTGGGGAAACATTCATATCATCATTGCAACAACAAAGTCAGAATGTTTTTTTTGGTATGGGAAGCTAACATTCCTACTGTCATATAACATCTTGCTCTTTTCTTTTTTTTTTTTTTTTCGACAATTCCTTCTACATCAAGTTAAAAGTTATGGTACAGTCGCTGCACTTACCTATATCGAATGCTCTTTGTTGGGGATTAGGTTGCTGGCTGTGCCAATATTGCCAGTGTTCGCATTCTGTTCTTGGATCCTTCTCATCACGGAAAACCAAGTGAACATAGGACTGCAATAAGAAAAACAACTACATTTAAAATTGTGAAGAAAGGATTGTGATTATTCAAAATTAATCCTTTTACTCCTGTACTTAATGTAAAATCTCCAAATTGTTGGCATGAAAATTAACAGGTAATTTGTGTTAACAACCAAGTTAAAACGTAAATTGACCACCGTAAAGAGTTTAAAGGCTGACGTTTTGAGCGTAAGCCCTATGGGAAAATCTTATTGCATGAAAATTATTTGAAATTGTACAGAGAAATTACTGTTGGTCCCTCCTAGGAATGAAAAGGTCAATAATGCAATGTCTCTTTGGGAGAGACTGCAAGTTTTCAGCAAAGTTGTAAATGAAATAAGGTACAGAAAATTTTTGCTGGAAAGTTGTTTGAAAGAATTTTCATTCAGCTACCAAAACAGATTTATCAAAAACTTCTCAAGTAATTTTTAAGTTAGTCCTATATGATGGAATTCTACAAGTCTATGAAATAGTCAGCACAAATATACCTTCACACGTTGAATTTCCTCCTCAGTCGATGGGGGATCCACATTACCCTCAAAACTTATAGCATAAAATTGACCTAAAGGGATGGAATAAAATATACAGACACATTACTACTACATGAAGGTCTTGACTTTGTATTCAAGTTCTTTTAACCCTTTCAGCCCAAAAATCTTATTGATGATTTTCTCCACAATAGCTGCTATACAATCTCTTGTAGAATTTGATGTTTAATCAAGATAACACCTAACTGATAAGTCTGAGTATTCTCATTACCTGTTTGCTGGATAATGTATGTGTATTATAAGGAGAAGTTACATTTCAATCACTTCTGGGGGTTAAATGATTGAGTTTATTGCTTTACTCTCAAATTCTGGCCCCTTCAGAAAGACAAACCTTCTTACCTTTGTTAAGATATGTCAAAGTGTCATCTCCTCTTCTTTGTATAATGGATGTAGGTGCCTCAAGGATGAAGGAATACCTAACAAAACATACATTCAAAATGATTAGTGACGCTAGTAGACATACCTGCAATAGGTGCACCATTTAAATGCAAGTCCTAAAGGTATGCTTACCTATCTTGAGCAGAGAAAACAGTGGGTGTGGATTTCAGCGACTGGGTGTATGGTGTGAAGTTAAATGCCTGAGAAGTAAGATGATGCCATTCATTATAATTGTTCTCATCGGTAAAAGGGCAGCATGTTTTGTTAACACTTATCTGTTGGGTAGTGATTTATCCATTGGATAGCATTATCTGGCCTTCATACGACTGGACCTAGGCCTTAAAATGTTCCCCAGCCCTACACTTAAGAATTTAACTTTAATGTGGAATTATTTAATAGATAGTCAAACTTCAGATGCTAAATGCTGCTGAAAGTGAACCACTTCACTCCCAAGATCTCATGAGTAATTCTCCTGACTGTCTGACACATAATTCTTATAATGTTGGTCCAGATAAGTTGTCATTGGATCAACTAACAATCCCCTAACTGGTATCTTTCGTTATTCTCATCACTTTTCAGCGTGATATTGTAACAATACCGTAAAGAGAAATTCTATCTTTGTCACTCTTGGAAGTTAAAGGGTAAAAACATTATTTATCTTTGAGCAAATAACCACACAAGCAGCTTCAATGTGTAAATCACACTTACCTCAGGGGGGGTGGTGCTCAGGGAGAGTGGCGACACATCGCTTACTTGTTGGGGGGCTTTAGTTGAGGGGGGGTATGAAGAAGGGCGAGCCACAGGTATGGGGGTGTGGCTACAACTTGATGTACTGCAGGTAACATAATTACAAGATCAACATTTTAGATCAGGTGGGGGCTTTGCAGTATGTTTTGAGGTAGATAGCTTCATTGTCAAAGTAAGTGGCTATATTTGCATGTTTAGTGAAGAGAACAGATCAACATCCCCACAAAGTAACCAAGAAAAAGTATAGAGTGGAGGGTATTTCCTCTGTCTACCAGTTAATTTAGAAGAAACATAGAACGGTTATCAAAATAACTACTATCATCTGCTGTTTCCGTAGGTTTTTATACAGATGAGAATGAAATGCATGTGTTCTCTAAACCAAGAGTCTATAGTTCATTTACAACACAGGTTTTCACACAACACAAGTTCGATGAAATCAAACAGGTTCATTGTTACAAAAATTCACCTTGGTTGCACTTTAATCTGTTGCCCAAGGGTGAGTGTCTGAAAAATAAAATTTTAAAGATGAGTCATATCGCAAAAAATATGCTGTTTCCACAGAGATGAGATTTATTCTTGCCTAAATTAACATAATTATGCTAGTTATTACTTTTCAAATTATCATGCTCAATATTTTCGCTTTAAAGGATAATTATCCGTTGTCACTCTGAAAGTTTTTCCGCAGAAGATCTCGCCGGCTCAACCACAGCCGTTAAACATTAATTTTAAGCTCATCGTTTGTCGATTTTGGTCAACCGTTTCTCGGTTAAGCTATCCGTTTTTGGACTTTGGTCAACTGTTTAACGTTTCGGGCTGACCGTTTTTATTTTTGGTCAACCGTTTAACAGTGTGAGCCATCCGTTTTTGAACTTTGGTCAACCGTTTAACGTTTCGTGCTATCCGTTTTTATTTTTGGTCAACCGTTTGAAGGCCTAAGCTATCCGTTTTTGGACTTTGGTCAACCGTTTAAATTTTTTGCCATCCGTTTAAGCGGTTATGGCATCCGTTTAAACGCTCGAGTTAACTGTTTACTATCCGTTTACAACCGTTTTTCGAGACCGTTTAACGGAAAAGCGTTAGTGTCCGTTTTCCCGTGGAGGGTCACATATATTTAATTCATTCAGAGCTAAAAAAAAATCATATCACATGCTTTGAAACATACCTTGACATTTGGAGTCATTTTTTCTTGTTTGGGAGTAATATGGTGATCACCTTGGACTTGTGTGCTACAACAAAAATATAAAAACAAAAATAAGTAAAGTAGAAGCAATGGCTAGGCATATATCATGTCAGATGGTTTTTCTTTTCATTCTCACCTGTGTTTTGGACTTTTTATTTGCTGCACTGCTTGTAAAAAGCTAAGAGTGGTTTGCTAAGCATCAATAAAAAGTTAAAGAACACCAGAATTAGACATTTCATTATACCAAATAACAATGTTAGTTAATACACAAACTAATTGTACCAATACCAGCACACCCCTACCTACAAGGGGATAAAAAGACCTTTCAAGATGGCATCTTAAGAGATTACCAAAGTAGTACTGTCATCACCATTATAGCATTACTGTGACTATCATTACCAATACTGGTGTTATCATTACCAATACTGTTACTGTCATTGCCAATACTGTTATTACCATTGTCTTATCACTGTTGTTGTCACTGTCATTATCAACACCATTAATATATATATATATATTTATGGTTAATATAAATTAATATATATATATATATACCTGTTTTCAAAAACATTGCAATTTAAAAAAAAAAAAATGAAATATATACAGCTTTTGTTTTCTCATCAAAAAGTGTCTCTGTTCAATGAGAAAACAGATACATGTTTCATGTATTTATTCAAATCACAGCATTTTTGAAAATGAATATATATATATATATACATATATATATATATACACACACATATATATATTTATGTTTATATGCTTTAACTATGCAATCACAAACATAACTATTATCATTATCATAATTATTACAATTTCCTCAAATAAGATTGGAGCAGTAGCTGCTTTATTTTTCACTAATCATTCTGTAGAGTTGTGACTGGACAGTGTAATCGGATAGTCGACTGTAATTGGACACCTGTAATGGGACAGTTGAAGAAGCCAATCATACTTGGTCCTTTCAGTCAAATCCACCAATCACAGAATTGATCAATAGATCACGATTGTCAAGAGCCATAAGGAGCCATTCTGATTTTTCTGATTTTGATTCTGTTGATTTTATGACTCTGCTTAGGACACTGACTATCTACTTTGAACTGGGCCCAGTTATATAAAAGGCAGATAACGCTATCCAATGGATAAATTGCTATCCGGTGGATAAGTGCTAGTGAAACGAATAGCATTATCCACCAGATAGAGTTGCATCCAGTGGATAGCGTTATCCAACCTTCGAAGGACCAGGGCCTGGTCAGAAGCAATTTTTTTTGCCTTAAACTATGTTGCTAGCAAAAGCCAGCCTTACTAGGAAACCTGTCAAGGAAGATATTACACAAAGTGAGAGACCTCATGGCAGTAAACTGGTTGTCATTAAATGGTGTGCTTGTAATAAATTTGCTCTGTACAAGATAATGATTCTACTTAGCAAAGAAGTATTAATTGAGACAAAATAAATCAAACCCAATATGGCTAACCTTACCAGCCATGATAGTTTGTTTACCTCTGACTGAGAAGGACTCCCAGACTCTGAATCACTGTTTCCTCCTTGTGAATGGCTGTTTCCGGAGGATGGGTTCCCTTGACCACTTCCTCCCCCAGAGCTAAAGTAGAGAACAACAGTAAAACAATTTCAGTGTTTATGTTTACATTCCTTTATTTTTTGTTCTCTTTTAGCTCTCTTATTTCCAAGATCTCAAGAGCAATTTTTCCTTACTGTCTTCTGAGCGATTTTTATGATGTTTGTTCAGAAAATTTGGCATTAGATCAACCGATAATTCCCTTGTTGATATCTTCCTTTATCGTCACTTGTCTGTTTGTTGTTGTAAGGAAATATTTGTCATTATCAGTCATGGAAGTTTAAGGGTTAAGCTGATACTAACAATTTCTTCAATAAGAGAAGTTTGTTTATAGCAAACACACTCCAAATTTTCTGGAGTTCATTCCTGGACTTAATTCAAATTACTTTCTTTAGAAGTCAGAAATTTCTGGCACTCGAGCCAAACATAATTCACAGTATCAACAAAACTGATGAACAAACCTAATATCACATAATATCAGTGACAGAAGACTCATAAAAGTAACAACATAAGCAACAAAGACAGTGCTACTATGATACCTATAATATAATTGCCACACCCTCAATTCTTTTTTGACATACTTATGGTAATGATAACAGTTAGACTTGAGCTATTGCAATTTTAATCCTTTAACTCCCAAGATCTCTTTAGTAATTCTCCTTACTGTCTGCCATACAGTTCATATGATTAAGAAAGATTTTTTTTGTCTTGTCATGAGTGTGGGACAAAGAAAAAAAAATTCTGAGTCCCCATGAGGAATCGAACCTCAGACCTTTGGACTTGCACTCCAATGCTCTACCATTGAACCACAAAGCCTTTTCGGTGAGTGGGGTCTATTACGAAGTTCTAATGACTCATGTCCTGCATACTGCTAGGAGCAGCAATGTCGATAGCGTAATGTTTTTGAAAAGAAAAGTAAAGATGATAAGTTTTGAGCTCGGTGAACAATTAAGAAAGATGATTTTTCATCTTGTCACAAGCGAGGTCTAAGGTTCAATGGGGACTCAAAATTTTTTCTTTGTCCCACGCTCGTGACAAGACGAAAAAAACATCTTTCTTAATTCTTCACCAAGTTCAAAACTTACCATCTCTACTTTTCTGTCAATTCATATGATGTTATTTTGGAGAATTTGGAATTGGATCAAACAATAATCCCCTATTTGAAATTTTCCTACATTCTCATTAACTGTCTGCTTGATATTGTACTGATAGTGTAAGGAGAAATTCTGTCTTGGTCACAAGTGGGACTTTATGAGTTCAGTCACTGAAAATGTACTAGTAGTAGTTGCATCAACTATTTTGATGAGTTGCCAATTAATCAATTGAAAGAAAGTGCGACACAGACTTCCTGCCACATTCATCAACGCCCTGACAACTAATTATGTAAATCACAGTTCATATTTGCAGATTAATTTGTTTTGTTATTTGTTGAGAGAAATCACTCTCTCTGATTTCACAGATTTATGTCAGCTTGTTACAAAGATAATGACCTGGGGTTCAAGGCAATGTTTTTAGAGACAACAAGTTCTATTTAAAGTTTTTTCTTTTTGGCCAAGGTCACAGTACCAAGCATAATCTAAACTTCCGCAACTGACAAAATCTAATACTACAAAATTTGAGAACAACTCCCTGAGTTGATATCAAAATTACCATATCTGAGGACCACATTCAGCTTCTTAATTGTAAACATGACCCCTCTCTAAGACCACGTACATGACTTGCATATTAATGAAGTGTATGTGTTTGTATGTGTTTGGAAAGATTGGGGAGCATGTTCATGGTTTGGAAATCAATAAAATGTGCGGACCAGATCAATACTGAAAACTCCTTCGAAAAATGTTGCATGGTCGTTCAGACAAAAAAGGTTATATGGCTATTTTCACCAATTGCTGTATTTCTCACATCAACCTGGGAATTCTTTAAGATTCGAAAGACCTCTTACAAATTAACTAAAGGAAAAGGAGCGGAGAGGAGGGTATGTGAATTTTTTCCATACTAGAAAGTCCTCCATGTGAAGTTAATGATGGCGTAAACAGATTGCAATCGAGCAAACAGAGAAAAGTTAATGTGGTTATTACCCGCAAGTAGCCCTCTCGCGTCAAAAGTGGGGTACATATTCGCAAACCTTATCAATACTTGGATTAATCACGAAGATCATCACTTTTTTCCTCTAGAAAACAAGTTGTGATAAAAAAAAAAGATTCATGAAAGTACGAATTGAAAAGCCTCAGCTCAAAAGCATACCTTTCCTCTTCCAACAGAACAAGAAAACGACGCGCTCAAATCGAATTTTACTAGAAATCTACGCTAGATAAATAACATAACAAAAACATTCCCCTCTGTAATTGGGTAGATTTTTTTAACAAATCCTCCGAACAAAAGGCTAATGAAAATTCCCCTACTAGGCCTCCCGAAAAATGTAAAGAGTTGCATAAACGAGGTAAAAGCGAACGATCCATAATTTTATAAATCCACCATGGCTCGTTACGTCAACGACACACTAGTCTTACCCTTGAGGGGGCGAAGGGGGAGCCTGACTTGATTCCTCCGTCACCTCGTAATAATCATACAGGAATCCAAGATTGGACGCCATATTTAAGTCTTCTCCATTCACCAATAACGAAGACGAAATGGGGGAATCAATCTGTGAAACGTACGCTTTCCAAGCGCGATCTTCGCGCACTTCTCTCCCTCCATCACTGGTCGGTGACCCGATTGCTGTCTTCGAGCTACTTCCAGGCGAAGTAACAATCGAGTTACCCTCCGTAGATACCTTTCCTGCCATGTTAACAGTCAATCCAGCACTTTTTCTACACAAAAAACGACACGAGGGTGACAAATTGACTTAATAAACAACGTAAAAGGGTCGGATCAAAAATTACGCGCCAGAAAATTGACCGGCACGAAACAAAAACTCCGCCGATGGGAAGACGCCACGAAAATCGACTTGGAGTCGCATAAAAATAATAGCAGCCGCTTCGGAACAACATTGAGACAGATCACTCTCACAACCTACCTCCTAGCTATATCAGCCATGGCATGAGGAGTGCCAGCCGTTAGAAACCTTCCAATCCATGTGATTTCTATAAATTTTTTGTGTCAGAACACGCTGATGTGACCTGCTATCTCTGGCTTGAGTCGACCGAGATAAATGGCTTATTCAAGAAGCCTGTAAACGAACGATTCCGACCAGCATCGTACTCAATCAATAACTTCTCGTTATCCAAAAAAGGAAGTTTTCGTTGCACGTTGCATAAGAAAATGCCTCTATCGTTCCTTTTTTTTTTTCTCTTTAAATTGCAGCCGATCTCATTTTCAGATAAACACTTGAAGCAAAGACGAAGAAAAATCGCGCTAATGTCGTCAACAAAAGTTTCACAGTCGTACCCAATATATTACGTTCCGCACCGCTTATTATCTTGTACTGCATCAAAGTACTTTTACTTCACATGAAAACTGATCACGCCACCTACCATCGAAATGTTTCATTCATAACGTAGCGGAATTATTAAAAAGGAGTCAGCAAAGTTTTGCTTTATTTCTCTTCTTCGGATTGGGTCTAATTAGTCGTGAAGCGTTTGATGAATTATTACATTAATGGTGCTATTGTTCTCATTATCTGCCTTGTCACTGCTAGAAGTACTCTAAAGCTAAGCAAAATGACTTTCTAATTTTTTCATTTCAAATTGTGTTCTGCCCTCTGGTTTCACTTGTTAAGTTTGTCGCACTTACATTATGAGTGATTGAAGCATATGCTGGATGAAGAAAAAAATCTGATATTATTTGCACGAAATACTAAATCGGGGCAATTATACAGCCTCATAATAACCCTTTTCATGGTGGATTTTGTGCGAAAATCTGCTGATAGACAACGACTTCTTTTAACATGGGTAGGGGTGGGGTGAGAAGGAAATGTTTTCATGATCGCGGAAGACTGGCGCCAGGTGTTGATGGCGTAAACATGGCGGCTTTAAAGCACAACTTACAGAAGGAGTTGTTCAACCCAACTGAGGAGCGACTCTATGCGGTTGTAAGCGTAACTAAAGCGGGGAAAAAGAAGAAAGCAAGTTTCCTCTGTTTAGCTGGTATGAATTTATCTCGAGCCCCTTTTCCTAATGCTGAAGATCTTTCCGCAAATATTAGGCTTATCCTTGAAGAACTTACCGTACACCCAGTGTCTTTCACTGTGGAGTTGATATAGGCTTTATGCTCATCACCTTTGATGAAAATTGTCTCTATAATGTGGAAATTAAGTACAGTTGCTTCTTATATTATAAATCTCGCACGATACTGAAGAAGATACTCTCAGAACTGCAGATGCCGAGGAGGAAATGAAATTCATTGCTCCCACACTTGAGTTAGAATAGGTATAATTTGTGATTGCTTCGTTGATCTATTTGAGGAAAATCCCAATTTTCGCGAGTCAGTTAGTGTGATTATTAGAGGAGGTAAATACGTTTCATTTGAGCCCTAAGGGTTTGAAGTCCATGTCTAGCATACTATGATACGCAAAGTAATGTTGAAGGGCTGGGCTAACTAACCCAAATCATGCCTTGATTCAATCCAGCCTTTTCTTAAAATCGCAATGAAGATAATGAGGATTGTAATTATTTTACCTATTCCAACTAATTTGGAAGTTAATGTTATAATTTAAAGTGAACGTTAAAATGCACTTTATTTCTTACCGTCCATTATTTTGAAAATGTGTCTGTATATGTGTCAACATTGTTCATCCAGTGACAACAGTGAGACCTGAAACTGTGTCGCTTTACCAAGTGAAAAAGACAGAGAAAGATACATACAAGAAGAGAATGCACTGGAGACTGAGAGACTTAAAACTGGTTGATGGCAGAGATGAAACTAATGTAAGTACAAGGAGCTAACCCTTCAACTGCCAAATTATGTTTAATGTATGGAACATTAATTTCATTTTATATTTTGTACTTGATCAACATATCTTTTGTCTGTTGGATACCTGTAAATAACAGATAATTGGATTGATATTAATAATTGAGAGTGCAACATATGCTAGTGCTTCACCCCGTCAATGTTTTCTTGTAAAGAAACTTCTAATTTTTTCCACACAATTTTACTTAAAATGTTGTTCATTCTAAATTTATGGAAATAATTTTATATTTACTTTCATCCTCATGTTCAGGAAACCCCTGAATTTCACCTTCTATTTGAGAAGACCTACAAGTGGGTAGCAAGCAGTATTCAAGACAAAACCAATTTTATAACAGCAATAATGAAGGTGAAGATTGTAAATTAAATTTAAGTTGCAGGTACTGTAATAATTATGTCTTTATTCTTTGATTGTCACAGTGAGAAGAATATTTTGTTGTCACTATTGCTATAATGATATAGTAAGCCGGTTTGTATCCTGAGTGATGAATTATCGTTTCCTTTCATTGTTGATTTTTTCTCAAGTTATTAAGACTTACCACTTGCTACTACCCAAACATCAGTAAGCAAGTTCTCCTTACTGTTCACCATAAATTTTCCATGCTACTCATAATGACAATTTACATAACAATAGTGAAAGATATTTTTCATCTTGTCACAAGCGTGGGATGAAGAAAAAATTTTGAGTCACCATGAGGAATCGAACCTCTGACCTTCAGATTCCACAGGGATTATGAGACAGTCAGATGGTGCTAAAAGTTAGACAGTGACAGGCAGAACGTTTTGCTTTCAATCATTTATCACCTTTCCATTGGCATCTTCACTGAATCAAGACTGAAGTAGCTAGGGGATCAGTGTTTAATTGCCACATTTTTTTTTGGATCCATGGCTCGTGTATATCTCAGGCCTCAGTTGTTCAAAGACTAGATAGAGCTATCCAAGGGATAAATTTCTTTCCAATGGATAAATGTTAACAAAACATACTGTGCTATTCACCACATAGAGATTTATCAAGTGGATAACATTACCAACCCTTTGAACTACCAGTGCCATGGATATACAACTAATGTAGAATGAGATGTTTTGTGTACTTTTTGACCTTTTTCTACATTTGGTATTGATCATTTGTCACAAGGATGCTTGTTGAGTATATTGATAAAAATCAGTTTTTAAATGATTACATTTAATTTACAGGTGGCCGACAGATATGGGAATCAGAGGAAACCAAGTTTTACCAATGTCAGTGCTATTGAAGGTAAATTAAACTACCTGTAACAAAATCTAATTGTTAGTTTTTCTATGTTAATGATAAAGAATGATATCTTAATTTTAAAAGAATTGATTCTTTGTTGTGATATTTTAATTTAAATCAGTGATGTGAAAGTATAACAGGGTAATTTAGTGTTATCAATTGAGCTGGTAACATGAATTAAAGTATTTCTCAGCTCAGTGGTTATTTCAGAAACTATGGTACAAGTGTTAATATAAGCATTGCACCGTTTTTTTTTTTGCCTTAGATGCTTTTTTCAGTGCTCCTTTAGCATTGCAAAATTAATTGTAGCTGGTGTTATATTTTTCTTTATTAATCATGTTATCGTGTTTCCCCAATGTCTGTTGGTAGATCTCTTGAACTAACGTTGTGATAATTGTTGACATTTCCATTATTATGTAAACTGTGCAATGAGCAAGTCATTGGTGAATTAAAATACATGACTTGTACCATTGACTCTTGATAACTCAGATCTTCAGGGGAAGTTGAAAAAGGTTGAGCTATTAGGAGTTCGATTTATGGGGAGTTGAAGATACAGGCACTGTAATTTAAACTGAATAAACCTGGAGTGGACTGACATGTTTTGAGAAATGCAAAACAGGATGAAGATTACATGGCTGCTTCAAAATAAATTACAGTAAATGTTTTGGATTGAAGCACACTGTTTGTTTTGATTTGTCGCATATTAAAAGATGTGGTTAGAAGTGGTTCAAGTTACTAAGAGTGAGAATATTAAAAAGAATGACAGGAAGGGAAATGAAAATTGCTTTGAGTTAGCAGGAAGTTTAAGTTATCAAGGGTTTGAGTTACAAAGGGTAAAACTGTAGTGTACCAGTAAATGTATGATGGAAATCTAGGGCAAATCTATGTTGGTTCAAGTTAGTGTGAGGTTCAAATTAGGGAGGTTCGAGTTATTGGGAGTCAACTTTATGTATTTTTGTTTCATTTTAGGCTCTATCCATGGGGCTGAGAGTAGCAGAGTTCAACAGCACACAGAAGAGGGAGCTGAAGGTTGGTAGTTTTATGAAAAGAAGTGCTTTTACATTTGCAGTTATGCTGACAAGACTTTTCCATCCAGCTAGACATTATGGGACATTATCATATCTGCAAAGTAATATGTGTGTCACAGTGTAATACGGCTTGTGGATACATGTGGACAAAAAGATAAAAGACGGAAGGAAAACTTGTTGATGGAGGGTCTTTTTGCTGTAACCAGTGAATCCAGAATGGTTTGTCTACTTAACTGGCAGATGAGTTAACATTGTAACATAAAGTACAAATCTTAAAATACTATAGTTGTTTCACATGCATTACAAATTTATTAGGTGAAGATTACCAAGAACTGACACAGCGAGAGGAGAGTGACTTGGAGTACATGATATCACATACTGAGAGTGCCATCAGCAACATTGAAGCGTTCACTGAAAAACTCTCCAAGGAATTGTCTGTTTTGGATGGGGTAAAGTCTACCATTAAATCTCTATTAATTGATTATTTGTCAGGTGAATAGTTACTTTTTTCAACATCTTTATTTTCTTTCACTTGGCAGGCCAATATTCATTCCATCATGGATGCTGAGCCTCAAGTGGAATCACTGATGCAGCTGTTGAATGATGCGTTAAAAGAGCTCGAAAACCTAGATAAACGACTTATTGGATATGATTCGCGTCTTAAGGTAAATAGTCTGATTCCGTCTTATTCCGTGGAGATCCGTCTGGTTTCAAAATGTTACCTTGAATGAAGTGCAGACCCGTGTAATTTCGTACGGTCACGTCCAATTTCGGGCGATTACGTTTTATTGCGCACGGAACCTTCCGATTTCAAATGATTCCTTTCGATTTCGGACGGCGCCAACCAACATTCGACAATTCCGTTAGATTTTGAATAATCTCCCCGATTTTATCTGGCTCCACTTCTTATTTTGAACCGTGTCTTCAAGCCTTAATTAAACTAAGTATCTTGAATGGTCGGCCTGATTCTGTTTTTATTGTGATGTATTTGATAACTTAGGAAGTGCGAGCTCAGATGGAGCAAATGGAGGATAAGGATAAACACATGGTTACAGAGAGCAGGAATCGTAAAAAGCTTTTGGAGGAGGTGGAATCAGTAGTGGTCAGTTTTCTCAGTATTTATCAAGTTTTTCACTTTTCAGAGCAAGCACTAAATGGTATACTCTTCAACTGTTATGATAACATAGAATTAAATTAGAAAACTCAAGAGCGGACAAAAGTCGTCAACACAAACTGGTTGATAAACGAGAAGGCAGACAGACAGGCTGAAGGACTATCAGACTGTATGAAATGATTGACAGACAGCCTGATGGGAGAACTGGATGGCTCTCTGACTGTCTAAAGCACTGGCTGACTTACTTGTTGACGGACTGACCGGCTAAGCGAGAGGCTGACTGTGACTGATGGGTTGGATGCCTGACTCTCTAAAGCACTGGCTGACTTACTGACTTATGGACGGACTGACCGGCGGAACGAGATGGGCTGGCTGGCTGGCTGGCTGGCTGACTAAAATACTGACTGACTTACTGACTGGTTGACGGACTTGGCCGAAAGAACTAGCAGCTTGCAGACCAATTGACGGGCTGGCTAACTGACTTCTGGCCGATCGACTGACTGAAAGAGAGGAAAAACAGAGTCAGCCATGGTTAAAGAAATTTACAAACAGTTCAAATCAAGGAAACGATTGTTAAAAGACGTACAGGAAGGTCATGTAAACAGGTGTATGATTAATCTTTACAATCCATTTTGACTACATACTATTTAAAAACATCGTTTCAGAATTCACTGGATGTCCCTGAGTGTAACATCGTAGCTTTACAAGAAGCTGACCTTTCCAAAGGGCTGGGACTGAAAGAGTGCACTCACGCCGCGTTTTCCGTGCTTTATGCTCTGCAAGCAGATCTCAGTCCAGGTATTAAGAGCTAGTTTAAGGTAATCCAAAGTTGGATAAGTTTTGCTGTACTTCACCCCGCCTCCTTCTCAACCAATCAGCTGCTAAGCTAAAACAAATTGCCCCAAGGTCTCATGTGTTTTCCCGCGCTTCAGGTAATTTACCGTTTTCTTAATTCGAGTTCTCATTGGTTCGTTCTGAGGTAAACTTTGGGACTTATTGGCCGTTGAAATGTCTTAAAGTTTGTTTTACGGCACTTACTCGACTGAAAGCGTTCTATATTGAAAAGGGATTAAATATCAAGTCGGTTTCTGGGAAAGGTTTTGAATGCTTTTTCTTTTCATCTGCAACTTGCAAGGATGTTTAACTCGAAACATGTGTCCAATTGTTCAGCACCTCTGTCAAAGACCACGGCAAATATCTTCCGCTTCCAGGTTTTTGTAGCTCTAACAGTACTTTTTATAAAAGCTGTATTTACTTTCTGTTTTCATTGATGTTGTTTATTAACTTCAATTTATCTCCATTGTAATAATTTTGGACATTTTATTTCACCACACTTTCTTGATTGGAAAGCGCCCAATATGTATGGTCTTGAGGTTTTGGGTGTTTCAATCTAAGGTTTAACTAAGATGAGAGCTGTCAAGGAACAGAGAGAAAAGTTTTTGCAGCTGAGCAGCGATTTTGCTCAACGTCTGAAGTTACACCTCATGGAAATCTTCACGCGCCACGTAAGTTCTGCCTGCCTACTTCTGTCAGCTGTAGTCTTGTCAGTAGTATAGGGCGGCCGCATAGTCGGTCACCAATGAGAGAGACGTATTTGTACCACGTATTCGGTGAAAGCAAAGGATTTTCCATCTATGGATGTTGAAATGACGACTTGATTTGTAACGCATTTTTGCAATTTTACTCATTGGAATCACGCATTATAAATCTTCCTTCAGTGTCACGCAAAGAGAGATCGAGTATTCCGCAGTAACACACTATTTTATTTTCATAACAGGGCGTGAAATTGCGCCAAATACAGGCGCCAATGCGACTAAATTTTTCACTTTGGCGACCATATCCAAGTGGCTATCAGAAAAAAAATTAATTTAACGCCCTGCATAACCTCAACATTTTTCAAGAAGTGTCTTTCTGTCACGTTGTTTATCACTAGAGCTTAGACGTAGAGACTCTGGTTCAACACTCTAGTGAGCTGTGTATCCCTAAACATCTGGCTTGTCATAATGACCTCGCGCCATTCTCTGATCTAATGAAGTGGCTGAAAGAAGTTGATCAGACTGTGTTTCTCGAGCTCTGTCAGGTATGTTATGTCCACTCCTTCCACTTTAAGGAAATATTTAAAATTGATGGCAAACTTGACTCATAAATATCATTTTCTACCTTGTCAGGCGTATACACAATCTCTGAGCAGAGTCTACGAGAGGGAACTGAGAGACTTCTTTGAGTCTGTGAAACAAAAGACTATGACAAAAGGCGTCCGAAGTAAGTGGTAATTTGATTTATATTCCCAACAGTCGTCACGTGATGTTTGTGTTTTCGGAGTAGGAAACGGGGGGGGGGGGGAGGGGAGGGGGGTGGAGGGAGTATACTGCAAGAAACCTTGAGTGAATTAGTTGGAGTCTTGGAGTTGGAGAGGGCGAGTTTGAAAATGAACTTCATTCAAGTCCGCAATGTTCATTGCAATTTTATACGGTAACCTTTCGGAGGCTTGACATTAAAGGAGGTATGTTGCGGCCTTGTGGACCATTTAAACACGTCAAAAAATTTTTTGTTGACAAAATGTAGGCTAGGGGTTTTAAACTGTTTTGAAGTAGGGGTCAGACTCGGCAAAAGTAGGTGACTGTGAAAAGTTTGTTAAGGGCCTTAAGGCAATTATTTTGTCCAGAGTAACCAATGACATGTTATCAAGTAGCCGGCGGAACTCCGGCAATCTCCGGCTCGTTTTGAAATCCCTGGTAAGCTCAAGAATAGTAGCTTTTGGGTGCGAAGGAGTGCTTTTGGGAGCGAAAAATAGAGGAGTAGACCCGAAATGAGACGAGGTATTTTTTGGTTCCCACCATTTTGGGGAAAGGAAATGGTCGCAGCCTGCCCAAGATACAATTCTAAGGATGTTTGTTCGGAGTGTGGGTGTTGGATCAACTAATAATCCCCTAGCTGATCTTTTTCGTTACTTACATCACTTGTCTGCTTGATGCTACATTGATATTGAAAGGAGAAATTCTGTCTTGGTCACTCATGGGAGTTAAAGGGTTAAGTTGCTAACTCATGTCGATATTTTCTGCTCTGTGTGATTTGAAGCAGGAGTTAATAGGGCTTCCTTTCTCTATACAGCTTACGCTGCCTTTAAGATGACAGGGACTTCGACGGGTGCGAATGACCCGAAAATGAGCCCCCGTCCAACTCCTCGCGTGATCAAGACGGGCTCTTTCAGGAAAACTGAAAAAGCAACCGACAGGAAGGACACTGACTCCATTGGTTCGATGGGCTCAGATACGAGGTCAAGATCAGGCTCCATGAGCTCGGTGGATTCTTCTGATCAGTTGCTGGAGGGCAGAGGAAAGTTTGAAAGGGTTGGTTGAAAACTTTTGCGGAGAAAGCTTGGGTATAAGCTTGCCCACCGGTCTCAATGAGCTGGACCAGTTTATCCAACGAACTTTGTTTTCTGTTCATATGAAAAATTTGATCCTGGTCACTGAGCTGTGATTGGAGCCCGAGTACTGTTCAGTTAAGAACTTTCAGCTTCGTGACCGAGTTGAACAAAGCGCGATCTTACCACTGAGTGTCGTCCCCCGTGACCGGATTGAGCTGTTCATACGGTCATGGCTACCGATAGCTCAACAATCTAGCTAACCTGCCTTTACATATATCATGTATAGAAGTCACTAAATAGTTTTGAGGTGAAATCTGACCGTATAGCCAAGCTAGCGCAGCTTGAAGTTTACCATTTTTTTGCACGTGTCATGAAAATCAATGTAAAATTTTCAAGCTTGTTGCTTGAAATCCCTTTAGCTTTCTGTTATTTTCACTCCTTTTTGTTCGTTTTATCAGTCTTTTCCTTTTTCTTCCTAGCCAGTTATTATCCTTACTGTTGATTTAAAATAGCCTAAATACTGTAGAAATACAAGAAGAAAAGGAAGACTTCCAAATCGCTTCCGTCTATTAACCTACATACACTTTCTTTGATTGTAAAATCAGGTATTTGATGTTCTGTTATTGGAGCTGGAACCAGTATGCACAGCCGAACAGGAATTTGTACAAAAGTTCTTCGATTTTTCTTTGGAGGAATCAGAGGTTTGTATGATAATGATCAGTATTTTCTATTGTAGAGAAGTATTCTATACATTTTATTACGGTACAGTTTCACTTTCACTTTAAACTGTGCTTTGTCAGTACCTGTTGATTTTCCTTTGACTTTGCATTATTACCATAGATAATTTGAGAAGACTTTGTGTGTAAAAAGCCTCTTCGCTTAACCAAAGTATAAAAGCATTTATGGAGAGAGTTTGGCGACGAGAAAAGAAAAGCCGAACGAACCAAGGCGAAACGCGAAAGAAAATATTTGTTTGTTTGTTTTTCTTTATTCCCCTCGGGAAGGCCATCAGCATCCTTCCCATAATATATGTATTAGACCAGACGCTTATAACTCTCTAGGTCATGAGCTTCTGATTAGACTCAGTGATCGTGGTTTTCTTACAGACAAATCATATGGTACCAGTTTGTGCTTATTTTCTTTTCTCTTTTCTTTAGCCTTCAGAGACACCAAGCACCTTAAATATTGACTCTTCTGATGGTGCGATGTTTAGCAAGGCACCGCCAATTAAATCCATAGACACTACGTAAGTATGACACGGAACTTGCGCCGTTTAGTATTTTGCTTCGTTTCTAACTGAATGCCCGAAACAGGGTAGGACAGAAAATAAATGTTTGAATACCAACACCCGTAGTTTAACTTCTCAATTATTTAAAACTATTCCTCCTTGACTGTTTAATTGCTCGAATCACGGCAAAAGATAAGAATTGCGATGTTACTTTATTTATAGGGATGTAAAAGAGCGAACACCGCTGAACGAGGAAGTCAGGTAACCGTTGTGTAGTTTTAAATAGAATGTCACGCTGGGTTTATGGAGACCAGGCACAAACCCTTCCACGTATTGTTACATGCATGGTGTAGTTATTGTGAAGACTGATAAAATACCATTGAACATTGCACGAGATAAGTTGCTAAAGAATGACGCAAGAATGCCGGCAAATAATTAAGGGGATGTTTGTTTTCAGTCCTTGGTTTTTCAATTTTAAGCTCCTCTCCAGGCCACTCACGGCTTAGCTCTCTCCTCATCATACGACTCTATTTTTCCGTTCTGTTTTTTTTAATTTCATTCATTTATAGACGATGATTTGTAAACATTAAACAGTCTCCCCGTCTATTTTCAGTAATCCCATCCCTTCCACATTAAAAAGGGTAACTGGAAGGAAAGAAATTTGTTAGTAATAGACATTTATCGTTTGGTAGCGTTCCTCCAGTAAGTATCACTTTTGATGGGTAAAACTTCATTTTGTCTTTGAATAATTGTCAAAGCAGATGTCTTCGATGAAGCAAAGGACTGCATGTATAAACAGTTTGTTCCTTCAGTTGTGGTTATCTCCTTCCTCCCGATAAAAAAATTAGGGAAACTATGATCTAGTTTAATTTGTCATATGACTGTTACTTCTCCAGAAAAAGAAAACAGCGGATCAATAAAAACCGAGAAGATATGAAGTATGTTGAGTCCTAACACAGCTGCACCCTGCCTAGGTTTAAAGTATAATCGTAAAATCGCTGTAGAGGTTTGCTTCAATAAATTTAAGCATAAAATATAAATTAAGAATTTGAAGTCTAGGAATCTAAACTTTTTATCGTTAAAAGCACATTGTTTGGTTTAAATCGTAAGCTTAAGGCTACAGCGAGGTTTCTGTAAATGGGGTTAAAAGTAAATGGATAAATACTCGTAACTTGCACCACAAAGTAAGAGCACGGTAAGTTATGTTTAAAGTAAACTGCACATTTCCACGTTTGCCTTGTTATGCACTTTAATGTTGATGTTCTTTATGAGCTCTTTCACAGTTTCATCTAATGTCAATACTCAGACTGACGTGGACAACCAAATATTTAGACCTTTCAGTGGAAATGTCCTAATATGGCAATGCACAAAAACTGAAACGGTGAAGTGTGGTACCCTTGGTGTTTTGAAAATATATCCTCCCAGAACACCTTGCGCTCTGAACTGTTTGCGAACTTAAATGATCTCGGCTTTGGCTTCCGTTGGATTTGTAAAGTCTTGGTTTTCCTCGCATTTGAATATACTTCGCTCTTTTTCGAGAAAAGGCAAAACGGTTGATTAGACATATGAAAGAGCTCCGCAAAATTGTTTGCTCGGTGTCTTTCTAAATGATGCATCCTTCGCGTATTTTTCAGGAAAATCATGCAAGGATTGTTCAACGTCTTGGAAGCCGAGTTACAAAGTTACATCCACTTTGCAGATAGACTTGATCCTTTGTAAGTGTGCAGAGAAAAAAAGGATTTTTGTCCATATTTTATTTAAACCAATAGATAACTTCCAAATGCAAAATTTTGTTTAGATACATCAAGAAACGTAATGGAAACTCCGGCAATCTCGTCCGAAGGATGAGGTCCGAACGCCGTGACCGCCAACCAAATATTTGCCCCTCCCCCACACCCCTTCGTCCCCCCCTCCCTTCCACCCCTCAATTGATTAGTACATATTATCACCATTGTTCATTTTCGTTGTGTTTTAGTAACACCATGTATATGTTGGTCAAGATTGGTCATTTTGTGATCACCACCCAGTTGTCTGGCTCACCTGTGTCCTACCTCAGCCAGCAGCTTGGAAACTGCCTTATCTCTGTGAAGAGGCTCTTTGACAAGTTTATAGTAAGTGAACGCTTTAAAATTGTTTGGTGATGTTTTTTTTTAAAGAGGTGAGAAACTGCATTACCAATGCTATAGCAATTTATATTCATTATAATTCCCTTAAAGTCGAACCTAAAAAAACAAATTGAGGAAATGAAGATTCAGAAGACGAAGAAGTGTGGAATCTTGCCATTTGTGACCAAGTTTGAGGTGACTATGAACTCTTTCGTTTTTTCTTTTGTGAGTTGACAATTTTTCATATAATTTTCTTCAATGTTTCTTGGAGGGATCAGTCGTAGCCAATGGATTATAAATGGAAGGACTGCTAATATGAGGAGGGAAATTATATTACTACAGATCCATATGAGGGATCCCCTCCCCGCCTCCTTCCCCGTAGTGATAAAGACTGACGGGTCTGTTTTCCTCACAGGAATTTGCAAGCACTTCAGAGAACGTGTTCAAGAACTCTGATCGCCGCAATGACCTTGACAAAGCTTATCACAGTCTTATTCGAGTTGTGTTCATTAACGTGGAGCGAATGGCTGAGGAACATCAGAAGACACCACGAGCGGTGGTCATGATGGGTAAGCCGAGAGGATAACAAATTTAGGGACGGGAGGGTAGGGTCGGAGAGGGGAGGGGAGGGGAGGGCAGGGTAAGGCTTTATAGTGGGATGGGCCTTTAGTGTTTTAGCTGGTGATGGCAGGTATTGAGACATCTATGTGCGAGTGACGGGGGAGTTCGCTGGGTTAAAAAGACACGAGCTTCAACTTTCTTGTAAACACCTTCAGAATTTCGCACGCATTATTCTGCGGCAATTTACTAAGTTTATCGCCATTAGCTATGCTAGGCTCCATCCGTTTCTAATTAACTTGATACTTTCCATATTCAACATTGGTTAAATGAAATAAGCTATTCAGCCTTCAAATAAGCCGGCATTGGGTGTAATCGTGTTTCAGCCTGCTTGTTTTCAGTATCATCCTGTCATTTTTGGTCCATCAAATGCTGTGTAACCAGCGCTTAGTACTCTGTCACGGAACTTCTCTGACTATTTTTGTTCCGACTGATAACTTATGCTTTCTTTTTCCTCAGAAAACTATCATCGTTTGTTCAGTAAGTATTTTTTATCTTTTGTGTGGTAAATGTGGAGCTGTCTCTCTTAATCACTTAATATGACTTTTTTGAGACTTCACAGCACTTGTCAGTGAAATAAATCAAAACGGTTAGAAAAAATACAACTTATAGTAATACAAAACTGAATTGCTGTGAAAGCAAATCCCCCACGCCTTTAGTCTAAGGGAATATCTTGCCTCGGAGAGATTGACAAACTATTATTCAATGATCGATGGCAGGAACATTGTGTGATCACTCAGCCATCAGTTTGTAAGGAAATTTAACTTAGGGAAGGGTTTCAATAGCTTTTTCCAGAAATAGCCGCCGATTATGTAATCAGCGGTTGTGCGCGGAAAAGGGGCCGTAAGCGTAACCCACTAAGGAGAGCCTTCTTGCAGGCTCAACAGACGGTAGTCAGAGGTCTTGCAGGCGGTGATAGACAGTTGATAAAGTCTAACTGACGTAATATTAGTCCCTCTTTCCACTCCTTTTATTGCTCAGTTACCACTAGAATTATGACGATTCTAAACATGCAACTGACTGCCGCTATCACTCTCACTACAGGGGTTCTTACGCGTCTCAAGATAGTGTGCCTGGAAAACGAGAAAAGAGAGGCCAAAAAGAAATACAACGACACCCTGAAATTGTACGTGAAGGAGATGCTTGGAAGACCCATGGAGAAAATTAACGTAAGAAACAAGAGTGTACTCTCAGAGGATCCCGCCTCATTTTGTAGGATGGACTTTACAGATGCAAAATTGAAGGCGCTTTATTTATGGGTTATCCTATTGATGTCTTCAGAATCTTCAAAAACTTGCTTTTTAACTCGTGAATTGCGCGCATGCGCAAGAGCGAGTTATAGATACGATGTGGGGAATGGCATTCGCTCGCTCGCTCGCTCGCTCGATTGGTCGATTCCTGTAAACTTTTTTTTAGATTTTAGGCTTTTGAGTGCATTTGATAGTTTTTGACGAGCAATAAACAGACGAAATGGCGACCTTTGTTGCTAAGAATAGTGGTGGGGTGAAAAAGAAGCCAATGATAATCTTAAAAGAGTTTTTTTTTTCGTTTTAGTTTCAACAAGCGGCGCCAGCGACTGGCAGGCGTGCAAGGATTCACACTGAAATAACAGAACAACCTTCCTTTTTCATAAAATTGCAATTTACAATCCTTGAACTTGAAAAAAATCCGAAGATTCATTGAAAATATCACTTACTGCGAAGCGCTCGGAGTTTACAGATGTTCAAAAGCTTTTTCTGTTATAGCGTGAGATTGAGGACAAAATTGATCATTACGTTTCGTCGCGTGTGTTTTTCCTGTGTGAAGCAACAGAAGATGCCGGCGACTGACGAAATAACAAGTTAACACGAAAATCAAATAACACCTAAACAAACAATTTTAGCTACCGATTTTCAGTGAATGTTTAAAGAACAATTTCTTTTAAGTTTCAAGACAATTTGAAGATTCAACATACATACAACGTACTAAAATGCGAAAGTTACACACCACAAAATTGATAAATAGGCCTGAAATGAAATTCTATCTTGTTATTGATTATACGTTGCCTAGCACGTGACTTAAATCTACCCAGGTGGAGATCCAAAATGACGGTGGCAGGCTTGGCTTAGTTATATCACTCAAAACTCGTTCCCGTTTGTCTCATTTGGTAAAGAGGGAATCGTTAATGTTTTCATTAAGACAGTATTGCCTTGATTTTCTAATATTTACAACGAAAGAAAGTAAATTTCACTTTTCACCCACATTTACTTCCAACCTTTTCTTTTGAACCAGAAACAAAAATGATAGACGTTTAAAACACGACATCATCCACCTTGTCAAATGTAATAGCATGATCATTTCAATTGTAATGCCTTCTTATCCCAACGTTACTTTGTTTCTTTTGCTACATTAGCGAACACTGAACTACTGCTCGTACTCTAGATATGACAATCAATTCCCTAAACCAGATAACATTAAACATAGTCTAAAAAATCATGTGTCAATTCACGAGTTTGCTCACAGAGCACTTTGATTTTTTTAAGTCCGTCGTATGCGTGAATTTCTGCATTCTTAACCTTCCTTTTAATACTATCGTTTTTGGCCTCACACACTTTCCATGATCTTCAAACTTACTCCGTAAATGTCAGCTTAGATATTTTCCTATGCGGCTGATTTGTCTATATCAACTGCATTGGGCGCTTTTCGATCGAGTGTGATAAAACCAACCAAAGGTATCTTCAACCGCCAATACAGCATAGGAAATATTACAAGGAGCTAGGAGAACCTAATTGCGATTAAACAAACAGCGATAAGTGCGGGAAGAGCAATTGATTAATACAACTGGTCTAAATGTTGCATGGAATTGGTTGAGTGGAACCCGCGAGTTTTCTAGACCAATCCTTAAAAAAAAAAACCAACATCATTTTGCATTACTTTGGATACTCATTGAAAATTACTCTGCTTCAGCCGCCCAAGGAATATCGTTTACTACTTCAAAAACAACAAAAAAAACTTTTAGTTCTTATCATTTTTTTCTTTGCAGATCTTTTTCGAGGGTGTACAAGAATGTATTGCAGCCGGGGTGAAGGAAGACGAAGTCGGATATCAGTTGGCATTCAGTAAACAAGAACTAAGAAAAAACATCAAGGAGTACCCAGCCAAGGACATAAAAAAAGGACTCGAACTGTTGTACAAGAAAGTCGAGAAACATTTGTGCGAGGAAGAGAACTTACTTCAGGTAAAATGATAGGCCTTGCCTGTATATGGAGCTACCTCACTTAAGGCCCTTAAAAATTTGTATGGAGCGTATGAAACAAGCTCCTTCGTGTGAACGAGTGCGTTCGATTTCCTGTTCAGCCGAATAATCCTACAATGGCTTGTTTTATGGTTTTTAAATTTACCAATGTTTGTTTTTTTTACCAAGACACACCTTTGTTACTGAAGTTAAGTCAGTTTTCTATATTTACTAGTATCCACACCACTTTTCACTACTGTGACTTTTCTCTCAAAATTACTCTTACACTGACATGTACAGGAAAAAGAATATTAAGAACATATCGAAGCTGATGCATAAACAAATTCTTTCTACAAACCTTCAAGAATGATGTCTTGCAAGCTTTACAGACAATTAATATTCCAATCATGTCATTTCAGGTTGTGTGGCACACCATGCAAGATGAATTCATCCAACAATACAAGCATTTTGAGGATCTCATCCAGCGCTGTTACCCTGAATCTATGATCAATCTGGAAGTTACCATCGATGAAATCCTGTCGTTTTTCTCAAACATTGCCCAGTCACACTGAACTTGGAAGGCTTAATACAAAGAAAGAACTCGACAAAAGATGTGTAGATAGTTTCCTTGACAGCTAAAATTCTACCTTTGACCATCAGTTTGTTGCCCCATATCAGACCATGTGATGCTTTCTACATCAACATAGTTGGTAATTTTTATGTTGAAATGTTAATTACCTTGTTTATTTTAACGGGATTACCAATCGTTCATGGAAGATTTTTCTTGTTACGGGTTTTATGCTTCAGAGTTAATATACATGTCCAATGGCCCGGAATGTGACGCATTCTTACGCATCACATATTGCAGTTATAAGTGTAGCTAAGAGCTTGAGACTTCAGCGCACTATTTGTTACTGCCCTGATTGAGGGTAAACACTAACGGGTTATTCTGTGGAGTAGAATCATATTGTTTGAAATAGGGCGGCAACCAACAAAGCTTCATTACTGTATGTCGATAGGCAATGAAATTGCTAAACGACTTTTCTAGTCACAAACAAGAGCTACTCAGATCCTCTGCATAGCTCTTGTTTCTTACATTAATTTTTTTTAGCTTGCTGTTAAAACTATGATAGACAAGAGATGATTTAACTTGCCAAACAAAAAAAGCTCGCATCAACCACTAGTACGCAATCCCTCTTGCAAAAGGAAATTGAAATTAAACGTTAATTCATGAATTGTAAAAAGTTAAATATTTGACAGAATGACAACGTTATGAATCGCGAAAGTATTAATTAAAAGAGCCATTTGTGTAAACATATGAACACTCGATTATGAATCAAATTCAGTGTTTTTTTTTTTGTGTTCGTTTTTCTATAGTTATTTTTATAAAGGCATTTCAAGCATCTTGTTTGTCGACGTGTAATTCCCAATGCCTAATTTATTATATTTGCAAAGAATTTAACAATTTGTTGTCGGAAGTTTCACTCTGTTTTAAATCTATAACAGAGGCACTGCCGAGGACTGGCAGTGTATCAAGGAGAGACGAAGACAATCAGGTACATATTCATTTGTTGTTGTGTGAGAGTAACTCAATTTTGAATTAAAATTATCTTACAGAAAACCTTGACTCCGTCTGTTTGTTTGTAAATAGCAACATAACCTTACTAACTTTTTGAATAGATTTTAAACCCGCACTTCCAGACATGTTTTAGACAATTTTCTTTCACCCTGTGCAGGCGAAAATTGAGAGGGGAATGGTTCTAACAAACGTGACCAGGAGACTAGGACATAAAGCGTATCCTTATATGAACAAAAAAACTGTAAGGGTGCAGACTGGTCAGCAGTTTTCAAAATGGCGGACAATTTGTGAAATGTGTTGTGTAATTACAAGGAATATCATCATTGTAAGGGAACATTGCCTTCATGTCACATTTGCTAAGGAGGTCGGTCAGAAAGGGAATAGGAGGACTTTATTTATGTCGGAATAAATGCAACTCTGCAGAGGAATCTCAACTGCATTGGAACGAAGCTTATTTTAATGGAGTGACCGTGAATTTGGACCAGCTGGGAGAGCAATGTAGCCCTGGGGAATTTTCTGTGAAATTAACGAGTGAGTGGTTACTTTTGGCTCTTTTCTTGGTTCAATAACTTTGGGTGTGTTCAAATCTAAAGGAATTGTGCGCCGTGTTCCCTCACGTTTTGGAAATCGGCATAATTTTTTTGAACAGTATGAGTAAAATTATGCCGGTTGGCCTTGCCGAGTCAGAGCTTTACATTTTTGAAGGAAAAGGTCGCACCCATGTTGCTTTTCATTCAAGGATTTATACTAGGCAACCTTGATGAAACTGTAGCAGCACTGTTAAGAAGCACAGAGAACCTTGAACATAATGGAAAATAAAAGAAAAGGGTCTGAAAATAGCGGTCATATTGATGGGAGTCTTTGACACCACTGCATCATCCTTATCCCCTCTGATATGAGAGGCTTATCCTTGTCTTTTCAGCAAAAACCAACTAGGATTATTGCAGCTCCCCCCCTCCCCCCCTCCCCCCTCCCCCCCTCCCCCCCCCATTTGACTAGCCTAGCTAGTCTATAGGAGTTTACTCTTTAGGAGATCATAAGGCTTTCCTGTTTGTTAGTACCCTTTTATACTCCTGAGCAGATAGGGGCACTTTTAGAGTAGATTGTCTTGGGTGAGAACACAGCACAATAAGCAGCCTTTATCATAAACACAGACCTCTGGACCTGGAGTCCAGGGCACTAATCATTAACCCTTTAACCCCTAATAGTGACTGGCATCTAATTTCTCCTTACCATATCACCCTGAAAATTAAGGTCAGGAGAATAAAAAAGGTGATCCCTAAAGAAGCTCTTGATTGTTATACAAATTCTCCATATTGGCATCTTAGGAAATGTTTAGAGAAGAGTGTGGAGAATATAAATACTGATGTTACAGTGTAAAAGGTCAAACCACCTTGTCTCTCCCTTGTTTGAGAGGAGTGGCTTCACCCTTGGCCCTTTAATTTATACAAAGCCTGATTTTTCTACCATTTTCTCAGGAAGTATCCAACAGTGGAGAAAAGAGAGGAAGAAGTCTGTGTGGATGAAAGTGCCAATCGTTCAGAGTTACTTGATACCAGTAGCATTTGAACATGGCTTCAGTTATCACCATGCTGTTGGAGACCATGCTATGCTGTTAAAATGGCTTCCAAAAAAGGAGCATAATAAAGTTCCACCTTATGCTACCCATCAAGTTGGAGTATCAGGTGACAAAGACAGAGTGCAAAGATGAATTATAAATAGTGAACTTGTAAAATTTGTGCCAAATTTCCTTGAGGTAGTTTGATCCTTTAATAGGAATTTTCCATAGTTATAAATGGATTTCAGTTTAAAATGATTTAAGACTACTTTGAATTGTGTTTTACATGTTCTAAAATTATGGGTTATTGTCCTGAACAATAGAAATGAAATATAAATTAACCCAAGTGAAGATAGTTTCATAGAAATTTTGAATTATCACATATCTCTTTGACAATAGTTATCAGTTTCAAAAGTGTTCCCTACCAAGAAAAAGTCTTATCTATAATTTTTTAATCGATGGTCTAATGCATATCCAATATTTCTAATGTAAAAAATTGCAGGTCTTGTTCTTAACAGGGAAAAAAATGAAGTTTTAGTAGTCCAGGACAAGAACATGGTATGTAACACACACAATCAGGTCCTGTAGAAATCTGCTCTGACAAGTACACACCTCCTTGGATTGCTATTAGTATTGTTGTTTTTATGATTTCTAGTCTAAGGCAGTTTTTCATCATTCTATCATCAAAATTGTGAGTTCTTTTAAAATGATATGGAAAACCATTTTAACATTGCAAATCAAAGTTTTCATGGGATATCTAACAATGTAATTAATAATAATTTTGGTAGTTTTGGTACTTTAAATGTTGACAATGTCGGCACAATATTTTTGGCAGCTCAAGATTGGCCGGCACTTAAAAAGACCAGTTTGGAAATTTCCTGGAGGACTCTCAGATGAAGGAGAAAGTATTGGTGGGTTTGATTTATTAAGCATCTGTTCCTTTATTTTTGGAATTTATTTTACAGAGTATAACCATGAAGACCTAAAAGTAATATTTCTGAGGTGTTGAATCAGGGCTGGGATTAAATCTTACCAAAAAATTATTATATTTGAAGAAGATCATCAATAGTATGAGTATGGTATTAAGGGAACTGGGTTAATCCCTGTTTGCCAATTTATTTTAATAATTTTAAATTGTGGGGTTTTGCCCCATAGCTTTTATAAAGAATGCTTATTGAGTCAAAATGTTTCCTGAGTGGAAAGCTAATAACCAAGGTCAGATTCAAATTGCTCCTCTTCACTAATCTCATTTTTATGTACTTTTGACTCAAGAATCATGTGGGTACATGTATGTAATTTCTGTCTGACTATTTATGTTTGATTAGAGGAAACAGCAGTGCGTGAAGTCTGGGAAGAGACAGGAATACGAGCAGGTAATACACAGGGCACACCTTGTGTTAGTAAGAAGCTAGCTAAGGCTAAAGTTTTTGAAGCTAGTTACCCATTTCATAAAGAGCTTACCTCAGGGTGTTTAACTCTTTATTACACCCATTTTGAAATCACTTATGGTCCCTGTAATCTGATTGGCTCTAATTGGTGCGATTTATTCACAAATTGCGCCATTTTTTGCTTTAAATCGCATCTTTTCCCCAGCCAATGAGGAGGCTACACTAAAAACAAAACAACCAATCAGACTTCAAGGCTTGTTTAAAGTAACCGATCATATTGCAGGAAGATGAAAGACATGGATTATCATGTGGCAAATTTTGCAACTTTTGTTTCCAAAACTCTTATTTTTTCCTCCCAAAAAAAGGATGAATTTAATTTCAAACCAGCTCAGTATTGTATTAATAAAATATTTGAACTGACCAAGTCCTGTATGGGCGATTTCAAAATGGATATAATAAAGTGGTAATTGAACCTCGTGTTGTGCAATTTTGGTCTGAAATCATACTTGTGATTTCAAATCGAACTCGCGCCGCGCGCTCGTTCAATTTTGGAATCACGCGTATGATTTCAGCCCAAATTGCACTCCACTCAGTTCAATTACCATTATTAACTCCCATGTATGACCAAGACAGAATTATTCTTCTCGATAATGAACGAGCAAGTGACCAGAATAAAAAAAAAAAGATCAGTACAGGATTGTTTCTTGATATAATAACAAACTCTCTGTCCTCTATCATAAAAATTGTATAGTGGACAATAAGGAGATGCACTAATAGGATCTTGGTCTGTCACTGGTTACCATCAAGTAATTTAAGGTTTTCACCAAGTTTTTTGGTACCCATTTAAACTTCATTGTGGAGAGAGACATGCTGAGGTGTCCTATTCAGCAGACCACGACTATGAACCAGCCAATATTCTAACAGATCTCTATACATGGCCTCCAGCATGCTAGCATGCCAATTGTTAACCTCCAGTGATTACAAAATGAAATATTAATTCAGGATTGTTTCTGATTTCATTTTAGTCTCACTCTTTGCTTCTCATTTTACTTTTGATTGCAGAATTCAAATCCATTCTGCTCTTTAGACAACAGCACAAAATGAAGAATGCTTTTGACAAGTCTGATGTTTATGTTGTGTGTAGAATGGAACCATTAAGCTTTGGCATTAGTCATTGTGAGGACGAGATTGCACAGTGTCAGTGGATGGAACTATCAACTCTCCTTACCCACACAGACACCACTCCATTGACAAAATTAGCAGCAAGGTTAGCAAAACATGGACTGAAGAATGGATTTGAAAGTGTTGACATTGTGGCAAATAGTATGAGGTCTTGGGTGAATCCGAGTCAAACATTCAGCCTTTTTCACAGATATATGCCAAGCTAACAATTGAATGTTCCTTTTATGAATTTTTTTACCATTGTTTTCATTTGAGTATTGGGTGAGACAGATGCTGGTAATTATTGTTGAATTTGTGCAAATAATTTTATTTCAATTTCATCACTTGTAAGTCTTAAAACATATTTTAAATGAAGTTTGTCTCGTTCATTGAACAAAAACAAAGAATATACCAGTTCCAAACAAGGATGTGTGTCATAAAAATATTAATTGTAGAATGTAATAATTTCACAAACAATATTTATTGTAATCATGTTACTGACGAGTATTCTATTATCAAGTCTAGTTAGATTTGTCAAGATGAGACTTTCACAACATGCACACTAGTGAAATACTCATTAAAAATTGCTTCCAGTATGATCAGTTCGTGTGTTTGCCTCAATTATAGTTAATGTAAAAAAGGTTCTCTGTGATGGCAATGGTGAGAAAATATTCTTTGCAATTGACATGACACAAAACTTTTAGCCCAGTCCAGAAAAACAATTCTGTCAACCAAAAATTACAGGCCATAGTGTATTTTGCATTTAAATATTGTTATTCCAGCAAAAGAAATACTTTTTTTTCATGTCAAAAGACAGCTATATACATGGATGAAATTATAATTATACACTAAAGAATATAAACTGAATGGTTTGTGTCCCAGAGGTTAACCCTTTAACCCCCAAAAGTGATTATCTTGTAGCCTCCCTATGATCTCTGTTCACTATTCAGCAATCAGGTAATGAGTATACTCAAACCTATCTGATGGAAGTTATTACCTTGAGGTAACATCAAATTCTTGTAACTTATTTACAAGGAAATGTGTAGTAGCTAGAGGGAAAAATTAATAATTAGATCTTGAGAGTTAAAGGGTTAACCCTCTTCTTCAGCATTAGACTTCATGACTTCACATATAATACCAGAATAGGCTAAAACCTAAATGGTTATGAAGCTTGAAGCCATGCAGGATGTGCCTTAAAATGGGACTTTTTTGGAAAATGATTTTTAACAGTGATGGGAGTTCCTTTAGTTCCTGTCTGGCGTATCGTGTACTTCCCCAAGATGTATCTGTCAGGATGTTGTTGCCCTGTGTACTCTGGATCTATTGTTCCATCATTAATTGGATTAGAGGCCAAAGTTCGGATCAATCTCATAACAGCTTGTTGTTCTGAACAATAGAAGAATCATATCATGTAAGTCTAGCTGGGACCACAGTGATCAGATATTGCTGTTGTGGTTGCCTGCCCATTATAGTTATTGTAATTTACCCATGTTCCACATTGTATGTATTGTTGGCAAAGCCAATAAATTAAATTAATTAAATATAAGAATGGTTTGTGCTTGTTACAGTACTTTTCAAATGAGTGTTGTAAAACTGAAACCAGAGTAATCAAAAACTCAAATTGAATGAAGAAAATATCACAAGGAACCTATGAAAGAACCAGGAAATTGGCAACCTTGATCAGAATTGAGCTAAGAGCCCAGTATGAAGAACATGTACCTTCATTTCCAGCTTTCTTTAGCCATCGATTCACAGCTGGTACAACATCAGGCCTGAATGTGGAACTAACAGTCTATTTCATAAGAAAAGAAAATATAAGGTAATTTACACAGTCAGTCATTTATCTAAGCTTGAGGAGGTTAGCTACAGTGACTGCAACATCCTACTAATAACTATGTTTTTTGTACTTAAAATTTTAAACCATGCATGGCTAAAAACTTAATATACAAGTGTAATATACCAGTATGTAAAAAAAGATTATTTTTTCAATAACACATATTTTACATTATCCAATTCAGTCATTTACCTGCTCAACATTTGGTGCATCATGTACAACATCCAACATGTTTGACACTATCTTCCTGTCTGTTGAAAAAAAAAAAAAATAAGTGTATAACTAATACTGCTAAGCAGCTTCATTCAAGTCTTCATACTAATTTTAAATAACAAGTTGTTTACTCCATCACCTTTCATGCCAGCATTCCTGACCCAGGCTTGTGCTGCTGGTACTGCTTTTGGAGTCATAGTAGCTTTTAAAGCCTGAAAAGGAGAAATATTGTTAAGCCTCCTTTGTCACCCTTCTGCAACAGAGGTCTGTAAGAGTCTAGCACTGCTCAATCCCCTGGAAAACCTTTCTTGGATTTGTCTCAAATCTTTGCGTGGGCAGAGAAACTTTCCTTTTTATGGCACTACTACTGAGAGCCTGCTTGCAATGGCTACATATTGTTACAAAAATAGGACTGGATGAAAATATTATGGCTGCTGTTTATGTGCCACAAAACAGAAATTTTTTTGTTTCATTTAAAGATATCCCTTTAATTATTTAAGCATACTTAGTAAAGGTTAGAGAGAAAGAAAGAAAGCTGTCCAAATTAAAGATAAAAACAGTGGTGCTGCAGTTTATAAAGGGAGATTCTTTGCAGTGTACCTGTAGCCTTTAGTTTTTGTGTTTATCTCTTCTCACCAGTTAAGTTAAGGAAGTTTCTAAAAGTTGTACCCAGTTTAAAATTGATGCAAACACTAATAAATGTTATGTGAAAATTGGGGCCAAAAAAAGTGAAAAAAAAAACATACAAAAGAGAAATCTGTTGAGTTTCCTCACCTGAGTCACCCCTGCTAACTAAGGTGCAAGAATGATCTAACTTGAAGCATACCTTATCCAGGCCCCTTTTTTCCATATCTTTCATTTCCCATAAAGTGTAATACATTGTCTGCTGCCTGTCATTTGGTTCCTCAGGTTTATAACCAACTAAGAAATAATAAAATTTATTAAAACCTGCCTCAACTGAAATGGATTACCAGTTGACCATTTACTGTCTTAGCATGAAGGAACTGTGGCTATTCCACAGGTTAGGGTGTGGTGAGGGTTGGCTTGGTTGAGTTGTTCCTGAAGTTCCTCGTCTGGTCCATGTCTCATTCCACCCCCTCCTAATCCCTTCTTGCCAAAAGTTTTCTCTCTGTCTCAAGAGGATAATTAGCACTCCTTCTTGAGACAGAAAAGACTGCCAGCAGTCTGCAACTGAAAGATTACTGAAAGCCAACAGGGTGGTTGGCCATCTTCATGGTTTTGAACAGCACATAACAGGGACTAAACAGGTTGAGGGACCACCTGTCACACTTCATGCCCTCTTTCCACGTTCTTGACACATTGATAACTGGGAGTAAGTCAAGACTAGTGCCAGTATGGTTTCTTCGCTGTTACTATTTGGATTTAGTTTCAGCAACAAACAAAATATATATTGGATGTGCATTCCAGAATAACCTGATCACAGATCTTCAATTGTAAAATCTTAATTATGTTTCACAAGATACAGTTTTGCAACTGCAACACTTCAAAGCCCAGGCCAATAACCAGAGTGAAATAAAATTTTATTGAATGATTCTATCAATGTTTACATTTTAACATAACAGAAAGATGAATGTTCATCCTACCATCATATGGGTCCTGTTGTGGCTTTTCTTTAGGTTTGGGAAACCCTTTTGCCTGCCTCAGGTGGAGCCGCAAAAATGGCCTACAAGAAATAAATTTGCCCTGCCATTTACTTGCAGAAAAAAATAACTTATGTGAACATTAAGATGTTCTTACATACAAGAAAATGCAAGAAAATATAACTGACATCTGCTCTATAAGATTCTCACACATTTATCGACGTCACGTTGATTTTCTCTCAGGTGGGATAAGTAGGAAGAGTATATCCCCGACCCCCCCCCCCCCCCGCCCCGACCCCCGCTAGATCCATCTTGTAATACGGTATCCCGTCTCGGAATTGTTCGGTGGTTCATAAATTTCTCATGCGAGATCCGCATAATTTTGCTATGACTCTTGACTCTTCTGTTTTTAGAAGCCTTGAAACCGAAATCGTTCCCGTTTCATTGATGAACTGGCTTAAAACACATTACCACTTAATCCCTATAAGATATCATCACAGACAAAGGACCTTGAAGTTATCCTCCAAACCATAGGATCACTTATTGATGTTTGCACTTCACACAAACAAAAGACACAGACCTTGTTGGATGAGGGTTATTTCGTCTCGTTGGCGAAGTCGGTCGGCAGGGAGTGGGTTCTTGAAGCGCTTTGTAGTTGTGTGTTGACGAATATGTTGTCACAAAGTGGTTACATTTCACAGAAGGCAATGGATCTCCAGGGTTCTCCCATGATCGCTGCCATGACTGTCTAGAAAGGCTTCGAATTTTGTCGAATTCCGTCTTCGGAATACCCTCCTTTCGTCTTTCGTGTTCTCTGAATATCTCAGCGGACTTAGAACGGAAGCGAAGATCATGTGGGTATCCAAGATTTGTTAAAACGTGAGTCATAATTGCACTACAAAAATGTCAAATGGCGGATGCTTCCTGGATTACTTCGTTGATTAGAGAATCGAGATAGTGCAAATGGATGTGATAATTTTCACACTAAAACACCAAGGTAAACTAAGATCGATCTGAAGTTCTTTAGCTCTTCAGATATTTCTGAATTCGTTCACGCGGTCAAGGAAAAACGGTTCCCCAATGAAAATTGATCAAGTCTTCTAGACCGCGCCACCGCGAAAACTGACAACAATCAACATTGCTTGGTTACTTTAATTTATGCAAAAAATTAAGTCACTGCAAGAATAATTATTCATTTGCCTACTGACTTCAATTGTCGTTTCGTCTTGGAAAGCTGTTAATTTTCACAATGGTACTTTGCGGTTTGCTAGCTGAGAGAAAGATAAATAATTGATTAAACGAAAGTGAGCCGTATTCTAACAGCCTACTAATTTTCCAATGCCTGCAAATTGACGACGTTCACTTGAATGAGATATATTTGTCACCACAGAATTGAGTGGATTCAAAATTCACTCAGAGCGGGGGAAATTGCTCAAATTAACAAGGTTGTTGCCCCTCAAAAATTCTTAAAAGATGAATGAACTGATGCACGGTAACAAAAACAGAACAATTTCTCATAAAATCACGATGAGGACAAAACTCCAGTGGTGGCGCAAGAGACCATATCAAGTTTGGAAAGCTCATAACTCAAAATGAAGTTGAAATGTTTCTTATTTGTCCAATTTTCTTCAATTTCATCAATATATCCCAAAGCCCTTAAAGCCTCCGACTTCCGCCGTAATTAGGATGTAAACAAAGGTAACAGGAGAGCATAAAATTTAAGTGAAATAAATAAATGAATTGAAGACGAAGAAGAAGAAGAAGAAGAAGAAGAAGAGGAAAACTAGAAGAAAACATAATACCATCAAGCGGCAATTTCAATTTGAGCACGTAAAATCCATCTTGCCTATTTTTAGCCAAAGCATTCGTATTATTAACAGTCATTAGCACGTCGAAACCTCAAGAGCTTTTAGCTGTTCTTCTATTGTTAATAATTAATCGTGAGTAATCACTCTGTAAACCTAAAAATATCTCCTAAAACAGAATTGTTAGTGATAACAATTAGACCGTTATCTAGTGGTTACTAAACAAACCTACAACGCGATTTGTGTGGACGAGAAATTTAAACAAAATTATCCTATTGATTCGCAACACGGGAAACTTTTAGTATCCTGCATAACTTTATAAATAAAATAGATTTAAAATTCGGCGAAGTTCCAAAACATAAAGGTTACAAAAGGAATTGAATTCGTAAGATCACTAAAGTTTACTGCCCCATCATCTGAACTCCAAAATTAACGTAAGTTTAGTTAGGTTAATTACTTTTTATCTTGTCCACATACTCAGTGCATGCTGTTTAAAAAAGATTTTCATGTTCACAGACTTTGTTATCGTGATAAGAGTAGCATCAAATGTAAGAATCGCAATTCGAGAGCACTTATTTATCACTAGGTAGGAATTATATATTGTTGTTACAAAGTTTTTTTTCCAGAGGTTACTCAAATAGTTATTTTGTCAAATTTCCCACAGAAGCCTGAAACTTAAAAGAACAAACATCTTAAGAATTTCGGCTCAGTTTTCTTAACTTTACATCCTTTGTATTCAAGTCTCTTCATGTGGAGAATTAAAATGTAAACAAAGAAGTTTTCGATGATTTAACGAATTTTTTCTGAAAGTCTTTGCTTCACATATCTAAATCTTCGGAAATGCTTTAGTTTAGAAATGAAAGTGATTTTTGTGAAAGAATTGGGTTGAAAAATGAACCCTAAGCAAATCTGTTGCATCAGAAATTTTTAGTGAAAAGCTTCAGGATGCATGGAAGGCGGTATCTAGGCAACTAGGACGAAGCGATCAAGTGAAATATGGCTTAACTCATTTGTCAAATTGAAAAGAGAAGTACAATTTCTTAGAGATCTCTCTTGTTCAAATTTAAAAAATTATGATTTCACAAAGAAAGTTAGGGTGACGGTAAACAGAGATTGTGAGTGGGCATACGAATGGACTCCAATATATTCCTAATTTAACTTGTAAACAGAATTACTTCCTTGTGGTAGAGGGGTTCTATGGAAAATTTTTTTCGTAAACTCAGGAAGGATGGAATCATTCAGCAAGAGCTTTCATTTAACAAGATCGTTCTTGTGCTTTTATCAGTTTTCAAAGAAGAAAGTGCATAAGCTGGACTGCTGTTCATGATGAATTACTGCAGCAAGCCTTCCTATAACTACAGACAGAAAACCATGGAGGAAGAGGTAAGGAAAATGGATTATACATACTGCGGCCGGTTTTAGGATAACCCGGCATCGATGGCTTGCGCTGAATTAGTCGGGCCTGAGTGTTGTATGGTGTGTGTTTTTAGCGAATTTCAATTTGGCTTGTGTTACCAAGCTTTGGGTCAAAAAACCGAAAGCTGCGCCGAAAATAGCTAAAAAAGAATAAGGCGAAGGCGAAGGCGAAGGCGAAAGTGTTTTTTACTTTGAGCCTCTTGCCTGAGCGAATTGAGCAATTGGTGAAAACTTGCTTTATGAAACTGGAAAAAGGAATGACCTTACTCTCTTTTTATACGTTTACCTCAGATGCTTCCTCGTCCCTTCACCCCAAACAAGGCCCGCAGAGCTTTCAATTGGTTGAGATCTGGGCAGTACGACGGTAAGTCACTTAATTGACACGGTATACTTAATCTTTAACTTCCAAGATATTATCAAGAATTCTCCTTCAAATTTCGATATAGTTCCTTGCAAATAAGTTGAGAGCTTTTGGTGTCACATCAATATATATATGAAAACCCTATTTGAATTCACCTGCCAGAGGAACATGACTCTAAAGATAGCCCTTGTATCTGATTGACAGAAAAACTTGCGGTGCTCAAATCGTTTTGGATCAAGGAGGAGGAAAGACAAGCAACAGAAAAGGTAAAACGATCCAATGGATTTGATTTGAGAAAAGGAATGAGTTAAGAATCATGTTCTTTTTTCCAGCTCTGATGACTGCCCAAAATAAAGCAAAAGTGAGAGAGTGTTTGAAGCCGCTTGATAACTTTAATTTTGGTGTCGTCGTTCATATCTGTTCGACTTTTTCAAGGCTTTGGACCATTAGATAGATTTCGAAAACTCAACTCCACAACCGAAGAAATGTAACGTCTCTCAAGATGACGAAAAGAACAGAAAGCCAACCTTAAACTTACGATTAATATAAACCATGACTATGGAATAATTTTCCTTCAGGTTTTGAGGGACAGTTTCCATCCACAAGTGGTGCCACGAGTCAGGGCGTGGCTTGATGAGGCTGATGAGGAAGGTAAGCAACTTGAAGTTTGTCTGTTTCTTTGTTTGTTCATTACAAAAGCCCTGTATCCTGTAGTAATTGTACACTAGGTTGTAACCTGGTCTATTGAGGTAGAAAAGTAAGTTCTATTATGGAGTTAAGTGGCCCATTCAGCTGGTTTCATGAAGTAACTAAGAGTGTTGCTGAGGCGACAGTCCATCACAAGGTCAGGCTAATTTGATTTTATCAATAGAGTTGATAACATAAATTTGCCACCATAAAGGGCTTCAAAGCTGACATTTCGAGCGTAATTAGCCCTTCGTCAGAGCTAAATCAACAAGGTCACCCAGCGTTTCATTCAGCTTCTCTAACACTTCTTCAGTAATCAGTTATACTCCTTAGTGGAGAGAGGACGAAAGTAAAATGTTTCGCCCGAGCACACAACAGTATGACCCGAACCAGACCTCTCGTCGCGAAGTCCGGCACATCAACCGTTCTGCTACTGCGTCTCCTATCTAAGAAATGATTTGTGATTGGTCAGGATTCGTTATCATCTATATATCATCTTGGACATCTTTTCGCTTAAAATGGAAAAATAAAGATGAATAGTAAAAATTTACTCAACGCTTTCCCCCAAAAAGGAAATGATTTGTGATTGGTCAGGATTCATAATCATCCATATCATCTTGGACACCGTTTTGGTTTAAAATGGGGAAATAAAGAAGAATGGAAAAAAATGTATTCACCACACACCTCAGAAAAAACAAAAACAAAAACAAAAAAACAGAAACATTAAATTGGCGACAATCTGAAAGGTTTCTACTTTTTTTCTTTCGTGCTATCATTACGACGACCTCGTATAAATTAATATCCTGAGCCCAAGTTTTTATTTTACAAATTTTAAGCTGAAATTTCATACGGAGGAAAGGAACATTCTGAATTATTTCGCGAGCATTTTTTTATTTTATTGGTTCTGGGTAATACGATTCGACAACGCATTTAAGGTGTTAATTAAATATACGTCACTATTTTCGCGCGCACGTAACAAATATGATGATGGAGGATTCGATATTCGTTCACAATTATGAAATGTTGCCAGCATAAGAGGTTAAAATCCTCGCAATGTAAAGCTGGCAACCAACGATGGAATCCTACCTCCAAGCTCCGCCTAAACAATTCTTACTTGCCCTCGTTTCGCCCAATAATCGATGATGAAGGTTTGTGAAAAATCCAGTTCAGTGTTGGTTGTAATCCATTAAGAAGGTTATTTCAAAAGACGTTAGGGGAATCTAGCCGTTATACATGCAGAATATCATCAGGGAATTTTTGACCGATCATTTTCGAGAAAAGCGCGCGCGGGGCCGAACGGATCAGGGACGAGTGCGTGCGCATTTAACGATTAGACTCGGACACATATATGATCCCTGAAGCATCGAAACGGCTTTTTTGCTACCTTTGCGCCAACTGTGCGCTATTTTTAGTGAATAAGAAAATCCTATCGTCTAATTCCCAACGCAAAAATATGGACAGGTTAGTGTTTTAACTGAATTTACATCGGTAATTCGCCATCCCACTCTGGTAGGTCTTAATTTTACCCTAGAGATATTTGCAGTGAAATGCAATTCCTATGTCACATTTAAATAATTCAGAAGTGCACTTAGTACACATTACGTTGGAATTTATTCATTTCTTTTCCCTGTAGAGAAGAAAGCAATCTTCAAGTTATTTCGGAGCATGGCTAGTCAACCTTCTCCTGAGAAAGCTTCCACAACGCTTAAAAAACTGAGCCTGCCTTTTGATGCTTCAACACGTAACTTTGGTGTAACAAGCAACCAAACCCAGAAAAGAAAAATTACTCTGGATGACGCCAGGCACAAAATAAATCCCAATCTCTTAACGGCTCGTGGACGTGGGGACCTTATTTACGTGGCGCAGAGAAGAACTGAGTTCGATATTGCACCCGACTGGAGAGCACCAATGCGCAGCGTGGTTCCTATGACCCAGATCACTCGGGGTGCTCCTACGCAGGAGAGGCTACCAAGGTTAACTAAGCACGTCTGTCTACATAATCAGCGTGAGTTTGTGATTCATCCCGAATGGATTATCCATTGAAGTTAAGGAGAGCAATTCAAGGGAACGGTTCACTCCATTTTTCAGTCTTTTTCAATTGTTGCTTAAATTGTTAGTTTGTATTCCGCCGGTTAGAAATAAACAATTGATAACGGTACGCTTGATGTTGTGATTTTTTAGGAGGATTGGAAACAAAGTAAAATTGCTTTCTTGTAAGCTATGCGAATTGGAAATTGAAGTTGGGATTAAATTTAAGAAATTTCTTTAAATAGTAACGTACAAGATCAGAATTAAAGGGAGCCGACGTTCTCTGGCGATCTGTTCTGCTCTGCCTCAGTCTTGTCTGCACTGAACAATTTTCTCTTTTAATTCTACTGAATTTTCAATATTATCCCTCTCTTTCCTGCCTGAATGTCTTTCAAACATTTCATTTTCATGGTGTTGTACATGGGCGTTGAGCTTATGAAAGCATTTCTGGTCTTTCTGTGACATACAAAATCTTTAGCAACTTCACATCATTTGACAATACTTTTCCGTCCGTTTCCCATAAAAACAGGTCTGGAATTTTTTTAGTGTGGATTTTAAAAGAAGGAAAAAGTGGTCTGTAACTCGACAATTTTATTTGCTAACAAAGATTGACTTACATATATTCTTGAGTCATCTAAGTCTTTTACGTACGTCATTTGACAGCTCATAACCAGATAATCATGTGATCCAATGCCTCTCAATATCTACCAGAATAGTAAACACTTAATCAAGGACAAAACATTACTTAAAAGAGTAAAATTCAAAACCATCTGGGATTGAAATTCTGAATACGATGACGTTAGTAAAGGTATGTCATCAACTTGAAGCAAAAAAAGTGGCACAAATAACGCGAGTGAGTGAGCTGTCAAAAGACTGAAGTCAGTTACAATTCCTTCTCAATGCGTTCTCATTTGGAAGACAAACAATCACTTTAGAGAATCTGCAGATATAAGTTCAATTGAAAATTTTTAGAAATTCTTTGGCTGAACGCTCATGAACACCGTACCGTGCTCGTATCAAACTTTTCACAAGATTCTCCCGTTGTGGTTTTTTTTTTTTCTGAGGAGTTGTTTTTGCACTGTATTCTACATTTGTATATTTGTGGCGAAGGAAGCAATTGTCATAGACTAATAAAGACATTCGTGTAATGAAAGTCGAAACGTCATCATATTTCAAATTTCGAAAGCAGACGGTTTCCCTTTTTTCATCTCATCTCGATACTTCATCGTGAAATCGTTAGGAAAAAATCTCGCGGAGCTTCAATTCCAAAAAATAAAATAAAAAATGAGGATTTGTGTATATAGTTGCTTAATCTGATGGCCATGAATTCCGAGGATTGAGTGAAGATAGCGTGAACCACAATTCTCATGCACCAAAATCTCTAAAACGAATTCGCCGAGATGCGAGGTATATTAATTTCCTATAACTGTTCGTTCAATCAGTTTCAAACCATGATTACGTCTCTATCATTCACTAACAACACTTGTATCCAAAGAATCTGCCGATCGTGCATCGCGTGATGAAATGGTACGAGGAGCAGTATTACTGATTTGTTGATTAGACATACTGCCCCTTTTAAAAATTGCCTTAAAGGCTCTTCTGTATTTCGGGATTCTCCATGCGTAGATGAAAGGATTAATACTACTGCTTATCAAAAGAATCTTATTTGCGGTGTAAAGAAAGGATCGAAAGCCAACCTCAGTTTTCATTCGTGGACGAAAAAAGGTTATATTGAGAGCTATAAACTGCGGTGTAAATGTTAAGTAAAACAAAGCCAGCACGATGAGAATTGCCTTTAAAACTTTTCTTTCCCTTTTCCTGTGTGCGTAGAACATCGTTTCATCTGTAGGAGACAAAGTTCTCACTTGATTTGTGTGCAAGCGGAGAGCGTGATACGATTCCCAGAAAACCACAGCGAGAATGATTAACGGAAGGGATAGGTGAAGATGACAATATAGCAAAGTTGAAATTTCCTGAGAAATTCCGATACGAGAAAGACCAACAAAGAGCAAGGCATAGATCCAAACCGCTATGATGAAAATTTTCGTTTTCTTTTTAGCAACGTCAACTTGCGTTTTGTATCGCAGAGGTGATTCCATTGCAAACAAACGATCAAATGACATCGCCATTACAGTACATGATCCAACAACATTTGTTATAATGCCAGTGGTTATTATCATCACTCGGATTCCCACAAGTTTTTCATCAGTTCTGGTGTGGAATATCATATAATCGTAGTACAGGCTCCCGCATCCAGGAACAGCTCCCGAGATGAAATCACACAGACTTAAGTTCATTACAAGAAGTGTAAATGATGACTTACATAGTTGCTTCTGCCGACGAGAATCTCTGAAGATGGTAATAAGAAGAATGGCGTTTGAAAGAATTGCTGGCGTAGAGATGACGAAGTCGATGACTATATGAGCCAAAAAGAAAGACGAATAACTGTGAAATGGTCTTTGAGTCGGAACTGTAGGACCAGGGCCCATTTTCACGGTCGAATTCATAGATTTAAGGAATCATTGGAGACCATAATGACTCGCCCTCCTGATTCTCGCCAACCCACCAGAGCATGAATCTTAAGAGAGTGTAATCGAGATTTGTTTTTCTAAAGATATGTCTGATGTAATGAAACACTCGTTTTCATAAAGCTTTCTTTATCCTCGATATGCGTCATAGGTCGATAATAGCGATTTATTGGCTGTCTACTTTAGATCAGATGTAATGATGCGGAAATAAACGCGTCAATTTTGACGGACAGGATTCAAGAGATTTCTGAACGCAATTATGTTTTCTCATAATGTCTTAATCGGCTATAATCTCAGAAAATTTCATCGCACACAAAGCTCTTTTAGCGTCATTGCAAATGTTGATTTTACGAGACTAGATTACAAAACAAATACATGTATCGAGGTACGAATGTTTTTTATGATTTATCGCACGCACAAGCTCTAATTTTGCTAGTAAATGATATGCACAAGAGAGCGATCTTGACACCTGCCGCTGAAAGTTTTTACGGCTCAGGAAATGCCAAAGGCAATTTTTTATATCAGAGCGCCGTACAAATATTGAATCAAGTACCTAAAATATACGACTACCTCAGAAGTAAGGCCCTTTAAAATTCGGAACTGTTAAAGCCAGCCACCAATCACAGTTTAAGTATTATGGTGGGTGGGTACGCTCCGGTTTTATAATTGTTTGCCTAAAAAACGAAATGAATGAACCAGGTTAAAAAACACTATTTGGAAGGGATGGTGTTTTTCACATGTTTTTCAATCACTTTCATAAAGCCTTTCACATGACATATGAATTTTTCCTGAGAAATGATTGCAAGGTTAGAGACTGAACGTAGAATTATGTATAATTACGGGCGCCTAAGTTCAGATACGGTTCTAGTTTATATTCAGAAATGGCACTTGAACAATTGACCTGATAATTTAAAGCCTTTTGAGTTTTCCAATTTAAGTCAAGTGAACTAATTTGCGTTTGAATGGATGTTAGAAGTCGCTCGGATTTTCGAGTGCCAAGCGACCTTTTCACACACCTCATATTAAGAGTCAAAGTGACCACTTGCCAATGTTGTAGTAGTATTGCCCACATAATAGAAGTAATTCAAGCACTTACCTCAAGCTAATTCCTCAAGCGTACAGAGAACAACATGATCTCGAGACCGAAATTACGATTATCGTTATTTCTAAATTGGCACCAAATTTATGGATATAGTAATTTCGTGGCACTCTTTACCAATGCTCTTTACACGTGTTAAATAAAGAGAAGGACTCGGTTCCACTGTCTTACAACATTCAAGATGGCGGAGGAAAGGGGTAAATGTGCGTTCAGTTGTGATCAGCATGATCTCGACACCAAAATAACGATTATCGTTATTTCTAAATTGGCCCTGAAATAACGAATATCGTAATTTCAGTGCATGTCTGAGACCTTCGGGCTCGAAGCTTGGGAACTAGTATTCAGGGAAAGATAAAATGGCGGCTTACGGCGGCGAAGGAAATCTAAGTAGTTTAATATTTAGCGTGAAAAGGCTTGGGTGTTGTGATCTGGTTCTCAAGTAAAAAAAAAATCACGGTCTGCAATGGCCCTACCACCTTTTGAACAACAAGAAAACATTGAAACGGTGGTAAAAAGCAGCAAGTTTCGAAGTCTAAACGAAAGATGGGTAAGCTGAGTTTCAGTCCAATATCATGACATTTGGGATGTAATTTCGATACCGAATAAATAGTTCTACATGGTTATACACGCATAGGATTCTGTTGTGTTCACGTGAAGGCCATTCCAGCCATTCCTGCCACTTGTAAGTGGTAGGAAATAAAAGATATGTATAGTTGTTTCGTATTGAAGCCCTGTGAAATCACAAATTTGATTTATTTCTTCTTTGTTTTAGGTGGTCATTATCCATTACTTTTGGAAGTCGATGCTGATGAGAAAGAAAAAATGTTTATGATTATTTCTTCTCTCGAACATTTTACTATTTAGGTACCAAATAATCTTGATACTGAAGATCATTGCATCCATTATGAAAAAATTACCCTTGATTGCTTTGTCAACTGGAATGTATAATGTAATATACCTTGTGATTTGTGGGATTTTCACAAGTAAACTAGAAATACTTGAAGAGGGTAATGATGTAGTTAATGCAAAGTGTTTTGGTACAAAGTCTGCTTTGCTGTAATCTACCTGAAGGTGCTTTTTATATGCTAGTAACACTTGCACAGCCCAGTAAAAATGTTCTTTAGTAGTAGTCAAGCTGGCTGTGGTAATTATAGGCAGTAGAGGCCAAACCTCATCCTGAAAAGCAGTCTGAAAGGTGTGAAGTCAGTGGAAGATACTTCATTGTAGGTGGCCAAATTGCAAGCTGTCAGCCCATTTTGAGTGAGTAGTTAAACTCAAGATCGGCTATTTTAACTAATTTTATTGAGAGCCAAATCCTGCAAGGCTTATATTCTGTATTAATTTGAAGTGTTACTTTTATGTTTCTTATTTTGCAGTAAGTGGGCTTGTTGTGGCTATTTTTCTCTCAAACATTTTTTTCAGCTTAGTCAAAACGTTTTTTAGAAGTAGGCAAGCTGGCTATAGTAACAGAAGGTAGAGACCAAACCTTGTCCAGACTAGATGCCTAACAAATGTTCTGTGTGGAAAGCCAAATCCCTGGTTACCGGCACATTTTGACTAGGCTATTTGTTATTTAGCTACTCTTATTATTAAAGATTACTGCATTCCTTTTTAATAATTTGCTGCCAATTGTATGCTGTATATAGCTTATGATTTGTGTGATTTTCAAGAGTAAATTAGAAATACCTGAAGATGGTAATGATGTACTAGATAACGTACTTGATGCAAAGCAATTTTGGCACAAAGTGTATGCCTTGTCCTCAGGTGATTTTAACATGCTAATAAGATTTGTTATTCAAATAATATACATCAGCTGGAATGGGAATATTGAAAGAAAAAGAATAATATTTAACCATAACAAGTTTTGGTTTTATGTCCAAATTAAGCACTTAGTTGAAGATCACTGCACTGATCAGGCCCCAAAGGCCAAAAAAGAGCTGTCTGCTGTTAGTTTAATTTTTGTCATTTCTATTGATTTATTTTATTTATCAATGTTTCTTTGAGTTATAATTCATTGACCTCTTTCAATAGTGCAGGTTCGCTCGTGTAACCTAATCCCACATGTATGTATGTACAATCTCAGTTGAAATTTTGAGTGGCAGGCAAGCTGGCAATAGTAATAGGCAGCAGAGGCCAAATCTTGTCCTGAATAGAAGTCTGACATGTGTGAAATTGGCAGCTATTTCATTGTAGGTGGCCAAATTGTTGGCTGCAGCACATTTTGACCTGGCTGATTGTGTGTGTGTTATGTATGTGTTCTTCTTTTTAGGTGTTAAACAGGTCAAAGTACCGAAAAAAACCTCTGTGATAACTTGGTAGTCTAAGATGTAAAAATTTTTAATAATGAGGTAAAGCTTGATCATTCTTAAGAGTTTGCATCTGTTCTAAAAGTTTTGGGGAGAGTTAGGGGAGCATTATTTATACAAATGTATTTGGTTGGTTGGCCTGGGAGGGACCAAGAATTAAAGAATTCATTGATTCTCTTACACCTTTTGTCTGCATAGTGTGCTTCTGTAGAGCTTAGTTATTGCTGTAGAAAACGTTTTTGGAGGGCCCTTGAGATCACTCACTTTTGAGCTAGTTGCCCCTAGGGAAGGGGATATCTGTACTTATTATCTCCCTGGGGGGGGGTGAAGGGTTAAAGACTGATTCTTCTCCAGTAGCCACAAGTACCCCTGCATATGGAAATTTTGAACACTATTAAAGGGCTAGTACCCTCATTTCATACTTGAATTTCTAATTTAGTGTAAGTTATGACAAATAATGAATGTAAATTCATCTTGGTTGTACAGGTTATATCCAGCAGTCCTTAAAAAAAAATAAAAAGGTATTTTTCTGAATTTAAAAAAAAGTGTTCTTGCTTCAAAGTAAGTGCATGATATGTCATTCAATTAATGCTCTAGCAGAGTTTTTGTTTGAAATGCCAAAATCAACTTCATGAGTAAGGACAAAAAAAAAAGGCAATAAGCAAATGTTCCTCTGTATCCTTTATGTCAATTTGGGCTGAAAAACAGGTTTTTTTCCTTTTGCAAAAATTAGCTTATTTCACGACCAAAAACGATGCAAACAAGCTGAAACGTTATGTTTTCAGCAAAACAGCGATAGAATCTGCGAAAAAACAATGGAGACAAGCTAACACACAGTGTTCTCAGTAAAATTTGGGCAAACAAAACCTTAAAAACCAAAAAAAAAACAATTGCGCTGACTTACCCATTTTTTGCCAAGATAACTGCCAAAACACTGAAAACTAGCTTGAAACTACATGTTTTTCACAAGATCGCGACGAAATCTGTCTAAAAACTCCAAAATACGGCAGAAATGTACGATTTTTGCAAAATTTTTCGCTAAAGTTGACAAAAACTCTAAATTCGACTGAAAAACACGTTTGTTTTTTTTGCAAAAATAAGCTTATTTCAGTTTTAAAAACGTTGCAAAAAATGTTCTCAGCAAAATAGTTTAAGAGTCTGTGGGAAAACACAAAAACCAAGCTTAAACCAAGTGTAAATTGATAAAAAGGCCCGAATTGCGCATTTTGGCAGTTATTTTGGCAAAAAATGGTATATTTTGATTTCAAGCAAACTTTCAAGTAGTTGTTAAAGTTTAGAGCCACACAATACCAAAAAAAAATTGGATGTTTTCAGAAAAAATTGTGACCCTCAGCCTAATCATAATCCCACCCTACCCAAGCCCTAACTCTAGCTGCGAGCTATCCTAACCCTAACCCTAACCCCGGGTTAGGGTTAGGGCTCGGGTTAAGAACGGGAACTTTTCACTCCAGTCAAAATGATGCAACTGGTTAACATGGTCCAACCAGCCAAAACAAGATAAAATGGTTTAAACGGTGAAAAGATTTTAAATACGTGACATGGTCCAATCGGAAGAAACGATCTCACTTAGTAAAATGGTGCGACTGGTTAACATGATCCAACTTGATAAAATGATGCCAATATCTAAAATGGACAAACTGGTTTAAATAATCCAACCAGTTGAAATGGTCTAACTGGATAATGCATGTGTAACCAGTGAAATTGGTTCAAATAATTCAGGTAAGGATGGTAACATTAGTTAAAAAGATCCAGCATATTACAGTGGTTCAACTGGTAAAAATAATCATCCAACTACTAAAAGTTATTAAACCCCAATCAAAATTAATCCAACCGCTTCAAATAATCTAACTGGTCAAAATTCTTCAGGTGGTTATTTAAGTAAAAAAGGTGACAAAATCTTCTTAAAAATATTTTTGAAGAGGCTTACACCCTTACCCTAAACACTAACCCTACCCCCAAACCCTAACCCCAAACCTTCACCCTAGCCCTAACCTCAACCGCAGACCCTCTAACCCTAACACTAAGCCTAAACCCTAACCCTAACCTTAGCCCCACACCATAACCCTAAAACCTAACCCTAAACCCTAAACCCTAACCTATAGCCCTTAACCTAGACCTAACCCTAACCCTAACCCTAACCCCAACCTTCTCTATCTATCCTGTAAGTGTACCAGTCGGCCTATCGTTTGTTTTTCAGTAAACTTTCAAGTAGTTACTGAAATTTACAAACACAATACCAAAAACCCTGCAATTGAATGCTTGTAGAAAAATATTAACGCCAACCCTAAGCATAGCCTCATCCTAGCCTTAACCCTAATTCTAACACTAAACCCCGCTAACTCTAAGCATAATTTTACCCTAGCCCTAACCCTGATTGTAACACTAAACCCCTCTGACCCGAAGCAACCCAAACTCTAACCCTAACCAGGTAATGGGCTCCTGCCCTAACCCTATCCTCAACCCTGACTTAAACCCTTTACCATAGCTTAGGATTGGTTTGGGGTTTGGGTTAGGTTTAGGATAGCACAGAGTTAGAGTGAGCACAGGACGAAATAGCATGATTCCGTAATTCGGAAAAATGAAACTCTATGTTTCCACATCATTCACTTCTTCCTTGGACCTGTTATGTTTCCGTTATGATTCCTGAACGGAAATATGACGACACGTTTCCGTTGCATTTCTGTCAACGGAATATTATCATCGCCTGTTTCCGTTACGTTTCCTTGTACGGATTCAAACTTTTACCGTCAAGTAAAACATATATTTATAAAGTGCTGTACAGTTCTTACACCACGTTACCATGAAGACGTGATCGTTCGAGGACAAAAAAGGCAAATTGACGTGCATTAGGTGTGTACGTTCGTAGGAATCATAAGAAGTCCTAGAAGCTTCGATGTTTTACACTGAGCTATGTGCATGTTAATTTTGGAACTGTTTCGAAACCTTACAAAATTGAATCTTTTAAACTTACTCTGTGCTTAGATTTTTAAGCAGCTGGATCATTTGAGCCAGTTTAGTCACTCAAACCAGCAATACAATACTAGGCTAACTGGATAGTTTTAGGGTTAGGGTTAGGATTTTCAAGTAGGCACACGCAGTTGTGTGGATATTGTGGTACATGGAGTTTAGTAGAGTGTAGATTTTAGCAGTATTTGCCAGTGTTGGCATATTTATAAAATTATGGTTCCAAAGTGCGTGTCACTGTTGAGAACCCAAGAAAATCATGAGAAAGTCGCCGATGGATTAGCCATAAAAATAAGCCCAACTCTGAGTCAATGCCAAACCACAAGAAAGTTGTGAAACTCGCGCCAATGTAAAAAAAAAAAACAACTGAGGTTCGAAGTATGGGTCGCTAACATCCTATGAAAATCATGGGAAAGTCGAGGAGATTGGTCATGGTACCAACCAATGCCACTTTCCCATGAAAATCAAGAAACCTGTGGTAACTAGCCAACATATGCTAGAATGACAATCTTTAATAAAATTCATATCTAATAAGGATGTGTGAAATGGCCAATATCGCTCTTGGCCGAGATACTGGTTTGCCGTGTTTTGGCAGTTATTTTGGCGAATATGGTTAAAATCAAATCTGTGTAAAAACAGTAAAATCAACGAGTTATTGAGGTTCGTCAACATAGGGAGGGTCCTCTTAGTATAGAGAAAAACTTCTGCCCACGGCTAAAGGCGTTAAATTAATAAATTGATATATCTGGGCGGCATATCAAACAGCAACACTAAACTTCTCCTTTCTCACAGCTTTTTCCCCTTTAACATCTTTGTTCATTCCATTTTTTTTAAAGTAAAAACTCGTTTTGGAGGCATAAAGGTCCCTAAAGCAACGTTTCAAGATTTTATGGCGATCTTGTGAAAAACATGTAGTTCCAGCTAGTTTAGAGGGTTTTGGCAGCTATTTACACAAAAAGTGGGTAAAATCAGCCCAATTTGTCGTGTTTCTGACGGTTTTTACGCGTTTTTTCCCCAAATTTTACTGAGAACACTGCGTTTTAGCTGGAATAAGTGTTTTCACATGGATCGTATCCCTATTTTGTTAAAGACATCGTGCTTTTGAATGTAAAATAGGCTGATTTTTGCAACAACAAAAAAAAAGTGTTTTTCAGGTCGAATTGAGCGCTTTTGTCAACTTTTGCGTAAAATTTGGCAAAAACTCGTGCGTTCTGCCGGATTTTGGTGTTCTTAGATAGATTTCATTGCAATTTTACGAAATGCATGTAGTTTCAGCTAGTTTGCAGCGTTTTGGGCTTGAGACCGGCAAGAGTGATGGTAGACACTCTTAGCAGAGATAATTGTGCTAGCAGATATTAAAATTTCACCTGTAAAGACAATAAATTAATTGAACACAAGAAAAAGGAAACTTGATAAAAAAATTAGAATAATGGCGGGGAGAAAAGAGGGCTGCACTAAAGATTATGTACTTGTGTTCTTGAAGCTGAAAATTAACAAGGTTCCTAACAATTTTTGAAAATCACACAAATCCCAAGCTATATCCAGGGTTTCCTCTTAATAAAATTAACTCTTAAAACAAATTGGGATTTTACCTTGGTCCTTTTTTTTTACTCTTTATGTACATTATTTATGTATAAATAATGCTCCCCTGACCCTCCCCCAAATTTCCAGAACAAATGGAAACTCTTAAGAATGATCAAGCTTTACCTTATTATTTAAAAATTTTTACATCTTGAATTATCAAGTTATCACAGAGGATTTCTTAGTACTTTAACCTGTTTAACACCCTAAAAGAAGTGCACATATATCCTACACACAATCAGCCCAGTCAAAATGTGCCACAGCTGACAATTTGGCTGCCTGCCACAATATAGCTGCCGCTAACTTCACACTTTTCACACTACCATTCAAGACAAGGTTCAGCCTCTGCTGCCTATTACTATCACCAGCTTGCCTTCCACTCAAAAACATTTTGACTGAGCTCATCCATACATACATACATAAGTGGGAGATTAGGTTACATGAGCGAACCTGCACTATTGAAAGAGATCAATGAATTACAATTCAAAGAAACATTGATAAATAAAATAAATCAATAGAAATGACAAAAATCAAACTAACAGCAGACAGTACTCTTTCAGCCTTCTGGACCTGAGCAGTGCAGTGATCTTCAACTAAGTGCTTAATTTGGACATAAAACCAGAACTTGGTATAGCTAAATATTATTATTTTTCTTTTAATATTCCCACTCCAGCTGATGTGTATTATTTGAATTACAAGTCTTATTAGCATGCAAAATCACCTATGGACAAGGCACACACTTTGGACATAAAACCAGAACTTGGTATAGCTAAATATTATTATTTTTCTTTTAATATTCCCACTCCAGCTGATGTGTATTATTTGAATTACAAGTCTTATTGGCATGCAAAATCACCTACAGACAAGCCACACACTTTGCACCAAAATAGCTTTGCATCAAGTACATTATCTAGTACATCATTACCATCTTCAGGTATTTCTAATTTACTTGTGAAAATCACACAAATCATAAGCTATATACAGCATACAATCAACAGCAAATTATTAGAAAGGAATGCAGTAAATTTTAATAAGAATATTACTAAGTAGTTAAATAACAAATAGCCCAGTAAAATTGTGCCCGTTGCTGGGAATTTGGTTCTCAATAAAATTAGCTAAAATAGCCAATCTTGAGTTTTACTGCTCACTCAAAATGGGCTGGCAGCTTACAATTTGGCCGCCTACAATGAAGTACCTTCTGCTAACTTCACATTTTTCAGACTGCTTTTCAGGAAGAGGTTTGGCCAGCTTTTCTACTACTCAAAAACATTTTGACTGGGCTGTGCAAGTCTTACTAGCATATAAAAAGCACCTTCAGGTAGATTACAGCAAAGCAGACTTTGTACTAAATGCTCTGCATTAACTACATCATTACCCTCTTCAAGTATTTCTAGTTTACTTGTGAAAATCCCACAAATCACAAGGTATATTACATTATACATTCCAGTTGACAAAGCAATCAAGGGTAATTTTTTCATAATGGATGCAATGATCTTCAGTATCAAGATTATTTGGTACCTAAATAGTAAAATGTTCGAGAGAAGAAATAATCATAAACATTTTTTCTTTCTCATCAGCATCGACTTCCAAAAGTAATGGATAATGACCACCTAAAACAAAGAAGAAATAAATCAAATTTGTGATTTCACAGGGCTTCAATACGAAACAACTATACATATCTTTTATTTCCTACCACTTACAAGTGGCAGGAATGGCTGAAATGGCCTTCACGTGAACACAACAGAATCCTATGCGTGTGTAACCATGTAGAACTATTTATTCGGTATCGAAATTACATCCCAAATGTCATGATATTTGACTGAAACTCAGCTTACCCATCTTTCGTTTAGACTTCGAAACTTGCTGCTTTTTACCACCGTTTCAATGTTTTCTTGTTGTTCAAAAGGTGGTAGGGCCATTGCAGACCGTGATTTTTTTTTTACTTGAGAACCAGATCACAACACCCAAGCCTTTTCACGCTAAATATTAAACTACTTAGATTTCCTTCGCCGCCGTAAGCCGCCATTTTATCTTTCCCTGAATACTAGTTCCCAAGCTTCGATCCCGAAGGTCTCAGACATGCACTGAAATTATGATATTCGTTATTTCAGGGCCAATTTAGAAATAACGGTAATCGTTATTTTGGTGTCGAGATCATGCTGATCACAACTGAACGCACATTTACCCCTTTCCTCCGCCATCTTGAATGTTGTAAGACAGTGGAACCGAGTCCTTCTCTTTATTTAACACGTGTAAAGAGCATTGGTAAAGAGTGCCACGAAATTACTATATCCATAAATTTGGTGCCAATTTAGAAATAACGATAATCGTAATTTCGGTCTCGAGATCATGTTGCAGAGAATGACTCGCGCGCGCTATCGAACGTATGGCCCTGGGAAAGAAGTTATCGTACTAGTGCCATTCCCAATGCGGTGGGCTGAAGCGATCACCTTGTATCAGCAGGACTCTTCGTTTGATATCACACTTTCGCTGACTGAAGCACAATTTTATGCTTACAGACGCACGCAAAAAAAACTCTCTACAGGCTGAGCTGTGGTGACGATCTGAACCAGTTTAGGTGAGAATCTCATCTACATCTTTACTAAACTTCCTTGAGATGAACAAAAAGCTGTACATTGTTGAAGAAATGTAAAATGGTTTCCGTGTTAACATAGCCTGATGTAAACACTCGGGAGGTTGGGAGAACACGAGATGAGCGTAGGAAACCACGACGCGAAGCGGAGTGGTTTCCAGCTTATCGAGTGTTCTCCCAACCTCCCAAGTGTTTACATTAGGCTATGTAAACACGGAAACCATTTTACATTTCTTTTATAAAATAACTAATGAAAGAGGAACGAAAACCGTGTTTACATACGCTCATGTAAAATGGTTTTATGGCCAATCAAAGCGCGCGTACTATTTGAATTATTTTATAAATGCAATTCTTTAAGTCTGCATCTGTGATTAAGTTTAATTAATGATTTGAATTCTGTTGTAAATTTTTGGGAAAGTTTAAGTGGAAAGCTTTGGGAAATGAAAATCTCTCAGCCTATCATCATTTCTTAAATAAAAGACAGCGGGCTACTTTTTCAATGAATTGTGAATCTGCTGATTTCTTTTTTCACACATCATAACTGTAAGTCTTAACGATTGTGTTTTAACTGTGAGTGCGGTCAATCCAACAAGTGTCTTTTTAAACGATGGTCCAAGCCCGTAGTCTCATATTTTTATGTAACCCGATCACATGAAACTTATTTACAGTAATTCATATAAAATGATGATACTATGAAAGATATGGTACAAAGCAAAGAGATTAAGAAAAATACTAGCATACATATTTTGGAAATTTTGAATTTTTTAGGAGAGAGATTTACACACAATAGTCTAGCCAAAAGGAAATATTTGCAATTGCTTTACACTTGAAAACCAGACTGAATTGCTAAATAAATATTATTCTGTCCTTGAAAGAAAACATCTTATTAATAATTAGTATGAATATAATTGGCACCTTTTTAACCCTTTAATTCTCAAGTTCTCATTATTAATTCTCCTTACTGTCTGCCATACAGTTCTGGTGATGTTTGTTTGGAGAATTTGTATTGGATCATCTTATATTCCCTTAATTTATATTTTTCTTTATTCTCATCACTTTTCTGCTTGATACTGTATTGATATTGTAAGGAGAAATTCTGTCTTGGTCACTCATGGGAGTTAAAGGGTTAAAGGCTGATAGGGTTCCGTTTTTGAATTTTTTGAGAAATGCATTTACATTGTGTTCATTAAGCTTGGAGTGAGTGGCTCTTTTTATATTGTTAAGTTTTTGAATGAGTAGACCAAAAGAAACTAGATCTTGAGTGATAATGAATAAATTGTTAAAAAAAAAAACAATTAGTCACAAAAATTAATTAACTTATTGTAAAAAATCTTGTTTTACTTTTTCTGACTAATTTTATGCCTTATACCATCCTTTTTCAGCCATGAAACTACAAGTGCATCTCTCAATACTTCTTGTTACCATAATCTTATGTTTTTGGGCGGATGGTGCAAATGTGCCTTCCTGTGCCAGCATGAGATCATGGTTTCCTGGGAATAGTCCATCAACCCTAGCTGATAATTTGCCATACCAGCTAAGTGTCAGTAGTTATACTAAAGGAGGTTACTACTCAAGAAGTTTACACACAAGTAAGTTAGTGGTCTAATAGATTAGTTAATCTATAGCATTTGAATAGTATTGGAAACGTGAATTATATGTTAATTGTAAATAGTTCAAAAATGAATTTAGATTCAAATGATCGATAGCATCATGATGATTGTTTACTTAAAAAAATGCTACATAAAGTGAAAATATCCACTTTAATTAGGATTAAGTACAAATGAAATCTCAGAAAGGATAATGCAAGGTTTTTAATAGGTGAAAAACAGATGGCAGCTCTCATTTAGTTCAGAAATTTTATAATAATAATTATTATTATCTCTGAATCAGAAATTTTTTAAAATGACTTAAAACATTTATCTTGCAGTTTACCTTAATGGCTCCATGGGTGGAAATAATAAAACGAGGAGTTTTGTTGGATTTATTGTTTATGCTGAGAACTCTGTGAAAGAATACCCTAATGGGCAATTTGTTAAGAATAATTTATCCTCAGGAGTTGAAGAAAATAGCTGTGGAAATCTCTCAGTATGTATAAATCATTAGCTGACTACTTCTCAAGAATCTTGAATTTATTTATCTGATGTTATGTTTAAACATGCTGTTTATGATATTCTTATTTATCAATTAATTATTTTAATTTTGCTTCCTTATACTAAAAGATTATTCAAAACTCTACAACATCTGGAAACTGGACTAGTATCAAATTAGTATGGGAGGCACCTAAAGATGGTTATTTAGCTGGAAACATAACTTTCAGGTAATAAATGATGTTCACTGATTAAAATGATACTTGCAGTTCAAAGGCATATGATTGCCTATTGTTGAAACTTAAGACTGTATCTAATCAGAGCTTAAGCATTGATCAATTTAAAGCTTCAATACCCCTTTTGGAAAATGTCTTTTTAAGCCATTTGCTCATAGAAGCAAATGGCTCTAAAAGACAATTTGGAAAGGCAAATGGCATTAAAACACAAGCACTTTATAATTCCAGTTCAAATGCTGACCACCCCATCCTACAAGGTTCAAATTTCCCACCCCTGGGCACAGACTATAGTCAAATGTCATGCTGGTTACCTGCGGTAGGGAGATGTTGGAGCTTTGATTGGGGCATTACTTTCAATTCCTGAATGAAATTAGGAGGGCTCCTGACAAAATTATATTTTCTGTGATGATTTTTTATTGTGAAACTCATGAAACTGTGAGCACCAATTGTTCGATTCTGACAGATCAATTATGTATTGACAAATCAATAATTTTCAGGACATGCCAGAGGAACCATGAAATCACAAACTATGCATCAATGTTGCAGTTTGCAGTTGAATTTTCTGAAGTCTGATTGGCATTTTCTCTGAAATACTATTACTTCCTAAATATTTCTGCTGGTGAAAGTTGTCTGAGTTTCATAGTAAGTTAGTATTAATTATTTGAAAAAGAAACAAACTGTATTTGTTATGAGTGTCAGGTTTGTAGTATACAATGCTGCTGTTAGTGATTTAGCAAAATATATATCAGTCAGAATTATACTTTTTCTTATGAATACTTCTCTTTTGAAAACCTCCAGAATTTAGTAAAGACAAAAGAGTAACTATAATTTTTTTTAAATCCCTTTCAGAGCAAGTGTCTTGGAAAAGACAGATCCTCTCACTTACTACGAAGGATTTACTGCATATCTGAAATGTGAGTTAATAGGGTGTTGTAATGTTACTTTCATAAATTATTTTGAATTTTTCATTTTAGAAATGAATTTAAAGTGTAAATTGTCTCAATCTAAAGTGAGTTGTTGCTTTCTGATTGATTTTCTTACTTAATGTTCTAATGTCATTGATGTTCTACTTGTAAAACATTTGATCAAAATTATTTGTTAAATAATTTGTTAATTTTAAATCAGTGACCCTTTAACTCCTGTGAGTGACAAAGACAGATTTCCCCTTACAATATCAATACAATATCAAGCAGATTTAAGTGTTGAGTTGAAAAAAATTATTGATGATCATTTGATCCTATACCAAATTCTCCAAACTAGCACATAAGAACTGTACAGCAGACAGTAAGGAGAATTACTAATGAGATGTTGGGAGTGAAAGGGTTGATTAATTGTTTCTCCGATAGATGCATGCCCAGTATACAAGTGTGCTGCTTGCCGAGGTATCTTCTTCACCACTGACAGTTATGGATGCGAGACTTGTGACTGTAAGTTGTGAGATGAGTAAAGTGTATTAAATAACATTAAAAGTTTTTTTAGTAGGTGATACAGATGCCAATCTATACTTATTGGAACAACACTCAGTATATAATTTTTATGTGCTTACTAGCAATACATGGCATGAGTTGTTACAAAGTTGCTCAGTCAGCATATGTGTTCATTAAAAAGACAGATGCAGGGTCATTAATTCTAAAATAGAAAAGGGTTGAACTTGGAGATAATGATCAGTCATGTATATGTGGTATGATTGTCCAGGTGTCACACCATAAAGCAATGGACTGAATTTTAGATTGGTTTGCTGGTGTAATAACCCAGATGGGATGTTAGGGGAACGTTAGGTTTACTGGTGCAATAAATGGAAGGCTTTTGACCAGTTGGAGGCTTGTAGTGTCTTAGTATTTTTATGGTCCTGTATATCAAATGGTGGATATCTCCTGGTTTAATGATTTTTTTAAGGAATCCTGTGGTGAAATGTCTGATATTTCTCAAGGAGACAAATAGGAGCTCTTCATAACCTTCCTGATGTATTAATGTTGCAGGCAATTGTGAGTTTGTCTGTACTGATATATATGCTCCAGTGTGTGGAACTGATGGTAAAACCTATGGCAACAAGTGTGAAATGGAGCGTCATGCTTGTAAACAAATCATATCGAGTAAAAAACGTCTGCAAGTGGATTACAGTGGTGAATGTGGTTAGTATAAATAAACTTTCAATTGTATTAATCATCCAGTAGAGCAGTGGGCACCAAGGAATAGGGAATGCAAGGTAAGGGGAAGGGGGACTTGGGGTAAGGCAAAGAGGAAGGAGACTGGGGGAGGTAAGACAAGGGGGGGTAAGACAAGGGGCAGGGAGACTGGGGGAGGTAAGGCAAGGGGGAGAGAGACTAGGGGAGGTAAGGCAAGGGGGAGGGAGATTGGGGGAGATAAGGCAAGGAGAAGGGAGACTGGGGGAGGCAAGGCAAGGGGGAGGGAGACTGGGAGAGGTAAGGCTAGGGGGAGGGAGACTGGGGGAGGTAAGGCAAGGGGGAGGGAGACTGGGGGAGGTAAGGCAAGGGGGAGGGGGACTGGGGAAGGTGTTATGGATGTGGATGAAGCACTGAGGAAAATATGGATATGGGGAAGATTGTACTGAAACTCATGCACACCAGTGCCTGCAACCACCACTGCCTCTAACTTTGTCTCTGTCAAGATTAGTGGAATAGTAGCTGGATTATTCTTGTTTTGGTATTGATAAGGACCTTTTTTTAAAATTTATTTTTCTTTAGGTGGTGTAGAAACAGTGAGATTCACATGGTTTTCTCTGGTGTTTTCTCCTCTGGCATTCCTATTGTTTTGGAGTATGGAGTAGAAAAAGAATTATTCTATTCTTTGAGAGACGGTTGGAACTATGAAGAAATTTGGTGCAAATATCTTGTTATACTTTATGATTAAAATTTTCTGACAATTGCTTGTTTTTTTTAAATTACATTTTGTTAGTTATCACCTAATTTTTTTCGTGAGAAGCAAAAGCAGTGATAGTGCCTTTCCACACTTTGACCAAGCTTTAAAACCTAGACCTTATAGACCTTTTTTTCAGAACCGTTTTCTCGTGAAAGTGAATTATTTATCTTGAACACCTCCACATTTAAAGATATAACACTTGTACTCCACTGGAAAGAATTGACACTTGCGGTTCAAATTCCCCATCCCCAGTCAAGAAGGGTTCAAACTCCCCACCAGCCACGGATGAATGATGGTCAAATGTCCATGGATTGCACAGGGGGAGGTGGAGGGGATGTGGAAGCTTCGAACTGATTGGCATATAATTTTGACTTAGTTTATTAGGAAAACCAGTAAGCCTCATTAATTTGGGCAGTTAGTTACCTAATTAGCAATTTAATTAATTATTAAATGTAATTAGCTTGAGATAATAGTACTAACTCTCTTCTACTCTGTGTACTTGAGATGAAATAAAGTTTTGTTCATCATGATGTGTGTGAAGCTGATTGCCAGTAACCTATGTCAACGCTCCTCTGTTTACCAAGGTTTAAACATTATTTATCACATTTTCAGTTTTTCTGCCCATTTCATTTTAATGAATACCTGGATTTATTAAATGAGCAGCTTAAAACATGTTCGCTGTTGTAACCAATTCGTGGTCCATGTTCGGGAGGGTCTCCCCGGTACTGATGAACTTACGATTCCGGGAGGGTCTCTCAGGTACTGATGAACATTTCGGCACGCCTTCGGGGTATGAAATAGGGGACAGGGTAATGGTCAGTGGATGTGGTTCGATTTGTATTCCAATTAATGTTTCCTCAAGTACAAACCTAGAAATACATCGATAACACCACCATTTCCGAAGTCGTGCCTAAAGGCTCCACCACTAACATCCAAGATGCCGTTGACAGCGTCCAAACTTGGTCAACCACTAACAGACTACAGCTAAATGTTGCTAAGTGCAAAGAACTCATGATCTCTTTCTCAAAAACTGCGAACAATTTCCCAACCTTAAATATCGACTCTGGTCAGCTTGAAGTAGTAACGAATGCTAGAATACTAGGACTAGCCGTTAGCGACGACCTGAAGTAGAATGACCATTGGCCAATATTATCAAACGCGCCAAAGTCCCTGAACAAGACATTATTACCTTTTATGTAACTTGCGTAAGACCTGTTTTGGAGTACAGCTGTCAGGTTTTCTATTTCGCACTACCAGCCTACTTATCAGATGCCATAGCAGGGACCACGCAGAGGGAGGGGCTGGGGGGGGGCTTTAGCCCCCCCCACTTTTTTGCAAGAATAAATATAAATTAAACAAAAAATAATTTAACAAAAAAATTTTCCTTCACGCATTCTTCTTTAGCCCCCCCCCACTCGAAAACTTGCTGCGCGGTCACTGCAATCATCTACCCCAACATCGACTACGCGGACAGCTTGAACCTCAGTGGAATTTGAAAGCTAAGCGGCAGGCGTTTAAAAGCATGTGACAAACTATTCAATGACATTGTTACTACACCCAGTCACAACCTTGGACATCTTCTACCAGAAAGACACATCCCAAGATATAATCTTAGACAGACTCGGGTCTTTGTCGCCCCAAGAGCAAAAACTTGTAGATTTACCAACACCCTTGTACCGTCTATAGTTGGAGTTTATAACGAATCCTGATATATAAATTATGAACTATATTTTCCAATAGACTTTGAGATATAATGCCCCCTTTTATAGCACATATTTAGAACACATACATTAAATCCAATTTTATTATTCACGTTTTCAATATTATGAAATTTACATATTTATTAATTTTATTTAAAATTATTATTTTGTGTACACGCAATTCAGCCTTCCAGTTGCAAGTTGCACTTTTTTCAATAAACATATCTACATATCTACAATTAGTGCGTCCATTATCGCGCGCCGTTTCACCGAACAGTGAGGACCTTAGGTAAACTCCAACGGCGACGGAAGGGAGAACATGGTGAAACAATTTCCTAGCTGTCATCTGCAAAATGTCAACATGGAAAACACCCAGGCAAATTTACGTGACCTGAGGGCGGGAACTACAACAGCAAATTATTAATTTATGACGTACTCTATCTGGAACTCGCCGCTTGCATAATTGATGCTGACGTTGAGATCTGGCGGCCTTAGAGACAGTTAACACATGCAACTATACGAGAAATTCTTAAGGATAACGTGAATTCATTTTCAATCGACTTAGCGTTACGTTATGCAAGCACGAGGTCGCTATTGAACGCGCGACGAACAAGCCAGAGGTGTGGTTTTGCGTGACTGATATCTTTGCACATGTATTATGCTCACGAAAGCAGAAATATCTGCAACCAAAGCACATTAGTTAAATCTGTCCTGCTTTAAGTGTTGTACGATTTCAAACGAGTAGAGGTGAGCATTTAGTTTTAAACTTACTAGGCAACGAAAAGGTAATGTCGTAGGATAAGTAAAGTATACATACGGTTGCATTGCAAGCGATCATATTCGTTTTGCAATTTGGTCGAGGAATCTCCAATGTCTGTCCGTCGATTTTAATCGCACTTGGAATGAATCTTCTTCGTCGATTAACTCTTATAGAGCCTATCATTGTTAATATTACATCACTGTGATGTCAACCATGGGGTGCTTAACGAAGATATTGAGCTGTAATAGTTCACGGCGAGGAAACTTTAACATCATCGGATCTGTTCTTTTCAAAATTAGTTTTTTAATTATGTAAGTCTCAAGATTCGTTGTGTCCTCGGTAAAGTTTTCAACTCTCTCTGGTAATCTAAGTAAAAATTTATAACGACTCGACAAATTTGCCTCTAAACAAACTAGAGTTCTGTGTTGTCGTTTGTCATGGTACTCGGAAGAGGCATATTTTTTGCAGCAGTTTGATGTTTGTTGGTGTGTAAAAGATTTAGCTTCCTTAGTTACTGAGTTTCTTCATTAATGTAGTGTAAGCTTCTGATCTGTACTGCCTTTGTACCACAGTAAATTAGAAAGTTTAGAATTTTTTTGCCAGACTCAGGCGTGTTACTGGAGTGTCATGTAACCAGCTAATTTTTCAGATGTTTGAGGAACAGGATTGAAGTTTGCACATTTATATTTTAACTTACATATTTTATCTCCTTTACATCATTGATTATTAAAAACTTGATTAAATATTAATGGTCAATTTTGAATTTGTTAGTAGAGTGGTTCTATAGAGAATGAAATAAAAAAAAGACTTAATGGTTAATTTAATGTATTTTTTTCAGCTATGAAGCTACATGTGTATCTCTCAATATTGCTTGTCACCCTGTTCTCATATGCTTGGGTGGACTGTGCAAATTTGCCTTCTTGTACCAGCATGAGGTCATGGTTTCCTGGGACTCCTCCATCAAATTTTTCAGAAAATTTGCCTTATCGGTTGAGTGTCCATGGGCACACTGGTTACTTTCCGGGAAGCTCCCATACAAGTAAGTAATGATGATTGTGATGCAATTAATAAGTTGTAGTCTGGAAATTGTGTTAAAAACATCATGAGGTAAATGCATCCCTTTTTGTCTTCAGCAATTGAGCATTTAGTAATTCTAGCATTTCATGAATTTATCTACATGTAGGTAAATAAATATACAATCTTATGCTATGGATTATATCTACAAAAAAGAACAGCACATTTTATATCCCAACTGAGAATGAACTAGATATGTCATATCTTTCATTATGATTGTCTGTCTTGATAACCTTCAAAAAAAAAAAATAAAAAAAAAGTACTTGAGCATTGCTAAATTTTATGTTAATGGATAAATTTAGTGGATAAAGAATGAGATCTAACTCTTAATTGGTAATTTTAAAAATTTATTTATGGTAAATGGTGTTCATGTTGTGGTATGGTAATTAATGTTGTATTAATGATGATTATAACCAATTTCCATACCAGTACTTTTTGATGAATATTCATGGTAATTATAGCAGCCTAAAACAGCATTAAAGACAGACAGTTAATTAAGAGAATAAAGTATGTGACATCAGCATAGCAAATTAATTATTTTAAAACATGCCTCACTGAGGTTAAAAAGTTTTCACCAAAAAAAAATATTGTATCCATGCACTGCACAGAATGACTGAAACTGTAAAATAAAGGGACTACTTTCAATAGTGATAGCATAGACTGATCATTCAGAAGCTCTCATCTAGAATTTTAATGTAACCTAGATCTATGAATGATAAAATGTATAACCAATTATTAGAACCAGGCAGGGACATGACTCTTAAAAAATCAACCTAGTAATTTTTGTGCGAGTCAATTAGATACTTAACATCACATGGACCAAAATCACCAGCAGTTATCTAGCAATGACCTGTCTACATCAATATTTGTCCTCTAGTTATTTTTGTCAAAAATAAACAAAGCCAGAGGAAAAAAGCCAGAGCAAGAGTTTCCCTTTTTCATCTTCATAAATTTTGGCTGTTGCCTTAAAATTTCAAATTTGCCCTTGAGGGTTTATTAATTTTTTTTTTGCACAAATTATCTCAGTTGCGGACACAATATCAGCCAATGTACTAGCTGCCTGAAGAGATTTATTTGCTAAACAGATTTAAATATTTGATTTACAGTTTATCTTAATGGATCCAGGAATTTTGTTGGATTTATTGTTTATGCTGAGAATTCTGTGAAAAATTACACCAATGGACGTTTTGTTAAAGAAGATTTGCCTACTGGGGTCGAAGAAGTTAGCTGTGGAGACCTTTATGTATGTATGAGTCACTAGCCCAATTAATTGTAAAGAATCTATTCATTTTAAGCTTAAATACAACCAGTACAATGTGGTATGTGCCTAGTTAATGATACAAAGTGGTGTTGTGTGGATGTGTTTTATGTTGGTACATATAATGTATACAGTCATGCATAAAATGAATTTATCTTCATGGCAATCAGAAGCAGACATTTTAAATTGTAAAGAGCCATGTAGCAACCAGTTAATTCAAGTAAATGTTACTAGCTCAACACTTTACCAAAATAGGAATACAATGAACATCTTTTTGTTCAAATGTGAAAACCCATTGTGTACAATGAGACCCCTGCAGTATCTGAAGTTATCACCCCAGCACTTTGAAATTAAATCATGAATTTAACTTTTAATTTGCAAAGATTAAAATAGTGAGGTTTCTTATCAGGAGCTTTGCATTTCTCCTTTATAGGCAATGAGTATATTTGCCAATTAAAAATCAACCACCGGCAGCCACTTTGATATGATTGTTATGTAGTACTAGTAGTGAAAGGGAAGGCAAATGGTCAATAATTTTAAACCATTCATAATATACATAATAGTGAAATTATGAGTTTCAATATTGACTTGAAACATGCTTTGAGAAATATTTGATGTTTGCATTTTGTCATCTCATACCAAAAGATTATCCAAAATTCCACTTCATCTGGGAACTGGACTAGTGTAAAGATGTTATGGAAGCCCCCCCAGAGTTATAAGGCTGGAAACATTACATTCAGGTACTACAAAATTTGTTCTGATACCAATGAAAATCCTGTAATGAGGCTCAAAGTGCATGTACTGGTGACTACTGAATGTTGAAAGATGTGGGCTATCTTTACTTTATAGCTACTTACATCCTCAACTGACTGGTATATTCAGGCTGTAACTAAAAGTGGGACGTAGGGACTGGGACGTGGGACTCGGATGTGGGACTCAGGGACGTGATAAACAAACAACACCTGATATTTGTGCTGAATTTGTAGCTTGGGTTTGTTAGTAGAAGCTGATGGTTTTCAGCTTACTTTTTTAATTCTATTTTAGAGCAAGTGTCTTGGAAAACACAAATCCTGTTGTTTACTATGAAGGATTTACTGCTCACCTGAAATGTAAGCTATGTTGTTATAAAGTATACTACATTTAGTTGATGTTTAATTCAAAGCTAATAATTTAATTCAATTGAAGTTATAAAGTTTTGATGATCAAAATTTTGTTTGCTTCAATCTAAATGATTCTATTAATGTGGGCTTGATTTATTTTTCTTTTAATTTGCATGCCTCATTTAATCACAACATGTATTTTTTAACATTACATGTAATTTAATTTCTATGCAGACCAGTGTCCATTACGGAAATGTGTTCAGTGCCCAACTGGTGTCTATAAGTATGACAGTTATGGATGTAATACTTGTCAATGTAAGTTGTGACATGTCAGTGTATTGTGCAACATGTAAAAAGAAAAAATAAGGAAATGAAAAATGTTTTAAACCCTTTAACTCCCATTGTGATTTCGAGGTATTAACTTCTCCCCATAATATCCATACACTTTAAATCTAACAAACAAGTAATGAGAATACTTCAACTTATCATGTAGAAGTTGTTTTTCTTGATCTAACACCAAATTCTCCAAACTAATTTAAAAGGAAATGTGTAGCAGCTAGAGGGGAGAATTAACAATCAGATCTTGGGAGTTGAAGGGTTGAGACTATTTGACTGCTGAAGAAATTCTTTACTTTTCAAAATGGTACTCAATAATGTGAATAATGTACATGCTGAATACATATGGCATGATGTATTAAGACAAAATAATTAGTGAATGGGTTTGAAATGATATCCTAATTTTTTTTTGTGTGGGATAAATAGCTTTTGATCATGTTTGTGTAGTGTGATTTTCTGGTTAATTCACAGATATTGCTCAGGCAGATCATAAAATTATACTTAACAGTGGAGTTGATTACTGTGCAGGGCAGAGATTGAACTTTGAATCAAACTGAATCCCAAGTTGGGACACCTCAGGAAGACCAATAGAAGCACTTTATAGTTGTAGCCTTGATAAAAATACTTGATGTCTTACTACAGGTGTTTGTGACGTGGCCTGTGGTGGGATATATGATCCAGTGTGTGGAACAGATGGTAAAACATACAGCAACAAGTGTGAAATGAAGAGTCATTCTTGTGAAAAAAAATCCCCAATTACGGTGCAGAAGGATGGCCCATGTGGTTAGTATCAAGCACTTTGATCATATTGATTAGTGATGGAAAGTTGAGGCAAAACTAGAGTATTAACCATTTGAAGATCCTGAATAACTGGGAGATCAGGTTTAGGTTGAATTACACCAAAAGACATTGATACACTCAATATCTCAGAAATTATCAGTAAGTAATGGTAATAGGATGGAGTGGATCGAGTCCAATTTGGTTTGTATAATCATACTAGTGGTTACAAACTCGGACAACCGTGAAGCGGGAGTCCCTTTTGTCAATCACAACTATGATTAAGGACTGAATTGGACTCAAAGTCCTTTACTAATTAATCCTAACCATTACAATTTCCAAAAAATACAATTAAGTACATTTACTTGGAATGAGAAAGTATCTCTGTCATAGACATTGTCTAATGTAGAAATTTCCTCCATTTTGGAAATTCCCCCATTTTGTAGGATTAATGGTTGTTGCTATGGTTATTGTAATCTATTCTGTGAGTGGTAGATTTTGCTGAGTGGTCTTAGCCCCTTTAACTGTCCCACTCCAGGTGTTCAAATACTGTCAACTGTCCAATTACAATGTCCAATTACAAATCTACAGAATAATTAGTGAAAATTTGAGGGAATTGTAGCAGTTGTGATTAGAGTAGCAAGAGACCCGTAAAGAAGACAAGGATCTGGAGTGATTATTGCCCTTCTAAAATAGTATGCATGGCAGTTGTGATGGAAAGCCAAGATAGTAATTCCATAGCCCTGAAGCTAATTTTGACTGGATGGTCCATCTGTTCATTTAATGAATATCCTGGAAACAAAGTAATTTTCAAGTAAGATTTCAAATAACAGTACTAATGGTGTTGTGGTTGGTTGAGCGTTTCACGGTCTTCTCCCACATGATTCGTCTACTGAGTGGAGCACGGGGAAGAAGAATCCAAGAGCCTGGGGAAAAAATCCCTTTGAGTGAGGAGTGATTTTTTTTTAAAATAATAGTATATGCATTGGTACAAAGCTTATTATTGAATGTATGTCTACTTTCTTCAGGGCGGTGCTCTAAGGTGTGTACAGAGGAACACCGTCCAGTGTGTGGAACAGACGGAAAAACCTACAGTAACAAGTGTACCATGGAATCATTGGCCTGTGAAAAAAACAAAACTATCACTGTATCTTACAGTGGTGAATGTAGCGGTGAGTTTAAAGTAACATTTACTTGTACTGAGGGTGAGATAGAAAAAAGAATTAACTTCCGGAAAATATTTTTTTTACATGATTTCAGTCATGCACTGTAAGAGATACTTTGGCCTAATACTAGTATTGCCTCCTTAATTGCCTAAACTCAGCAAGGCGTGGCCAAAGGGGGAAGTAGGCTGAGGCTTAGTTCCTTAGTAAGGATATGCAGACTTAGGTGCTATCTCCCTCTAATTAAAGGAGCTTGGTCAAATTCTAGTAGTGGGATGGGGTACAAGTATGCTGGTGATCTCCCCCACTGATGAGAAAATACCGATGATTTCTAACTTTCATCACACGGTGTACGGAATGTTCGGTGGCCCATATTTGTGTTATTAGCATTAATAGGGACCTTAATTTTATTTTTTCTTTAGGTGTGGAAGAGACAGTGAAATTCTCAATTCTCTCTCTGATGTTTGCTTTTCTGGCATTCCTGATGTTTCCAGACCATTAGACAAAAAGTTGTGTTACTCTGGAGTGACCCTTGAGGAAGATGTCAGGCTTGAGAATAAATGCTGTGTAGTGCGCTACTTCGAATTAAACATTTAATTTAATCTCTAATAAAACAAATCATAAAACCTTGATAAGGACACAAAGCTGATTCCGCAACCTCTGTTATCTTTGCAATGTTTGGAAACTCAGATTTAAAATGTTTTCTCACTGCTTTTGTTTTTATTTCTCTGCTATTTTTTCGTTTTGTTGAGAGACCCTGGATTTCATAAACTTGCAGTTTAAATGCTTCACATTAGAAATGTTCAATGATCTTTTTTTGATATTTAGTTAAGATTCTTCTTCTTTTCAGTACAGTAGTTAATTATAGTTAATATTAATGAAGCGTATGCTTCTGGTATAAATGCGTGTAGCTGTAAAGTGTCTGATATCCTGTAAAAGCTGTGTTGTTGTTTCAGTGTTTCAGTGAATGAACTAAGATTTCTATATAGTTTAAGTTGAGAAGAAGAGCTTGTTTAGTCCTTCAATTAGCGTGGTTAATGAATTAGAGTTAAACTAGTAGACACTAAATATCTGAACTAGCAAATGACGAAACTGAAATTAATCACAAAACTTTACCACCCGAAAATGGGGAAACTAGATGAAACTAAATAGTAGAAGATACCAAACATTGAATTTAAGGCTTGGAGTTAATAAGTGGGCAACGTAGGAAGGAATGATGGAAAACAAATACATTGAGCTTATCGTTTGGATAAGGATATTTTCTTTTGGAGATCATATAGGATAGTTCCTTGTAGGGGAAATAATTGTAACTACCAGCTAGCACATAGAATAGATCGTATACTGATGTAATCACTCTTATCAAGCAAATGAATTTCCAAATGAGTATGGAATCATCCAGGATTCCAGTAGCTTTGCTTAATTACACTTTGATTGCATTGAAAAATTGCATCACAGGCAACCAATTAGGCACACTGAGACCTAGGAAATTGACTTGGCTATTTACGTATTTTAATTTTAACTCCTAGTGAGATCACTATGATTGAGCTAAATAACGCTCCATCAAAAACTACTCAAAATGTATGCATCAATGTCAGATGAAATAGTTAAGCGGTTTTTCTGCTTGAGACCATTTATTTATCTATTAAGCTATTTATCTATTTATTTATCCTGCTTTTTGCCTGAGTAGTCAAAGAGTTGGTTGCACCACAGCGAAGTCAGAATCCTTTTACTGGCTTCTGATGTAATATTGCAAATAAAAGGTACAGATGATAGCCAAGTAACCTCTTGGAGTGATTCAAGTTATAAACTTTCATATCGTATGTATGGAATGCAGTTTTGAGACCGAGTGTTTTTGAACCTGCCCATGAAGTAAGAACTGGTTTTCTTTTGGATAGAAGAAAATTCAGCTTTATCGGAGCTTACATGCCTAACTAACCATACAAATGGGTGGGATAAGTCTAAAATTATCACCACTAATCGGCGTTACCACCAACGCCTTTGTTTGGAAACTTGGCAAGTTAATTCCGCCCACGCTCCTTTAAATCGTGATGATGGCGGCTTACTTCCTGGGTAACCGGTCAAGTCGCCCGAGAGTCATCTCGCTCGAAGTCATGTCGCCTGAAACCTGAGTCATGTTGTCCGAAATTTTAGTAATGTCGCCCGAAAAAAAAAGTTAAGTCGCCCGAAGAAACAAATACTGAAAAAGATCTGAATTTCAGACTGTAAATAGGTAATAACGTCGAGAAATTCGACAACACCATGAAGATTCTTAAAGCGTTGTTCGTTCCTAATGACAAAGGGAAACGTTGTTCGTTTTCAACAACAAAATGCAGCGTTGTTCGTTTGGTATGTAATCGTTTCTTACTCACGGACGTTTCGTAAGCTTGACAAACTCTTTCTTGGTTTCCAACAATACCATGAAGACTTTGACTACACAGAAATCGATCGTATGCTAGGAATTGAAATATGTTTGAGTAATGATTCTAAAAGCGTTGTTCGTTTCTAACAACAAAGGGAAGCGTTCCCTGTTTCTAACAAAAAAAAAATGAAGCGTTGTTCGATTGGTATGTACTCGTTTCTTACTCACGGACATTTCGTAAGCTTGAGATACTCTTTCTCGTTTCTAAAAATTCCATGAAAACTTTGACAACACAGAAATCGATCATATGGTCAGAAAGGCCATATGATCGACCGTAATCGTCGCACTGAAGGGCTTGTTGGCGTAGTCTAACTTCATCAAAAAAGACACAAGCATAAACAATAGACTGTTATCCTAAAAATATCACACTTACCTTACGGAAGACAACAAGTTAATTTTTAATGTTGCGAAGTTTACAAAAAACACAACATAACTTTATTTGCATGTTACTCGCTTTACCTTTTAGCGACTTATCGAACGCGACAATCGACATTCATTTACCCGGTGTTTTCATTTGTTATTGTTAAGAAAGTCACAAATAGACGCAACGGAACTTTACTTGTATGTTACGCTGCATTCGTGCATTTGTTGTTATAGAAACGAATGCGAACTGATCAAAATGAGCATTCATCCTTGCGTTGAGTGTGATGATGACGTTAGACCACGCCAACAAGCCCTACAGTGCGACGATTACGGTCGATCATATGGCCTTTCTGACCATATGATCGATTTCTGTGTGGTCAAAGTTTCATGGCTTTGTTAGAAACCAAGAAAAAGTTTCTCAAGCTTACAAAATGTCTGTGAGTAGTAGTTCTTAGATAGTTATATGAGAGACAGTTGGAACTATGAAGAAATTATATACAAATATAATATTCTGTGCAACTAAAATTCCTGGAAATTGTTTTTTTAAAGTTTTCAATCGCCTTAAAAATGTGAATCTTTCATTTGAGTATATGGCCCAAATTTTGTTGGTTATCAGTAAAAATTTATGCCCCATCTCCTCTCTTTCCCTCTCTTTGTTTTTTTTAAAGGACTTGTCATTTTCTATATGTCTGGACTTCTTTTTGCTAGCTGACATCTAATTTTAATATCAATAAAAATCAATTTTGCATCGTATACTGTGCCAATCAATCCAAAGCTTTATCCTTCCCGGCCTTTGTACTTTTTAAGATTGGTTTGTTTAAATTTCCACTCACCAGGGCAAAAATTGCGCTCAAATGTCCCACCCAACATTTTTTTGAGGGCAAAATCAGCTACCATGACTTTCTATACATTGACCAAGTTGTAAAACCTAGACCTTATAGACCTTTCCTTTAGAGCCATTCACTTACAAAAGTGAATTATTTGTAATGAAAACCTCCATATTTAATGATATAACACTTGTATTCTGCTGGAAAAACTTGACACTTCAGGTCTAATTACCCACCCCAGCTAGGCGGGGTTCAAATTACCTACTTCCCCCAGGCAAAGACAATGGTAAAATGTCCCTAAGTTGCACAGGGGAGGGGGAGGGGATGTTGAAGCTTTGAATCGATTGGCGCAGAATTTTGCTATAGTTTATTAGGTAAATCAGCACGTCTCGATAATTTAGGCAATTAGTCACCTAATTAGCATTTTCATAAGTTATTAAACGCAACTAGTTTGAAGATAGCAGCACCAACACACTACTCTGTATATTTGAGGGGAAATAAAGTTTATTTATGATGATGTGTGTGAAGCTGATTGCCAGTAACCCCTGTCAACTTTCCTCCGTTTACTAAGGTTTCAACTTTTTTGTCACTTTTTTTTCCGTATCTTTCCTCTAAAGGAAAACCCGGATTTTTTTACATGAGCTGCTTAAAACATGTTCGTTGTTGTTACCAATTATGGTTCATGTGCGGGAGGGTCTCCCCGGTACTGATGAACTTACGATTCGGCATGCTTTCCGCATGCCTTCTGGGTATGAAATAGGGGACAGCGGCCAATGGTCGGCGGATGTGGGTTGATCTGTAGTCTAATTAATACGTCCACTTTCGCGCGCTATTTCACCGAACAGTGAGGACTATAGGGTTACTAGCTCCAACGGCGACGGAATGGAGAACGCGCGCGGTGAAGCAATTTCTCAGCCGTCCTCTGCAAAATATCAACATGAAAAACCCCTAGACCGTGACCTGTGAGCGGAAACCACGACGGCGAATTATTTAGGCGTACTCTATCTGGGACTCAAAGCCGCTTGCATGGTTGATACTGACGTTGAGATCTGGCGGCTTTAGAGACGGTTAACACATGCAACTATACGAGAAATTCTTAACGAAAACGTACATTCATTTTCAATTAACGATTTCCTCGGCTTTGCTGTCCTGCACGTACGAGGTCCCTCTTGAACGCGCGACCCTGTGAACGAATCAGAGATACGGTTTGTGTATATCTTTGCACCCATAAACAAAAAATTTTGCTCACGGAAGCAGAAATATTTGCTACCAAAGCACACGAGATAAGCCTATACTGCTTTAAGTGCTGTACGATTTCAAACGAGTAAAGGTGAGCATTTAGTTTTAAACCTATTAGGCAACGAAAAGCTCATGTCTTAGGATAAGTAAACTATACAAACGGTTGCATTGCAAGCGATCACATTCGTCTTGCATTTTGGACGAGGAATCTTCAATGTCTGTCCGTCGATTTTATTGCACGTGGAATGAATCTTCTTAGTTGATAAACTCTTAAAGAGTCTATCATTGTTAATATTACATCACTATAAACTCAACCATGGAGCGCGTAACGAAGATATTGAACTTCTGTAAGATTATGCGGAAGGTTACAATTATATCAAGCTGTGGTAATTCACGGCGAGTAAACTTTAACATCAACGTTTCTGATGTACTATTTCGGATCTGTTCTTTTCAAAATTTGTTTTTTAATTATGTGAGTCTCAGGATTCGCTGTGTCCTCAAGTGAATGTTTCAATATGATTTGAATGAGATTAAAGTATGCTCCACAAAGGAAAGATTTTGAAAGGCTTTCAGCAATAAAACGTATAAATGTTTACACATTCGCTGAGCAGAAAAAGTGTACCGGTTCGAATTCAAAGAGTGTTGTAAAGGTGAGAAACTTAGGCCTAGTCTAGTGCCTTGCCGAACTTAATTCAGGAATTCATTCGGATTCCTCATCGTAAAACTTATTTACACCCGGAAGTATGTCAAAGTCTAGCCTGCATATTTTTGGCGGCAGTTTAATGTTTGTTGGTGTAGAGCTGCCTTGCTTATTGAGTTTCTTCAGTAGTTCTTTCATTTATGTAGAGTGATCTTCTGATCTGTACAAAGGTACAAGAAAAAGGTTTTTATTGTCCAAGTAATCGAAATTGCTGATGTGTGATGAAAGTCTATTAATGCTACTACTTTCAAGGCCCAACAAAGGATACATGAGCTATATGTATATTAAAGTTACCTGATGTTGCTCAGCAGAACTGTTTACCCTTAACAAGGGGAATATAATTCACTGGCTGTAAACTGCATTTTCAAACACTTACATTTCTTATCATTCTTATACCTTAAAACTATATTTCAACGCCAAAACCATCTGAGGAAGTGAAGTTTGAAACATCAATCACCATGACAATTATTGGCAGCCTCTTGCGGCCTCAAACCCTGAGCTCACTCTTGAAGTTTTTTTGGGGAACTAGGTTGTTTTAGAACTGAGTCTGTGTTTTACCCCTGCTGGTCTGCAGTCCTCAGTCTGCAATTTACCCCTGGTTTGTAGTCTGTGTTTTACACTGACCGATTTTATCTCCTTTACATCATTGATTATTAAAAACATGATTCAATATTAATGGACAGTCTTGAATTTGTCAGTGGAGAGATTTTACAGAGAATGAAAAAAGACTCAATGTTTAATTTATTGTATTTTTTCAGCTATGAAGCTACATGTGCATCTCTCTATATTGCTTGTCACTCTGCCCTCATATGCTTGGGTGGACTGTGCAAAGGTGTCTTCTTGTGCCAGCATGAGGTCATGGTTTCCTGGGACTCCTCCATCAAATTTTTCAGAAAATTTGCCTTATCAGTTGAGTGCCCATGGGCATACTAAATACGGTTACTTTCCAGGAAGCTCCCACACAAGTAAGTAATGATGATTTTACTGCAATCAATAAGTTGAATTAAGTCTGAAAAATGTGTTCAAAATGTAAAGAGGTAAATGCGTCCCTTTTTGTCTTCAACAGCTGAGCAGTTAGCAATTTGGCATTCTATGAATTTATCTAGATACATAAATGTGCAATCTTTGTAAATGCATCGGTAAGGGTTATATCCACAAAAAGAACAGCACATGTTATATATATCTCAACTGAAAATGAACTAGATATGTCATCTCTTTCTTTATAATTGTCTGTACTGATAACCTTTTTGAAAAAAATAAAAAAAGGTATTTGAACACTGCTTAAATTTTATGTTTATGGCCAAATTGAGTGAATACAGAATGAGATGTAGCTGTCATGGTGGTTTAAAAAAATTTAGCTATGGTAAATGGAATTCACATTGTGGTAATGTTGTAGTAATGATGATTGTAACCATTTCCATACTAGTACTTTTTAATGAATATTGGTAATGGTAGCAGCCTAAAACAGCATTAAAGATAGACATTTAATTAAGATAATAAAATGAGTGACATTGTATCAAGTCAATTATTTTAAGAAATAAATGCTTCATAAAGGTTAAAGCATTCACCAAAAAAATATCTTGTACCCATGCACAGCACAGAATGTCTGAAACTGTAAAATAAAGGGGGAACTTTTAATCGTAATAGCAAAGACTGATCATTTGGTAACTCTCATCTAGTACTTTAATGTAACCTTAAGATCTATTAATGATGTATAACCAATTATTAGAACCAGGTAGGGACTCAACTAAATATCAACCCACTAATTTTTGCATGAGTCTATTGGTTACTTTACATCACATGGTGCAAAATCACCAGCAGTTATCGGGCAACAACCCCTGTCTGCATCAACATCTGTCCTCTGATTATTTTTGTCCAGAATAAACAAAGCTACAGGAAAAAAGCCGCCCAAGAGTTCCACTTTTTCTTCTTCATATATTTTGGCTGTTGCCTTAAAATTCACATTTGTCCTCGAAGCTTTAATTTTTACTTTTCAGAAAATATCTCAGCTGTGGACGTACCAGCCACCTGAAGAGGTTTATTTACTAAATAGATTAAAATATTTGATTTACATGCAGTTTACCTTAATGGCTCCAGGAATTTTGTTGGCTTCATTGTTTACGCTGAGAACTCTGTGAAAAATAACACTAATGGACATTTTGTTCAAGAAGATTTGCCCACTGGGGTTGAAGAAGTTAGCTGTGGAGATTTTTATGTATGTATGAGTCATTAGCCCTATTAAATGTAAAGAAGCCATTTATTTTAACTGTAAATACAATCAGTATTGTATGATATGTGCTTAATAATAAATGATACAAATTGATGTTGTATGGATGCATTTTATGTTGGTACATATAATGCATAGAGTCATGCATAAAATGAACTTATCTTCATGGTAATTAGAACAGGACAAAAACTTTTGTAAAGAGCCATGTAGTTAATTTTACTGGCTCTTCAAGTTAATGTTACCGGCTCAACAATTTACCAAAATAGTTATACAATGAATTTTTTTTTGTTCAAATGTGAAAACCCATCATGTACAATGAGACCCCTACAGTATCTGAATAAATCATACATTTAGAAAAAAAAAAATAATGAGGTTTCTGATCAGGAGCTTTGCACTTCTCCTTTATAAGAAATGAGTATATTTGCTAAATAAAAATCAACTACCAGCAGACTGTTTGATGTAATTGTCATGTAGTACTAGTAGTGAAAGTGATGGCAAATGGACAATAATTATTTACCGTTCATAATATACATAACAGTGAAATTATGAATTTCACTATTGACCTGAAACAAGCTTTGAGAAATATTTGACATTTGCACGTTGCCATCTCATACCAAAAGATTATCCAAAATTCCACTTCATCTGGGAACTGGACTAGTGTGAAGATGTTATGGAAGGCCCCCCAGAGTTACGAGGCTGGAAACATTACATTCAGGTACTACAAAATTCGTGCTGATACCAATGCAAACCCCATAACAAAGCACACAGGGCACATACTGGTAACTGCTATGTGTTGAAAAATATAATTACTGTAAGTGATCTTTATTTTAAAGCTCCTTGAAGTCTCAACTGACTAGTATATTCCTGGCTAATATTTTAAGTTTGCTTGGCTTTTGTAAAAAAAAAAGGAATTAATGCAAGCTAAATAACTTTCATAATCTGTTTCTTTCTTTAGCCCATTTATTTTTCTGCTACCTCATTCTGATTTATTAATTTTTGTTAAATATTGAGGAACCAACGATGGTTTTAAAAGAGATAGATTGAAGCAGATTTAAGAGAACAGTAATCTTCAGTAATCTTGAGGCAGGTTGGAAAAAGAGGCAAAGCTTGCTCCAAGCTGAGGGCAGTTAGGGCTATAAATACCCCACTTACTCTAGTATGAAAAACTGGAGTCTTAAGCTTACTAGTACAACTAGTCAGTGCACTGCGGTTTGATTTGCCCTTCCCCCCTTCTCCCAGAATTCCCCTAAGCTTAGGGAAACCAATCTGCATTCCTAGATGAAGTGACACAACTGTAAGACCCTGTAAGGTTTGAAGCCATACCTTTAAACATGGAGTCCACTATGTCAACCATTGATACTACATCTGCCATGAAAAAATTTGGGAGAGCAAAAGAGGATAAAGTTATTAATTACTCTTTTAATTCTATTTCAGAGCAAGTGTCTTGGAAAACACAAATCCCGTTGTTTACTATGAAGGATTAACTGCACACCTGAAATGTAAGCTATATTGTTATAAAGTATACTATACATTATATATAATGGATTTGACATTTCATTCACAACTTATAATTTTTTTCAGTTGAAGCTATTAAGTTTTGATGATCAAAATTTTTTTGCTTCAATCTACGGTTATTCTCTAAATGTGCAACTGATTTTTTTGCTTTTAATTTATGCCTCATTTAATCACTACGTGTATTTTTTAACATTACATGTAATTTTATTTTCTACGCAGACCAGTGTCCATTACGGAAATGTGTTCCATGCCCAACTGGTGTCTATAAATATGATGGTTATGGATGTAGAACTTGTCAGTGTAAGTTAATTGTGTGACATGTAAAGAGTAAAATTAGGAATGAAAAGTGTTTTTAAGAATATTTGACTGCTGGAGCAATTCTTTATTTTTCAAAATAGTACTCAATAAAGTTGAATAGTTTACCTGCTGAATACATATGGTATGATGTGTTTAAAGACAAAATAAGTGAATGGGTTTGGAGTGACATTCTATTTTTTTCTTTTGTGAGATAAATAGCTTTTGAGTAGTATGATTTTCTGGTTAGTTCACAATTATTGTTCAGGCCGATCATAAAATTATACTTAACAATAGAGTTGATTACTGTGCAGGGCAAAGATTGAACTTTGAATCAAACTAGATCCAAGGTTGGGATGCCTCTGGGAGACCAATAGAAGTACTTTGTAGTTAGTTGTAGCCTTGATAAGAATGCTTGATGCCTTATTTCAGGTGATTGTGATGTGGCCTGTGCAGCAATATATGCTCCAGTGTGTGGAACAGATGGAAAAACCTACAGTAACGAGTGTAGAATGAAAATATCAGCCTGTGAAAAAAATGACACTATCACTGTATCTTACAATGGTGAATGTAACAGTGAGATTAAAGTAACAGCTAATGGTACTTAGAGGTGAGATAGAAAAAAGGATTAATTCTGGAAAATATTGTTTTATATGAATTCAGTTATGCACTGCAAGAGTTACTTTGGCCTAACACTTATACAACTTCCTAAATTGCCTAAACTCAGCAAGGTATGGACAAAGGGGGAAGGAGACTGAGGCTTAGCTCCATAGTGAGGGGTTAATACAAACTTAGGTGAGATCTCCCTCTAATTAAAGGAGCTTGGTCAAAAAAAGAACCTGGGGAAAAAAGCCCTTTGAGTAAGGATGAGAAAAGTGGCTATTTTTTTTCTGTCATAGTATGCATTGGCACAGAGCTTATCGTTTGTCATTGAATCTATGTCTACTTTCTTCAGTACGGTGCAGTAAAGTGTGTACAGCGGAATACCGTCCTGTGTGTGGAACAGATGGAAAAACCTACAGTAACAGGTGTGGAATGGAAATATCAGCCTGTGGGAAAAATGACACTATCACTGTATCTTACAATGGTGAATGTAACGGTGAGTTTAAAGTAATATTTACTGGTACTTAGAGGTGAGATAGAAAAAAGAATTAACTTCTGGAAAATATTGTTTTATATGAATTCAGTTATGCACTGCAAGAGTTACTTTGGCCTATCACTAGTACCACTTCCTAAATTGCCTAAACTCAGCAAAGCATGGCCAAAGGGGGAAGGAGGCCGAGGCTCAGCTCCTTAGTAAGGGGTTAATTCAAGTTTAGTGCTCTCTCCCTCTAATTAAAGGAGCTTGGTCAAAAAAAATAACCTGGGGAAAAAACACTGAGTAAGGATGAGAAAAATTGAATTTTTTTTCTGTAATAGTATGCTTTGGCACAAAGCTTATCATTTGTCATTGAATCTACGTCTACTTCTTCAGGGCGGTGCAGTAAGGTGTGTACAGAGGAATACAGTCCTGTGTGTGGAACAGATGGAAAAACCTACCATAACAAGTGTAAAATGGAACTATCAGCCTGTGTAAAAAATGACACCATCATTGTATCTTACAGCAGTGAATGTGACGGTGAGTCTAAAGTAACATTTACTGGTACTTAGAGGTGAGATAGCATAAAGAATTAACTTCTGGAAAATATTGTTTTATATGAATTCAGTTATGCACTGCAAGAGTTACTTTGGCCTAACACTAGTACTACTTCCTTAATTGCCTAAACTCAGCAAGGCATGGCCAAAGGGGGAAGGAGGCTGAGGCTCAGCTCCTTAGTAAGGGGTTAATTCAGATTTAATGCTATCTCCCTCTAATTGAAGGAGCTTGGTCAAAAAAAATAACCTGGGGAAAAAACCCTTTGAGTAAGGATGAGAAAAAATGCATTTTTTTGTGTAATAGTATGCTTTGGCAGAGCTTATCGTTTGTTACTGAATCTATGTCTACTTTCTTCAGGGCGGTGCAGTAAGATGTGTACAGAGAAATACCGTCCTGTGTGTGGAACAGATGGAAAAACCTACAGTAATGAGTGTAAAATGGAAATATCAGCCTGTGGAAAAAATGACACTATCACTGTATCTTACAATGGTGAATGTAATGGTGAGTTTAAAGTAACATTTACTGGAACTTGGAGGTGAGATAGAAAAAAGAACTAATTCTGGAAAATACTGTTTTTATATGGATTCAGTCATGCACGGCAAGAGTTACTTTGGCCTAACACCTGTACAACTTCCTTAATTGCCTAAACTCAGCAAGGCATGGCCAAAGGGGGAAGGAGGCTGAGGCTTAGCTCCTTAGTGAGGGTTTAATGCTGACTTGGGTGCTATCTCCCTCTAATTAAAGGAGCTTGGTCAAATGCTAGTGGTGGGATGGGGTCCAAGTATGCTGATGATCTCCCTCTTTGATGAGGAAATACTGATGATTTCTAATTTTTAACAGACGGTGTACGGAATGGTCGGTGACCCATGTTTGTTTTATGAGCATTAATAGGGACCTGAATTTCCTTTTTTCTGTAGGCGCGGAAGAGACCATGAAATTCTCAATTTTCTCTCTGATGTTGGCTTTCCTGGCACTGTTGATGTTTTCAGACCATTAGACAAAAAGTTGTGTTACTCTGAAGTGACTGAGGAAAATTTCGGGCTTGGGAATAAATGCTGTGTTGTGCGCTTCTTTGAATTAACCGTAGATTTTAATATAGTTTGTGTTGATAAGTAGAGATTTTTTAACCCTTCAGTTACCGGAGGTAATGTATTAGAGTTTGACTATTAGACACTAAATATCAGAACTAGAAAATGACGAAACTGAAATTAAATAAAAATGGAGAAACTAAATGGAACAAAATGACAGAAGATGCAAGATATTGAATTTAAGGCTCGGAGTTAATAAGGAAGGAACGATGGAAAATAACTGGATCGAACTTATTCTGCCGCTCAGGCTGTTTTCTTTTGTATATCGTATAAAGGATAGTTCCTTTAAGGGAAACAAATGTAACTACCAGTTAGCACAGTGGAGGCGAGCGTGGCCTAGTGGTTAGGGCGCTGGACTTGCAAGCCGGAGGCCCCGGGTTCTAATCCTCCTTCCTGCCACTAGATGGATTTGTCTTCGGTGGCCCCGAACTCAACTCCTGCACGCTTTATAAATAGCCAACTGGTTCGCCTCCTGCCAGTTGGGATTCTTATCATGTTATGTTAATTTGCTCTTTCATATTTGTTTGTAACGCGCATTTGAACATGGAATTTGCGCGATATAAATGTTTATTATTTTATTTATTTACTTTATTTATTTAGCACATAGAATAGATCGTATACCAATATAACCACTCTTATTGAGTTACTGAATTTCCAAATAAATATCGACGTCATCCAGGATTTCAGTGGCTTTGTTTCATTACACTGTGATTGGTCCAGACAAATTTCCTGGTATTTTTTTGCGTGAAACGATTCCACGGTTTACTGCACTCTCACTATATATGCGACAAATTTATAATTGATCTAGTACAAGTAAAAAAAGCCAAAAGCGAACAAACAATACATTACAAAAATAAAAACGGCTCGAAACGTGTTGTTTAAATCCAATTTTTGAGGGCGCTGAACATGATAACCGCAAGGCTGAGGAATCCAACAGTGACACTTGAAGCTCCTACGAATGAAAGACAGCAAGAATGTGTTAGCCTACGTGTAAACTTCCCCCCCCCCAAGTTTCTCCTAGGGGGAGAGGGTACGGCTACACGTAGGCTAAGAAGGAGTCGTCAAAAGAAGTTGATTGTTAACATTCCCCTGTCTCTCTCCCTAACAAAGCTCCCCTCCTTCACGACAGACTACTGGTATAATAGTATCAAACGCTTGCGTTATTTCGATTGTTAATTGCAAATCATGCGTTGCATTTTTAAGTCTCAGCCTAATTTTGTCCATGCGTTCGAAATGCGCAAGAGATCATTGAATTATAGACTTGAATTCTACTGATTCAGCGGCCTGGGTGATTCTTGCAGTCCATACTAACCTGCACATTCGCAAATAGTACATCCATATTTGTTTCTAGCGAGACCGTTGGGGCAACCGTCTGGAAGATAACAGCCTGGCATTGGGCAAGCATCTGAAAATATAAGAAGGAAATAAAATTACACGAATGCTAGGACAGTGAGAATCTGAAAGGAAAAGGCCTTTAGCTTGTGTTAGGTGTGACACTTACGGTTAAGGGTCACACTGATTCCATCCCAAAAAATGCCATCCTCCTTAACCACGCTGGCGCTAATGACGATGAAAAGAACATAACAATAAATACTGAAATAATTTTATTAGGAATATAACTACGCAACTGTACCTTAGAACTACATAGAATTTTTATCGTAATATTTCCTTCACCCACTGATATCTCTTATGCGAGGGAGACAAAGTGATGAAAATGTTGCGTGCAAGATTGGGGCGTGCAAAGGTCTTTTTTTTTAAGGGTACGCACAACCTTCCTCTCCTTCTCTTTACAAATCATAAGAGTTTGCTGTGAAGGCAGACCAAGTGTTTTTTTTGATGTGGTCTGTTTGGTTATGGGTAGCTACACCTCTACCGTGAGTAACACAACAACATAATCAAGGGCACAACCGTTGTCCGGCACATGAAGTCAGCCACGGGTACTGTTGTGTTTTCCTGAAATACTCCGGCCACGAAAAAGTTGAATTGCAGCGAGGTTTTTTATTCTGATCAGGAGCCCCAAAGTTTGATGATATGGTTAGGTTCAAATAATTGCATCTCGGGGAAAAGGCAGATATCTTTAATATACCTTATGGTGATTTTTCCAGATATACTTTTCTTAGGCGACCTCCATTTGATCTGAATGCTATGCCAGTACATGCTGTTTGTTGAGTTTTCAAGCACCTCGATCTAAAAATTATAAAAAGCAAAAAGCTAATAAATGAAGCGGGGTCGTGAGTTAGGAGGAAAAAATAGGAAACTTCGAAAATTTGTAATTTAACCTATTTTAGGGTTCTTGACGATTTTTCAAAGGAAGGGAATAATGTTTTAACGTGATAACTGTTCTAATTTCGACATTTGATGAAATATTCCACGTAGTTTTGTAAAAGCATGGGAGATCAGGTAAATTTCCCGATCAAATCTGGTTATTACAATAAATTTCCAGATCCAGAAGCCTATTCCAGAAAATTTAGAAAGAGGTCACTGCAAAATGACGGGAGGGCATCATCGCTCTGTGCCCTCAAACATATTAGCATTCAATCGATCGAACAGCGCTAGGTCACGAATGAAAAAAAGAAAAAATACAAATGATCCAAGACACTGAAAAGGGGAGCCAAAATCTCGCTCTCTGTTTCCAAATCAAATCATGAACTTTGCTTATAGCTACAAAATACATGCTCTTATACTCTAGTTAGAATTTCTCAAGACTTTGCCAACGGTCCTCGCTGTTTGAGTGAGCCTTACTCACGAATTGTCCCGTGTCATTGAAGTGACACTCCCTCTTGGACACTCCAGCAGGTAGCGGGGACAAAAAGTCCCCACTGTCCTCGTCATCGAACTCATTGTAGGCATAAAGCATGAAGCCCGTGAAATTCTGTGTCATATTACCAGAGCGAGTTCCATTCAGCGTTACTAGAGAGAAACAAGAAACAAAACTTTATATTAGCAAATATTTTTCAATCATTTACGATCACTAGGACGTCGCTAGAATTCTTTCGTGGGGGTGAGGAAGCAGGGGGTCACACTATGTTACACCGAGGCTTCCTTCCCTAATGTCATGTCTACATCCACGCTGTGTTTTAATAAAAATGATGTTTTCATAAAGTGTAAATTCTTCGAATTTGTGCCTTTTTGCCTCCTGAATTGCATGGTTTGTGAGTTGTTGAATTAAAAAAAAGATACGCCCCCCCTTTCACCATCTAGGAGGGCTGTGTAATTTCCCTCCAAAGGCAAGAGTGCAAGTGAGGGAGTTGGGGATTAGTGTGCATCTAACCATACCCTTGATGGGTCAAGACAAAGTGATAATATCAACAAATACCATTAAAAAAACATTAGTGTTGGATTTGCTCATTGAAAAATTTAGTTATATTAGGCTTCTGATAAGGTTTCAAATTGGCAATTTTATTATGTTTAAGAGGAAGTTATTCAAACGATATTCAGCTGATCCTAGAAACATGCAAATAAATAAAAAATAAGTTTACTCACTTGTGTATGTCGTCTGCCCTGGTCCATAATGAGGTTCACCCATGTAGAGGTCATCGTAAACCGACCGCCCATCCGAATCAGTTATATTCAGCAAATAAGGGGGCTGTGAATTTTGAGGCTTTGTACCACTGGGAAACCAGTTTTTAACCATGCCACAGGGCAAACGAACTTCTGTCTTCACCTGATCAATGTGAAAGATGGCTATGATGCACACCAGAGGAAGCAAAAATGCTCCCGGTAGATCGCGACGAACCATTCTGGTTGCTAAGTGAATAAAGGGGGCAAATTTCTAAACAAACTGTGGTGCTGCGTTGGTGGGAGAGTTTAAAAGTCATAAAACGGTGATTAAGTATTATCAACCGAGTTGATAACGTAAATTGGCCACCGTAATTAAAGAGTTTAAAAGCTGACGTTACGAACTTTATACTAGCCCTTCGTCAGAGCGATTCTGGTCGCTGCTGACTTTGAAAATTTTAAAGAGTGACCAAAGAAATTATTACATATTATTGAAGTGTCTTACGTTCGTTGCTCGAGTATTCAGAGAATTCATAGCCAAGATAAAATTCACCTGTACGTGCTTTTAAGCAAGATTCCTGCTTTTGGTGCGTCACATTTATTCGGTTTCTAAACTCTTTGGTAATTAGAGAAAGTAAATATTTGTGCCAAAACCCTTTCTTACACCAGTGTTGTCAAGCATGTGTGTTCAGGCGTGAAAATCGGAGATACGAACCAGCGATACGTCGTTCGAATGTCATCGAAAAGGACATATACGTCGGCAAAACCGTGCAGAACATAATCATGTGCGGCCTTGTCGGTTTGCGTTTCATTAGATATTAAAACTTCCATTACAAATCAAAGGAAAACTAGAAAAATAAGTCCTTATCGGAATAAATGCAAATATTTAGCATTTTCGGTTGAACGACTTTTCGACGATAACAGCTAGTATTGCTGTGGCTAAATATCCTACAACCGCACACGGTCCTATAACGGACGAATAAAGTTCCCGGCAATCGGAGATTTTCACAAATTTCCTATTGCAACGTTGTTTCGTGCTTCTTGAAAGTATCAGATTCTCGTTTTGGAAATTTCAAGCGATTCGCAAAATAATGTAGGTTGTAAAGTTAACGAAATAGCCGAACCTGGGGCAGTTTCTAAATGCCCAGCATTTATCAATTTATCGATTAAATTAAAGAAAGTACACGGGCATTTGGCAACAGCGAAATCTCAGCGATTGATATTCGCGAAGACGTGGTTCAAAGAGGTCTCACAATACCATCAAAATCTCCAAAATGTCCGACCTACTAAATAATTTCAACCGTGTTTCACCCAATTTGAGGACGGGCAATCAATGAATTTTTTTTTTCAACTACTTACCAAAGGAACTGAAATGCGATGAAAATGTCGAGGGAGAACTCTAGTCCTACCTACAAGGTTTGCGCAACTGACCCCAAACTAAACTCGAGTGGAGTTTTGCGTGACCCTGTGTTTACAACATACAAATTTATGCTAATGTTGTTTTTTTGAAAGCAACATAAGCAGGGCGTGAAGAAATAGGCAATTGTTTAAATATTTTCGGAATAAAGCATCGGTAAAATCGAGATACTTTTTAAAAATAAATGGAAATTAAAAATTGGAATGGATGTGCAAGAATCCGGGGAAGATAAACATTTTTAAGGTTGACCTTGAAGAACGTATTTAAAAATACGTTCTTCAAGGTCAACCTTAAACAGACGCACGGTGACGATTAAATATAATATAATATAATATAATATAATATAATATAATATACCTATGTCTGTTCCCTTTGCTTTGTTGAAACAGCATCGTGTCCATCGCCATCCAATTCTGCACAAATTTCTGCTGCTGCTTGTGTGTGTTTTGTTTTCGGCACGAGTGCTATTCAAGTCAGTCACATGTGACCAAGTTATTTTGTCCAAGTGTATTTTTGAGTGTTATTTAATTGATTTTTTTTTTGGATCATACGTTTTTATTTTCTTGTAGGTTTTACCTTCTCCAACCAGGTATTTTAGCCATCTTAGGTATTCTAGCCACTGTCTTCTCTTCCTTCCACGCCTTATTTTGTGATATCATCCCTAAACATTTCTCTTACGTAATTCCTGTTATGTGGGAGTAATACACAATGCCATTTCCTTTATATGCAAATCCTGTGCATGAAACACAACCGTTTTTACTCCCTTATAACCTTATTTAGCTAATATTTATTTCTGTATTTTCTCTCTGGCTAAAACATAAATCTTAAACTCAAATCTGTTATTGAGCCGACCGTTTTGACTGCCTTACACAAATAAAAATGTCTTGTTTTGCGCATCTAAGAATGGCAGAAGAAAAAAAACATGAGACAGTTAAAGACAGGCTATAATGCTAGTTCAAGACTCCGTCTCCGTGAATAAAGGGGGTAAGTTTCTAAAGAAACTGTGGTGCTGCGTAGTTGGGAGAGTATAACAGGGTAATTTGGTTTCATCAACTGAGATGATAATGTAAATTGGCCACCGCAAAGTTTTTCGGCTAAAGCTGACGGAGAGGAGTGGTAGCCCTTCGTCATGCACTTCAGATGACGCAGGGGTAAGGCTCGAAACGTCAGCCTATAGATATCGTCTGGATCCGTATTATTGCAAAGTCTTTGCTTATCTAACCCAACAAGAGACCAATTCTTTTGCAAGTTATCTTTGGTTTTAACAATTTATTTAGCAGTGGAAACGATTTGTCCACGATGATGGTTGAGCTTTAAACTGATTACAGTAATCTTTGATAAAGATCTATCTGACGAGCGTGTTTATGTCAATGATATAATTTATTGCGAAATATCATTGTATTCATTATGCTGGTTACGCAATGGATAATTAGAGAAAGGCAATTAGGTCAGTCACGTATTCTGTTATGTTATCACTACAATTAAGTCGTTTACTGGAAAATCAACTTATTTTGAGGGTGGCCAGCTGACCACCCAACAAAGCATGCGTGATACATGACCATGCGAGAGGCATGCTAGGTTCAGGAGGAGAGAAACGATTAAAAGATTTCCGGTGAGACAGCACCCAGATTGCACCTAACGATGCCCTCTGAGCTCAGAGCACACTGCACACGATGGAAAGTTCGTGCTTCTCGCGAGAAACCGTTCTCTGCCTCTGAGTAAAATTTCGTTGGACATAAATTCTTCCAGGCGTCTCGTTCGTAAACGAGCACGATAGCAGAGAAGCAGCGCGAGTCGTACCAAGTTCATAAGCCTGAATGATCATTTGTAATATGGAAGATTTCTATCTCAACTTTCTCGCTTACCGCGTTATATGAGACTGCTTAGTGATCGAGTGTCGTTAAGACTCGCTCGGCTGTCGACGGCTTGCTTGTTTAGTTAAGGACAATTTTTAAATTGTTGATAATATATCACTACAAGAGAACTTTAAAATGTTCCGGCTCTTGGAGTGAAATTTATTATTAGTGAGTTATATTTATGTAGTGGGTGTTATAAAAAAAAAATTCAGAGATAAAAAGGTACGATCTCACAGACGGTCAGTCTAAATTTATCTCAGCATTGGTTTCGTCGAATTAATGCCTTGTTCTTCTAGATTAAAAAACTATTGATTGACCATAAAGAGACATAAGATGGAATGTAAGGGGAACCTATTCTTGCAATCTTGAATTCTGAGTATAAAACAAATACCTTAAAATTCAAGTTTTTTTTAAAGTTCGCTGTGAAAATATCAAGGAAAGCCAATATACCGTTATTGCCTCAATGTCTGTAATCCCAGAAAAAAAACTATCAAAATCGAGCAATTTGATTGGCTCAAAAACTTGACACCCAAGGAGTATAATACGCCATATTTTTGCAAATAGACACTCACTTATAAATATTGCTTTGCTGTTATTCGAGGTTTTCATTTGGTGCATCTGTTCAAGAGGATCAGATAAAACTATACCTGCCTTAGAAATTCAAGCCCCTAAACTCGCAGTAAGGAGAAACCTATGTGCATTGTGTTAAGGTAGGGACAATACATTATTAAAACAAATGGCTGTTTTGACATCTTCGCAATGAAAGGTTTAGAAGAATGGGCTGCATATAGACTACCTCTGTGAGACCAACAGACCAGCATCTGCATGATGGGTCTTTTTACTAAAACTTCGGGATCTGACGTTTGAAATTTCGAAACTGGCGACTTCTTTAGAATTTGCATTAAGTAAAGATAAAATGATGACATAATGAAATCGAAAAAAGCATTCGCAATTTAAGCACGACTCTTAAAGGACAACAGTAACTTCAAGAATTGAAAAGTTACTTGAACAAATTTCGACTTCCTTTTATTTCGTCTTTCATACATAATACCATGAAAGTAAATTCAATTCCTGTAAGTTGGTTGAAAACAGTTTAATTGTGAAACATTCTGCTTAACCTTTTAAGAAGGAAACGAAATTTCAAAAACCAGATGGCTTTGAAAGAATGAACGCCGTCGTTCTAATAAACAGAAACAAGCCGCTTACTGTCTGACTCTGGCTCTTTCATCGGTTAATCAAATTTTTTTATTATATGCAAGATGCAGTATTTTGCGGGAAAGAATTAAAAGATACTTTACATTATAATCGTGAGTATTTCATGAAATTGTGTACTCATTTTCAGAATAAAACCATCTGTATTTTCCTAAGCGTGGGGGAAAAGCTTTTTAAATATATTTACTCAATTTTTGAAAGAAAATGACACCTCTAATAACATTATTTTTAAGACTTCCACCGACAAAACGGAATGGATTTGTCTTATTCATGGAAAACATACGACGCATCTTTATTTATTTGGATTTGAAGAAAGATTGCATTTGCACGCAATGTAAAATGAAAGATGTTTAACTTTGTTTGAGCCTTGTCCATCTTAGTCTGAAGAATCTTTGATCAATATACCTTCTGTTGTGGTATTTTAGTATTTTCAAAACTGAACACAAACGTCTGTAAGTTAATGTCCAAAGCGACTGAAAATTTGATAAAACTTGGCTAACTGAATTGTGAAAATCATAGTCTGCGGTTTTTCTGCATCAGTCATTTAGGCATAGTGTTTTTGTTCAGTAATTTGAAGAGTGACCAAAGTACGAAGCCACATTCACCTAAATTTTAACATGACTTAAGCTGTGGGCAGTTAGAATGGTTTTACATTAATTGGGCGCTCAACAGGAATTATTGTTGTTATCGGGGTAAGCCATACGTGGTCCCTGCTATTTGGGGAAACGCCAGCGGCTTCACTGGGCTCGTTAGCTGCCCTCGAGTTTAATAAAGTAAAGCCGATTTTGATATAAATTTTGTGGGGACCGTCTTGCGTTGATATCATTTTAACAGCGATTATAACCTGATTTTGTTTTTGATTTGAAAGATGTTGCCTTTCTCAAATTTTAAGGTTCTTGAGTGGCGACAAGATCCTAGACGTAAGGGATTAAGATATTAGTGAATCAGGATTAGAGGTTGTTCCATTTTGAACCTACGTATTCATACATAGTACATGTATTAAAAACAAGACGTATTCACTTAAATGACATCACGAACTGTTGCAGCCATAATTGATTATATCTAAAAGATTTAGCGAATGGTTTGTCGATATTTGGATACGCCCTATAATTTTAAACTTTACGACGAAAGTTATTGCTAGTAAATATAATTATATTTCACCATCATCGTTGCTCAATATTTTGTCTTTGTTTTTACTGTGTTTTCATGAAAATTCGATGAGGTATCCTACCTGAAGGGAGGTAAAATTGATAAAGTGGTATTCACATGGAATTAACGGGTAGCGTATAGGATAACCCATTGGTTTACCTTTGAGTATCGCAAAAAACGCTTAACAGACAGAGGGTTAACTAATCTAACCACGAAATCGTCGAAAGTTTTTCAGGAAATCCAGTGCATAGGCATATTTGTTTCAGGGTAAGAGTTCAAAAATAGCGTGAATAAGCTACAACTGCGAGGCCCTTAACAAACTCTTGGATGACAGCTAACGGTTTTGCAGTAGGGCTAATGTATCGAAATAAAATCCAGATATTCGCGCAAGTTCAGCTATACCTCCGACCGCTACATCACAACCTACTACAGTATTTTTTTTAAGTTACAGAGTATATATGGTCAGGATATTCCATTCAGTTGACTTTCCTCATTAATTTATGTCCCCATCTATCTGGTTGCTGAAGCGTTGGACTTCCGAGGAATCTTAAAATCCGGATGTGAGCTTGTGACGGGTCGTTGTATGTTCTGTTCTTGGCAAGGGGAGGTTACCTAGGATGGACAAGCGTTTTATCTTTCATTGAAACTAGTGATAAGCACCGGTAGATCTGCATTCGGCTCCCGGTTTTAAGATTTAACCTATACAATTAGCTTGCTCTTTTATTAGGTTTGGGTAGTTTAGAATTTTCACTGATGGACACCTAGACATAAAGGAACGTTCTTCTAGATGATATCTGACTTAGTTAAGCCTCGCGTAGAAGAGACAGCAGACAAGTGGGCGACCTAGAACCACTTCTTCATTATTTCTGTTTGAGTTCCTCCAATAAATATGCGAAACGTTTATCAAGGGCCGGTTATTAACACGAAGTCTAACCCAAACCACCGCCTTTCCCTATAAGAGCTTTGATTAAATGTAATAAATGTTCTTCAAACTTTAGTTTTCGGCCCTCCTCACGCTGCTAACAAAACTAAATGTTTAGATAAAAGGTTCAGCTAAATTGAGGATTGTTTAGGACGCGGTCTTGTTAAAAAACGGCTAAACTTTGTTTAAATGATCAAACCAAGTTTTTTTTGTTTTTGTCACACGACTACCCTTTTCGTATAACGAAAACAAAAAACAAAAAAAAGGGGGAAATTATATAAAGAAACAGGAATTTCCCTGTCTCTTAGCAGTAGTCCTCGCCAAGCTGTCTCATGTAAATGAAGACATTATCTTTGTTCGCAAAGCTTTTTTGTTTAACGGCATACAACTGTCGCCGACTCGTTTAAATTTGCGCCCAAGTACGGGCCAAATTTAACTCTAAAACCGCTTTTACACCGACAAGCTCCGAGTAAGTTTTGTTTTTTCAATTAGAAACCGTCAAGTTTCAAATTACCACGCAAGCGCATGAGTTTTTTTTCTGTTTAGGAATTAGTGTCAAAGGCATATCTTGCGGGCTGAAAGAGAAAGATGACAGTTCTTTTTACTCTGTTATGAGATAACGAATGTTGCAAGAGAAATAAAAGCTCACAATGAAATTTGATTCATAAAACTCGTTGCGCATGCACCTGCCAAAAGTGGAGATTGTTTTCACGATGGAGAGAAATCTTCATCAAGGCTGGACCTAATAAAGAAAAAATTGGAATTTTCTAGCTTACACCCACATGGCAAATACGCATGATGTCTGTCTTTTTGCAACCCTTCAAGTGTATTTGCCTACGCACTTTAAAGGTGTTTTAACTAATCAGCTGCAATCCTTACGTCAGGCGTATATATTGCATTATTAGAGGTAAGTTGGACTCACATTCAGATGGTGCGAGTTTCACTTTGTTCCACATTTGACCGCGCATAAGAGGGTGAGTAGGAACCTATCTTTATTTCGTTTCAACTTTTGATCCTGCCGGCACTCCTTTGAGATTACCGCTATCGTTGTATTAAATGACGGTTCCCCATTATATCAGTCAAAATCTTCAGCCTATTCATCCTACGAAAATGATTTCTTAATGAGAAGGATCATGGTGTGGATAGTAAACGATGAAAATTCTAGTCAAAATAAAGCAATTTATCAGAGAAGTGATATTTCAGGAAGTACGTCTGGAGTAGAGAATAGCATACTCTCATACATTAACTTATGAGTTTTCAAATTCTATTTTTCATTTTCTCAGCTTAATAAGCATCGTTTTCTAGTGCTGATGTAATTTCCACGTATAAATTTCAGCCGTAATTCAAGAAAAGGATCTATTCTCAAGGGATAATGATGCGATAAAATAGAAGCAGTGATCATTAAAACTCTAGAATACTCAATCCGTTAGGAGATTGATACCGAAAGAAAGCTAGATCACGCAATTTAGACTTTTTGTTTCGAGAATTTACGAATGACATACCATGTGCGATATAACACGATCTATCACGATTATTCATCATTGAATGACGTATTTATTTGGACCAATCAGCATATAACAGTATTCTACCCTAAATATAATATCGGCTCAAAAAATAACGATTTAAAGCAAAGAAAAACGAAACAAACAAAAAGACAAGTCTCGCTGATTAGAGTTTGGTATTGAAGGAGAATTTAACGGTCGTTTTTAAGTCGTGGTAAGCACGACCCAGGAGGATATTGTTGGAAGATAGTCAGGCAAGTATAAGAATTTTTTTTTGTGGATGAATCGGAATCAGAAACAAGAAGCAAACCCAATCTCTTCAAGATGTTTGTCCTCCACTTGAAGATTTTAGCGAACTCATAATTAAATGAATAAACTTATAAAAAGGAATTTCGTATAGCAGCGACAATTAGGCTTCCCATTTTTTTTCAAATTTTCCCACAGATAGTGGTTTTTACGGAAGTATACTCGACTTTTAAGAGTCTTAGTCGGCTTCGTGATCGGTGTTTTTGAAACGCGTTCGAGAAACTTAAAGGAAATGACGGAGGGAAGTCTCCTGAATTTACCACCTACGAGACTTTCCCTCAAGCAAGGTGTTTGTAACCTAGTAAATCTGTCTCTGCTTTTGATGAATGTTTGCATTATGGTTTTTGTTGTTTGCCAAAAATGAAACATGAAACGAGCCATACTTAATCAAAATCAAAACATTTTACAGGGTTTACGAAATAAGTTAGCTGAACCACTGAAAATGTGCAAATGTTTGTTTCGCCTTACGCACATAAAAGCATTGTAAGAAAAAGTAATTTTGTGGTTGTTTTGGTTCCGCTTATGAAGAAGGGAAATTAATAGGGAGGCGGCCCGTAATCGGAGTCGAGTTGGAACATCAAAATATTGAAATGAATGTTCTCGTATTTGTTTTTCTTCCTTTGTTAGAAATAGTCTTTCTGTTTTTCAAGCAAACGATTTTAATGATTTTGCTGGAGGCTTTTTCTTTAAATTGTTGCGCTTTGAATAGTGGTATATCATTGAATAGCTCAAGAAACTGAGAATCACACTTCATGAAGTTAATATGACGTACGGTCTAGTTAAAAGGCACCGGCTAAAAGACGCAAGCATCTTAAAAGCTGTCACAGTTGCTCTAATGAAAAAGATTTGTTCGAGCTCCACCCGCAGACGGGATACAGATCGGTTAATTTTATCTCGAAAATTAAAAACTTTTTTGAGGTATCATTTTTGAAGATCGAACAATACCTCGATTGCGAAAATATGATGCAAAAACGTCAAAAAAAAATTAAATGAAGGAATATGATAGATAAACGCCCCCGGTGGATCAATTCTGGTACGGTATTGCGTCACCATTGAAAACCGGAAAAAAGAAAAACATTTTCTCTTCTTATGTCAGCCATGACTACTCCTAGTGATTATTTGGGGCTTTCACGGGTTGATGTCATTATATCATTCAGCTTACACGAGGAAAATTCTTCGTAAGAACAAAAAACACTTTTAACTTGAAGATCAACTTGAGCGGCTTAACACAGTAAAGGCCATTTGAGAAATCGGTAAGGAGAATCTGCCTTGAGTCATGAAAATAACTGATTCACATGTAGGACATTTTTAAACGTGTTTTTTGACGGTGATTAAGGGTGTACTAAGACGTAGACTACTTCAAATTACATTCTGTTTTATTATCATTGTTAAACCTTCGTATGATTTCTTACATTGAGTTCGCATAAACATAGAGATTTTCGCTTATGGCACTGTTAATATAGTGCAGTATTTATTTCTAAAGGTTACCGTTCCGGTCAGTTAGTTTTTTTCTCTTTTTTTTTTCCAATAGCAATGAGTTTGCCATGATATTGATGCTGGCTTTTATTAGTACACCAGCTGATAAGATGACGGTCAGAGGGATTTGAAATTTGTTCCCTCAAAAAAAAAAGGGGAAAAAAACACACTTTTATAATAAGGCTTGATTTTTAAAATATTTTTGCCCTTAGATGTTAATCATAATAAGTAAAATGAAGTGTGGCTCATTGGAACCAACAGTTGTACTCATCAGTCAATATGTCTCGCTACAATGACTTAAATTTTATCAAGTCCCCTTAAATCAGAAATCTATGTTAGGCTTTAACCCTGAGTGACCAAACAATAATTTATCCTGAAAATTTCGAAAAAATTTCAGACAAAAATATGATGAGTAAAAAGAAGAACATCAACATGGAGAACGATTACGTGATTTAGCATTGTATTCTCAGGGCTAAAATGGAATAAAAAACGGCGGACATTGCGCTGAATTGACATTCAGGGCATAGAAATATTCCCGAAATATTTTGGTTTTTCGAGGGTGGTAAAACAAAAACCAAACTCCAAAACAACTAATCAGAGGGAAGAATTATATCAAAAGGAGCGAATAATAACACAGTAAAAATAAACGAACAACTTAAGGCACAGATTTTAGTCTTGGGTCTGCATGATTAGTCAAAAAAGTGAGGAAATAGCGCGAGTTTTCTTGACCAAGCAAAGCCAAAGTAATTCCGGATGTCTTTCGAAACTCAATTGAAAATGTCTCTAGTTCAGATTTTAAATTTTCTTTCATGGAGTGCTATTATTTCACAGATCATAAGTTGCAAAAAGGGTGAAAGACTTCCAAACCTTACTCCTTCAATCCTAAACGATCTAAACTTACAGAAGGGATACAAGTGTAACTTCTCCTTGCCGTATCAGTACATTAAACAGCATGCAAGTGATAAGAAGGGACAAAACTTATCAGCTAGAGCTTGTCTTCAAGCTGATATAGTTCAAATTCTCTCGATAAGTCTATAGGAAAATGTATAGTAACTAGAATGGAGAATTACTCGTGAAATTTTTGTAGTTAAAGTGTGAACCCCAAAAAGATCTCCAAGACTTCCTCTTTAAGAATCAATACGTGAATCTGTCTTGAGAACGAAACAGAAGAAACAGAGCGAGGAGTTGTTTTTTTTACTGGTTGGAAAACGGCAGTTGAGTGACAGGCAACGAACATACATTCCTGAGAATCCAGATTGTATATTATTGAAATTACGTGAGTGCACAAGAAACTCGGCTGGTCGATGTGTGTGACTTTTTCCTTGTACCCCGAAAGCGATATATATTAACTGATCTGTTTTGAATCTGATATGATCTATGTAATTATTTAGTTTTCTAAAATTACGCTGTCAGAAAACAAATGATTCTTTTCTAGAACAGCTTAGCCGTGAATTTGAATGCATTTTCAGATAAATAATTTGGACAATGATTGCCATAGTCCCGCAGACAGGAAATAAATGTTTGTCGTCGATGCACGCCATATTGCGTCAAAATTAAAAATTGTCTAATATCACGTTTGCCTTTTATGGTAACAGACACTCCTGCCTTCGCTTTGATTCATTATCGAACAGCAGGTGAAGAAGGAGGGGGGGAAAGGGGAAGGGGGAGAGGGGAAGGGGAGAGGGGAAGGGGGAGGGGAGAGGGGGAGAGGGGGAGAGGGGAAGGGGGAGGGGAGGGGATGAAGGGAAGAGACAAGTAAGTTAAGATAGACATTGATTAATATCGCGGCTCAAGAATTCCTTTTTTTTTTTCTTTACTTTTTTTTGTCTTCTATTTATAAGTAGTTGACAAAATACAAAATGCTTTGTAATATCTTCTTCGAATATGATACCACCTCTTTAAACTTACGTTGAAAACCGGTTGCACACACAGACAGACATGTCCTTGCATCAGATATTTCGCCAATTATAGAGAAACAGGCAACACAAGTAGCAAAGGGAAGAGTTTCACCTGAATTTTCATCTTCGCAACTTTTCGTTCCTGTAGCTAAACGAAAAAAGTTCACTATTCCGTTGGTCCATCCCCGCATAGTAGGTTGATGTTATATACCCCTGTTCCCCACCCTCTGACCCCGTTCTCAGGCTGGGTACTTGGACATAATTTACACTGACCCTGATAAACCAAGGTTACACACTTACATAAAAGAAGAGCGGCTATTCTTTGAAGTGAAATTAAATGGTCGGCATAGGAATTCGTTATTATCGCCCTTTAAACACCGTAGGCTAAGGTCATTGGGACTGGTACTAGTGCTCATTTATCATCTTTTCGCTGCACGCCTCAGTACCAGTCGCAAATGAGCCAGATCAATTAAGTGCGGCAGAAAGGTGTGCTTGCAGTTTGCCATGAAAGCCTCTCTGCTTAGATTCAAGTGGTAAGTTCAGTTCATAAAGAAACAGCTTCTAAATCAGCTTGAGAGGTTTGACCACATTGTTGGATATTTGTTTAGTAAGCTTATTATCAGTCTATGCTCGCGCGGTGGGTTGATTCAAAAGCCGTGTTCTACCACTGAGTTATCTTGTCCAACAGGCCTTAACACTCAATCATCTGTTGGCAGCTGCTTTCAAAGGGCACGCGAGTTCCTTCTTCCAAACCAAACTAACGTAAATTTCGGGCAATAGAAAAAACTTATTTGTGTATTGAAATGCAACAGGAAATAGAGTTAGCCAAACACCCAGCAGGATAAACTTTATTTATCATAAACAAATTTTCTGTGGTTCATTAGACGCGTGCTTCTTTCCCGGCATTTTGTAAATTGTTTCAAAATTATCACGCGCACAAATCAGCGGGAACCCACTGACACGCACAATGGACAAAACGTTTCGTTCTGATGAACAACCCTTTTGCAATTCCGACGAACGACTGGGTGTCACAATAACTGTACATGTTTGTATGTGCTACGTAAAAACAACTAGTTACTAATTGTATCACAATGTTTACGGGCGCCTGAAACAGTTTACCGCAGTAAGGAGGCCAATTATACGCAGTCTTAGTTTTGTAGTGGTTATGTGGTTACAAGATTTATAGCTATGCTCCGAGTTAGCCGGCTATGGCCGGACAAAATTGGAATAGTTGATAATTGAGATGTATCGCTTGCTTTTAGCCAGAGGCAAGAGAACTCCAATTAGATCTCAGTGGGATATACATCTGGATGCCAAAAACTTCAATGAATTTGGACAACAGTTTTGCTGAAAAACTCATCACTAATTACGAAAACCAAGCAAAACACGCAGTGGAATCTATGGGACTTTTATTTCATTTGATTAACCTTTGCTTATTATACCTAAAACTTAAACTATAGCAAGTCTCTTTGAAACATATCTTCTGGATGCATTCCTTTTTATTCGAAAATTTGGTATCAATTAAAGTCCTCTTTGCCTCTTTAATGTTTTTCGTTATCAGCATCTGTTAAAAACTGGTATTGTTTCTGCGTGCCATCAAGTTTACAACTAAGTCGATTTGTATATTTAACTGAAGTCGGGATTTCTTAAGTCCTTCCTCGAATGTTTCGAAGAGAATGGTTTGAACAAGTAATAGGTTTCTTGTTTCTCTCATAAACAGAGCCTGCACGGAACTGTTAGCGTGGAACATGACTTAAAGATCTGTCATGATACTTTGCAATTAGCGCTTTATCACCAAAAATAATTAATAAAAATCTGATAACTAAGATCGTGTAAAACAACTGGATTATTAAATGGTGATAAGAAAAAAATTTTAATGACAGAAAAAGGTGCCAGCTTGTCTTCAAATAGTTCCAGCAGTTAAGAATGCTGAACAGAATTAAAATGAACGTTTAAATGAGAGATTTGATGAAAAATGGCAATTTGTTTTATCAGTAGTTTCAATGCTCTCTCCTCGCAAACAAACAATGAAACATTGTCCTATGATAACTCACCTCAAAAGAGGATGTCATCCTCTCCTTGTTCTCTTTAAATGTTGCTTCAGTGTAACACGGATTTTTATCAATGTGGTGCAAACGCTTGAATTCTGAGCATAATCAGCCGCATCAGATAAGAAACACTCACCGGTTAAAGTAATTTACAGGCTGTGTACTCAAATTAAACATATTTAAACGCTTAAAGGATTAATTATCTGTTAAAAAAATAATAAATCTTGAAAACTAGTCATCCACCGCAACTTGAACTTGAAGTCTGAAGTTGTTGCTGCTTTTATCAGTCTATCACGCGCACCAAATGACAGTACATTTGGATCGCGCTGGGTATTATCAACGTGTGATTGAAAACAAACAAATATCTTATAGACATATCAACTCTGTACTAGGCAGAGCGAGTCAAAGTATTATCGCAGACAAACGCCTCAGTCTTCACAAATCATTCAGTAACAGAGTGTAAAAGCTGTGTCTGAAATAACATTTCGTTAATTCAATATTTTGGCCAAAAATTTGAATAGTCTGTCAAACGCATTCGCTATTGTAAAGGTGAAGATAAATAATACGTACGAGAAATATATTGTGAGCATGAAACCCGGCAAAGCGCAAATAATACATGTACAAACTTTATTGATTCATCCAACAAGGTTTTTTCAGAATTGATTTTAATTTCCAGGGAGATACAGAATACTTCTAACGTAACAATTAATGTTTATAAAATGAAACGCCATAAAATTCAACAAAATTCCACAAATAATAACAGTATATATATGTATGAATTCCTAAATCTCGCACCTCCATTTTTACTCTCCTGTTAGACTTTCTCAGTGAAGTTTTAATTCAAATATTGGTCGATTCTTATCTCATCGACTGATTTTTTTACCAACTATGTAAAAGCTTGTTGGATTTAGGCGGATTCCGTTGCCTTGCTGTTTGTTGGGGAATCATATCTGATCCGATTCTACATTGACACTTTTTCTCATTTTTTCACTTAAGTCGCGACGAAAAAGGTGTGAGGATATTTGAACAAGAAACACAAACATTCATTATTTGCTCAATATGGTGAAAGCTTTCAAAAAGACTTAAGCGAGATGAGAAGAGATGGTTGACCGAGAAAAACATTAATATTTGTCAGTTTGAGGTAGAGTCATCTTAGCTGATTCTCACAGCACATTGCTGATCAATTAAAACAAAGGTAAATTTGGGCTAAAGACACGCTTAGGGTTCTTCTAGGATAGAGTCACGAAAACCCCCAAAACGCCTTTAGGATAATTTTCATCGTTCGAAAAGCTTACGTGGGATTTTATTTTGCTTTGCAGTGAGGGGATTTCAAATTTTTGTTTTCGTTGTAGAGCCTACTAGTTTTTTCTGAAGTTAGTTTTCGACGTGACTTTTAATATATTTTTTGCCACCTTATAGTGGGAGTAGAAATGAAAATTATCGAGTTATCGTTAATTTTATCGTTTATCAGTGCAAAATTTAAATTTTTAACGTCATTTACCTAAAATTCTGTAGATCACTTTGACCTCCTTCAGGGCAGCCATTAAGTGTCTGTAATTTGTTTCCCTCATGGCCAATAACTTGAGCCAACTCTTTATGCAGATGAGTGAAATGAATTAGCTAACATAATAAATTTCAAGTCTTCCCTTATTAAATAATCGACGATATATTTTTCGACCATCAGAGGCTTTGCAGTTGAAAAAACATTTTCCTCCGGCTATTTACTTTCAATGGGAACAACGCACTTTTGTATTTGGAAATTTTGTGTTTTAGGTGTCTACAAAATTGAATTGGCTGTAGACGACGACATACGTGGGTGTAAGGAGGCAAATAAAAAAGGCCGATTGATCGCTCATTTTTTATTCAGACTAGGCATCTTGCTGTTGTTCATGCAAAGATTTGCAAGCGACTTTTTCACAAAAAGAAATTAACTTCGCAGCACGCTTCCTTCTTTTCTCGTTATTTGTAAAAGCAGATTTCCCATGCTGTTTGAGTTCCGTTTCGGCGTGAAAAACATTGAATTAATCAGGACCGGATTAGGAATTAATCTCCATTTCTAAATTGGCAGAACAGCATAAGAGAATGAAGGCATTTCGACTTCTCTATTGGAAAGCTACTGTGGGACGTTTTTGTATTTCTTCGGCTGGGTGAGTGGCATTAAATACGGAAATCGCCGTAAGAATGGAACTGTATACATGTGGTGCGTATAATTGAATCAGACACTTGGTAAATTATTTTTTCATTTATGTATACTGATATAATATTAGTAAAGCAGGATCGGCTTCTAAATACGAGTTTAACGATGAATTTAAGATTTTATTGCCGTTTGCGATACGAATTGTTCATAAAAATCTCATATTACCTTTTTTTATGTCATTGATTTGTTTTTGTTCAGTGCTCATGATCATGCATCAGCTATTTTCTCGGATTTTTTACCCTTCATTTTTTTCGTTTTTTCGTTTTTGAGAGAGAGAGAGAGAGAGAGAGAGAGAGAGAGAGAGAGAGAGAGAGAGAGAGAGAGAGAGAGAGAGAGAGAGAGAGAGAGAGAAAGAGAGAGAGGGCAATTTTTGAAAGGAACAGGGATACAACGTAATCCTGGTGTAGCCGTTTTTATTTCCCTTTTTAGCTGTTATTCATGCATCAGCCTCTCCGTACCCTCTTCATCAAAAAACAAAAATCTCACCTAATTAATTCTGTTTGAAAAACAACACAAGAGCGCCTGAAACGACAAACTATATTGTTAAATTATCTCCCAGCAGCTTTTAGCTGCATTACTTCTTCTTTTGAGGATAACGTTTTGCGCCAGTGCTGAAGATATGTCACGTATAATTGCACCTGGGAGTTAGGGCCGCCTTAGAATACAAAAATTTGCAAGCAGCAACTGAATATCCAACGACTTTGTAGTTCTTAAAGTCGGAAAAACATTATAATTCAATAAATCCGATTTAGTTTATGTTATGACGAATTGAAACTTTGTGCGACGCTCAACGTTTATTTTGTGATCTACGTTTCGGAAAATTCAATTGATAGAAGTAGTGGTTCTGGCAGCTTAATTACAGCACTTGCTTATGAAAAGTCTGACCGGCACTTTGTAGATTGAGCTGAAGATATTGGATAATTCCAATTCTATCCGACATCAATATGATTTGAGCAAACATAGTGTAAGTTTGCGCGAAAGTAAAAAGCTACCGCAGCAATTTACTTTCTTAATCAAGTGATCAAAGTTGTCGAACTAAAATGATTTTTAATGAATACAGCTGTGCTCCATTATTAATTTTCTGTTAAAAGAAAAAAAAATTTATTAATTAGACACAGTATCAACGGGTCTACTTCTTTGAAGGCTAGTTATCGGTGAAGCAAGTGGTGAGAATGAAGAATGAAGGTTTTTAATTTCAGTCAATTCGGTGGACACTGAGAAGTAGATCAGTTGCTAAGTAAAATACAATGAAGATGGACGTAACTTATCTTTCCTTCTCATTTTCGCAGAGCGGTTGCTGATCTGGATTAATTAGTGGAGACGAAGAGCTTAACTGCACAGCACAGACTGTGTTCTCATCGGAGGACTATCTCTAACAGATTATCGATAAACATTTGGAAACAGTTAACGATAACACACCATGGGTGCTGATGGAAGTCTCAACTCCACCTTGAATGAAACAGCTAATCCTGGCGCTTGCCCTGTACATTACGAAACAACGGCAACACAAACCATAAAGACACTGGCTTACTGTGTTATTATTTTACTCTCGCTAGTTGGAAACTCAATAGTAATATTTACAGTGTGGAGAAACAACAGCATGCGAAGCGTCACCAATCTCTTCATCGGAAACCTGGCCGCCAGTGATCTTTTAATCACGTTCCTTGGAATGCCAAACATGATAACTCAGCTTTATCTCGGACAAAAGTGGATTTTCGGAGAGGCCATTTGTAAGATTGTGGTCTTTTTCCAGAGTGTTTCCGTAGCAAGTTCTATTTTGACTCTGCTGGCGATTTCCTTCGATCGTTTCTGGGCCATCATCTTCCCATTTAAAAGACGGCCATCGTTCTTTGCGGCCAGATTAATGCTCGGTGTCACGTGGGTGATTTCTCTGGCAGTAATGGCTCCATTTCTGTACGCGCAAAGAGTTGTAGTTGTTGCAGATGGGTACGAGATGTGTATCGAAGATTGGGCCCCCGCTTTTAACCCCCAAACTGCGGCAAAGGACTACACCTTAATACTCTTCGTGACATTGTACGCCTTTCCGTTACTTACAATGCTCTTCATGTACTCATTCATTGTCTCTAAACTATGGAAAAGGCAAATTCCAGGTTTTCGTTCAAGCGGAGACGAGATCAGAACGCGCACATTGAGGAAAAAAGTCGTCAAAATGCTTATAACAGTGATAACTCTGTTCTGCGTATGTTGGCTGCCTCTTCACGTGTACTTGTTTATAGTTTTCTTCGCCTATGATAAATTACCCTGTTTTGACTCCTCTCTGAGCTTTTATTTCACTTCCCTGTTCTTAGGACATGCAAATTCGGCCATAAACCCATATTTGTACGCGTTATTTCATCGGAAATATCGAGAGGGATTCAAAGCGGCTTGGACATGCTCCGCTATTATCCCGGATGATATGGGTTTTAGCAGGACTTACAGTCGCCGCCGAAGCTCGTCTAATATCACGTGGTTAACAAGATCTAACAGATCGCTGATGATCGACCGTCGATTTAGCACCGCTGCCATTAGCGAAAAACGCCGTCTAAGTGCAGTTACCATCGCCGAAAAACGCCGTTACAGTAAGGCTACCATGCCAGGAACCACAAGGAATGCTTTGTCGAGAAAACAAGGCACAGTTACGAAACCTGTCAATGTCTAATCCGACTGACGAACTCTTATTTTTAAACAAATTACTCAGATGGTTGTGCATCTTTAAAAACATAGCTTAGGATTTTTAAGTATATTAAACAAACCGTGCTAACCCCTCTCCGAGTTTTTACAGTACTAGCTCCTGTTTTCTTTTGTTTTACCACTTTGGATTTTTTCGCTCTCAGTTACCAAAGTAATATTTTGTGGTTTTCTCTGATCAGTTCACATGTCATAAAGAAACGACTCGAGCCGAGGGAAACTAAAACTAATGTAACATTTGTAACAGATCACATCGATATCATTTGCGCTTTATTTTCCTCTTGCTTAACCTTTTCATTCCCAGGAGTGACCTAACGGAAATTTCTCTGTAAATGTGACGAGGAGAAAGAAAACTATCTACAAGAGGATACTGTTTGATTTTACACCAAATTCTCGGAGATAAGATTACAGGGGATGTATCACAAACAGTAGGGAGAGTTGATATCCAGATCTTGCGGGTGAGAGGGTTAAATGACCTGACAGATCGTAAATAAATTAATCGCTTGGGTTTGAATATCTAATTCTTCAAGCTCTATAAGCTTTCCGCAAAAAAAAGAGGTAAGTTTTTGGAACGAAAACCTTTCTTGATACATACGTAGGATTAAATTTATCATTGTGTATACAAAGCGTGGTTTGAAATTACGTTCAAAACAAAGCCTTAGAATTATTTACAAGAATAATAAAAATAAAATATTCAAAAACCGAAAAGCGTATGTCATGGATATCTTTAATTTTTTTTTCGAAGACTTTCTTGGACAGTTTACTTTGTCCGTCATTTTTCTTACCCTCTTAGGAAGGCATCGAAAATCTGCCCAGCTATTCCTCGTCAGCTTTCCAGATATTCTTCAGACGGGCAGGTTGACAGCAAGATTTTGGCGAGATATTGAACTTTATCCGTGCATTATAACACCTTACTGTGCTTTCCGTTTACCAGAGATGGAAGGTTTCTCTTTCAGCTTTTTCATTTACCGATGAGATTCGACTGTCGTAAAACCTCCGTTCTAGAAAGGGAGGTGGGGGACGTACTTGCGACATAAGTGCAATCCTGTTACCTTTCCGTGAAATAGGCCTTATTTTGTCAGAAAGATTTGTATTTCCCTCATATGCGCCCTTTCTTCTACCACAAGATTCCTTTATTTCAGCAGTATCTTGACACAGATGAAGAGCTCGGCTTACTAATGGTTGATAGCGTGTTGATTTTATTAAGTCCCATAATGCAAACCTTTTTCTGACTTTTATAGAAACTACTTCCTTGCTGGAAAACTCATGATGCACTAATTTGCCACAGCTGTAAAACTGCCTCCTTGTTGAAATACACATGATTCAAAGATGAGCCACAACCATGAAACTGATTCATTGTTGAAATAAACAACTGATGCAAAACCGAGCTACAACAGTATCTGTACGTGTGTGCTATCTGTTTAACACACATTCAAGATGCTAACAGAATAATCTGGTTAGTATGGAATACGATCAACAATTTATTAGCTCCTTGCAACACTGAGCTGGTAAAGCGTTCGAATTTCGACCACGAGAAGTCTAAAGTTTGAATTGGAGGTCGGCCCCAAATTTGCTTTTGCCAGTAGATAAGCTATGGCATTTCGTGCAAACATTAACGAACTGCTGTTGTTTGTGAAAAATAACCTGACAAACGTTATCGCGGGCTCACTTCTTCCGTTTGGCGGCAAAGAGCGCGCGAAGGTCGACCGCCATTACAAGTTGACTACACGAATGTTGGTTATTTGTACAGAATTTCGATCGACAGAATGAGCTTATGGGTGGATAAATATCGTCCGACTTCCTTATCCAAGCTAGACTACCATAAGGATCTTGCGGCACATTTGAAAAAACTGGTATGCTTAGTTTGTTTATGTACGAAATAATTCGGGCTGTAGTTTGGACGTTCAGAAGTACTTTATTCCTCGCTCGTTGATGCTGAATATTCTCTCGAATGTCTATAATACTAAAAAGCGACTAATCTCAAGCGCTTGGATTCATCCTCGCTTGGTTCTCTCTTGTTTTGTAACGCATAAACCTAATCCAACTGCATGTAGGGTTAAAGTATGGCGGCCAGCGAATTTCGAGGAACGTAACTTTTTGTATCATTGATACTCTCTCCTTCCATATCTACCCCCAACGCAAGCAGATACGGCTAAACTTCTCCGATACGGCTAAACTTCAGAATACCCCGCAACTCATTTACATGTGTCGGGAGGCTTTGAAGATCGAGGCATAACACAATAGACGCTATTCTTATTCAATGACATGTAAATAAGTTGCGGGGTATTCTGAAGTTGCTCCGCAGATACTTTCCCTTTGTGACTTGTTGTAAAATATCGCATGCAGTATGTTGTTAACAGAAATACTTTTATGTAAAGGTGCACTGTGGAGACTTTCCACATCTATTAGTTTATGGCCCATCAGGGGCTGGGAAGAAGACCCGAATCATGTGCATCCTGAGAGAGCTCTATGGTCCTGGTGTGGAGAAATTGAGGATTGAACAACAGAGTTTCACGGTAAGTCTTAGATGATATGTATATTTCAAACATTATCACCTTGACAGAAAGGATCATTAGCTGAAAAAAACTATTGCTCACAGTAGATGCATTAACTGTACATGTACTTTTATGAAAACTGCACTCACTACATCACCGGAAATTCCAAAGAATGAATTAGAGAAACTGAAAATATCAACAAAAGGTGGCTTTTCAAGGGAGATAATCAAACAATTAACCAATCTTTATTCAATTTGTGATTACTGTTATCTTATTTCAAAATAGACCCCATCAAACAGGAAGATTGAGATGTCAACTATTGGCAGTGCTTACCACTTAGAAATCAATCCAAGGTAACATGTAATTTCGAAAAGATGCTTTATGCACTGCTGCCTGGTTAGCTCTTGTTGTAGAGCACCGAACTACCTTGCTGCAGGGTGACAGTTCAAGCCCCAGACCAGAATGACACTCAGGGTCTTAAAACTAACTGAGAATGTGCTGCCTTTGTTAAGACATCTGAAAATGGTTAGACATTCTAGTAGTCTTGTATAAGGATGATAAACCATAGGCCCTGTCTCCTGCATATTCTCTGTACTGGTTAGCAGGGCACATTAAAGAACCTACATACTTATGGCAAAGAGAAGGGAAGGTATCTCCCAGTATTGTGGTTTGGCCTTAATTCTGAAAATGGGAATTCATGTATCAGTAAAAAGTTCCTTCAAACATTGTAAACTTCTGAATGCAGTCAAGCCAGTCTCCCTCAGTCAGTGTTGTGAGGTACCATGAGCCAATTGTTGTGATGTCATTGAAATCCTTTATTATTTTGATATTATCATTATCATTATTTAGGTAAACTGGTGTAATACTGTATGCTTATGAATTTTTCCATGTATTTTTCAGTATCTTGCTCTATTTATGTCTAATTCAATATAAGAAAAGAGAGGGTTTGCACTAGTGTATTTATGGACCTGTTCTCAGTCATAAGAACAGAGTCATTTTACCATGAGCATGTTTGTTTAACTTGGAGCTTTTCTGTTTTCCTCTCTTCCTTTCCCTTAACCTCATTAAGGGCACAGTTTACTAGTGTGCAACTCTATTAAGTCTGTACTTGAGCTAAGTGGCCCGTGTGGCTGGAGCTTATCTTGGTTTCCATGACACAGAGCAACTATGACTATTCCTATTGCCCCTAGGATGGGATGTTTGTCCACTGCAAGGATACCCCCCAGCATTTCATCAGGCCTCCCTGATTTCAACAGTACCCATTTGTACTTGTACCAGAGTCCACCGCACAAATCATTAGACTACTACATCTCCCCATGACTGCTGAAAGACTGTTTTCAAAAGCCCCTGGATGCTTGGTTGTTTTTTTCTTCCTTTATTCCTAGAAGAAATGAAATGTATGTTGATATTTTTGTTGTTGATTATTTTGTGTACAGTGATGCTGGGATTTATGATCGCGTTGTAGTCCAAGAACTTATCAAGACTGTTGCACAGTCACACCAGTTAGATTCAACAACACAAAAGGAATTTAAAGGTAGCATTAACCATGATTTACCTCACCATACTATGTTTAATTTTAGTGCTTATTACAGACTCTATTTTACTGAGAGCACCATATCTAGTTTCATTGTGATACAAAGTACATATTTTGTATGTCTTGTGAGATACTATTGTAAGAGTACAAATTTATACAATACATAATTGTGCTCAGTGGCCAAAGCTGCTGATGTTTTGGTTGCCAAGGGTGAAAAAAAAATTGGTGTCTGAATTTACAGTAAAAAGTCCTTAGTTTGGTAACTTGTGTTTTGGGTTATATGGTATTGTACTTTTAAAGTTGAAGTAAGATTAACGTTTTCCTGAAACATTATTTATGCAATTTTGTTAATTTTGATAATAAAATAATTCTTTGTATCTCTGAGTTCATCACATTATGTAACATTGTGCAAAGTAATCACAATTTTCTCTCTGGTGACTGTTTTATAACTTAAGGTCTCCATGAGGTAGCTTCTAAAAGAATACTGAATTACCAGTTCTGTGGGTGTGTATGGCAAATATCATGCTCATCTAACTTTCCTACAATAAAACAACATGATAGATGAATTCTTACAGGTTAGTGTCTTATTTCATTTTCAGTGGTAGTCTTAACAGAAGTAGACAGACTCACTAAGGATGCACAGCATTCTCTACGCCGAACCATGGAAAAGTACACAGCAACATGCAGACTGGTTCTTTGTTGTAACTCAACAAGCAAAGTCATCCCTGCAATTCGCAGTCGTTGTTTGGGAGTCAGGGTGGCTGCTCCATCAGTGGATGAGGTTTGTTATGAATGATTGACAAAACTTCACCAAAAAATGGCTATACATGATGAAAGATTTTCATTTTGCAATTTGGCAGAGAAATATTTTGAAAGATTGTAGAATTCAGGAAATTTCCTAAATGATTATCAAAATAGTTAAGATCATGTCTCATTTTTCTCTGCAAAACAAAACTTGTAAAATATTTGTTCATGACAAACTACAGCATTACTGAGTGAAGTGAATTTCTTTATTGATATTTCCCAAATGTTCCTTAACTGAGAGAGGTGACTCTCCCTTTCCTTGTGTTAAAGTAGAACTTGTACCTTGGTGTTTCATGGAGGGTTATTTCACATAGCCCAGTGGAACTGTTAAGTGTTTTGTATTTATGCAAAGTTTGTGAAATGTTAATTTAGTTCCATAAAACATGTTGATAATTGAAGAGATGTGTATGTAAACTGTGTAAATTTATCAGTTTTGTGCACAGGATAAGTTTACATTATTTCTGAATGTGCAACCCTCCACACCAGCAAACAGATTCTGATTTACTGGAATGATAATTTTTCTAAATGAATTTATTTACAGATTTGTCAAATACTTCACAATGTTTGCAAAAAGGAGGGCCTGACTATTCCAGCAGAGCTTTCTAAGAGAATTGCTGAGAAGTCAAATAGGAATCTACGGAGGGCCCTGCTGATGTGTGAAGCTTGCAGAGTTCAACAGTAAGAGCTTCACAGTTAGACTGTACAGTGTACAGTCTAAAAATAATGACTAACAAAGCATAATTAGTGCAATTATGTGGAGGTTACCCTCAGAAGTACTAGACTATGGGTTGAATGGTGCAGGTTCAAGTTTTGGTTGGGATCAGAGTGTTATGTTCTTGAACGAGACAGTCACAGTGTCTCTCTCTCTCTCCCTGCCAAGGAGTGTAGGTGAGCACCAGCTAACCCTTAGGCAACTTGGTTAAATTTGGGAGGTAACCTTTGTACTTGGGGGAGTACCAACACTCACACCTTTTTCCTATACAATTCATTCTCAATTGCATTCCTGATCTTACCTTTTTTACATTGCATGCATGTGCAGGTACCCTTTCTCGCCTGATCAACCTGTTCAAGAGGCAGACTGGGAGGTGTATTTGAGGGACACTGCACAGCAAATTGTTGAGCAGCAAACACCTAAAAGGTCAGGTTACAACTTGCATTGCAATTCAATCCTGTTTGATGGATATCTGCCATTGAATTAAAGTAATCCTGCCAAACAAGATGTTAGAAAAACATGCTAGTTAATTGATTGACTTGAAATGGAGTGCATGCACACATTGATGGTACTTATCACACAATGCCCTGTTAAGAGCAAGCTAAAGTAATGCATGTACATGTTCACCCATGCTAAATGTAGCTTCATTACTGACCTCAGTAATAGATACAGGGTTAATCTGTATTTTGTTGTTTTTTAATTTCGATTTTTTGTTCATGTATATTCAGGTTGTTAGAGATAAGAGGTAGATTTTATGAACTCTTGACCCACTGCATTCCTCCTGATGTGATATTTAAGGTAAGAGAATAATAATTACTGAAGTCAAAAAAGGGACAGTCTCATGCCACTTTTTCAAATGTTTTCAATAAAACTTTTTTCTTGCTGTCAAAATTGTTGAAAAATTGGCTGTGATAAAATGAAGGTTACATAAATAGCTCCTATGCTTTGAAAGTTTGTGTTTGACCAGTCACATCACAAGTAAGCTAAAAAACCTAATCTTTTATGTAGACACACTGACTGGACTGTCCTGTGGTTTTGTAGGGTCTGATCAAAGAATTAGTGACCAACTGTGATGGCAGTTTAAAAGCAGAAGTAACAGAAATGGCTGCCCACTATGAACACCGTATTCATCAGGGAAATAAGGCCATTTACCACTTAGAGGCTTTTGTGGCAAAGTTTATGAGTATTTACAAACGCTTCTTGGAGGAAGGAATGGCAGATTTGTTTTAGGATTAGGGCCATTGTTGCGTTGGAATTAACACTTAAAAATGAAAAAAATCTTGTAAACTTTAGGAAATAAGCACCATTAAATGATGTATATTTGTGCTAAACTAGTTGCTTCCTCTGTCTCCCCCTACTCCTCTCCCACCCTCTCCCCCCTCGAGTTTGGACTTTGTTTAGAATCCGGCATGCAACAACATGTCTCTTTGTTTATTAGCAACAACCTGAACAAGACAATACTTAATGGAAATTACGTATCGACCGACCCATCACATAAGGGACTTTTAATGTTTGTTCAACAACAGGAACTGTTGTGTTTGAAGCAAAGTTCGAGTTTTATCCAAAGAGTTCTGCAAACTAACAACGACGTAGATTGCGCTCGCCATCTTTCCTTAGTTTTTTGTCTATCAATTAAAATTGATACTACTCGGGACCAAGTTTATAAAGAAACTGTGGCACTGGCTCGATGGGAGGTAATGCAAGATTATTTTGTTTAATCAACAGAGTTGATAATTTACATTGGTCACCGTAATTGACATTTCGAGCGTTAGCCCTTTGTTAGAGCAGAAGAATGTGTTCGGCTTTGGTTTCAAGTACTCTTCTTGTTTCCTCTTTCTCTCTTCCTTGTCGGTTATGTGCGCTAGGTTTCAAGAGCAAATATTAAAATTACACTTCCGGCAAGACTTACATGTCGTGACTTTCCGCAGTCACGTGTAAGGCCGTGAAAACACATTCTTTCTAAACAATTAAGCTAATTATAATAACTGAAAATGCTTTGAGTGCATTTTGCGTCTAAGTCAGTTGCGCATTGTTAAACTTTCAAAGTTATAGACACGTTGTGCTGAGCAGCTTCCTAAAGGGTACAGCCGTATAGATTTAAGTTTCTTACCGAAAAAACTGCAGGTGAGTTCATCAGAATGTTGCTAGATTGTTGTGAAAAAATGAGCCGAAATTTGACCATGAAGTTTATTTCAAAGCATGCATCCATACACTAATCAGAATAGCTCTAAACTTTTGATTTAAGCCACAAAATCAGAGATTACATTCCTACAGTAGCATGGCTTCTGTACTTCATTTGTTACTCCCCTGAGAGGAACTAAACCGATAAGTGGTGGTTTACCCGTGCGGTTCACTGACTGTGATAAATAAACGACGACGGTCGGACGTTGTGTCGAAAACGAACCTTCCACTCCTTCGATGCGTTTCTTTAAGAAGTTCACTCATTGCTGAATTCATTTTTATGCTTTTTACTGAAACCTTTTCTCTGCGAAGTATGTGCTTTCGATCGAGAGACAAAGCGGATCATTCACTAATAACCACGGCCTGTAGTGAGCTCCTCAACACTCAGTTGACAAATATCAAGACGTAGCGGGAATCATAAGCGAAACTGTTGAGTGTGGAACCCTCGGCGCAATGATACCTGAATGTAACCGACACTCTTTAGAAGCGATTGTTTTAAATATCCCCTCATTACATAATTTATTCTGATTTGAGACTTTTTGTAGCAAGTTTTCATGTGGGAAGTATACACTTTCGAGAGAAGAACGGATCATGTGCATCACTATACACTGAAATGAACATGGAAGCGAAAGCTCGTCGATAAGCTAATTAGACTGTCAGGAACTCGATAGCGAAACTGTTCAAGCGTAAGAGCTCCAGAAGTTTTTTCGTTGTTGTTGTTTTCAAGTTTTTTTTCTTTTTTTTGTTTAATGTTCAGGATTTGGGATAATTTTAGTTCTCAAAGTCATACAGACATGAAAAAATTCTAGAAAAGTCTGTCATGACAGTTGAACCGTAAAGGCCGGCTTTACAAAGATTTATTTTTAGAAAAGTTCAAACGCAATGATTATGCCTGCAGCAGACACGAAACTTTCATTTTCGATTTTAACTTGAATCTTCGGCAAACTCGCAAGGCAATGTTTCATGCAATGTTGCGTCCTAGCCTCTTGGAAGGCTCTGCATCATTAAAAAATATTGCTACATGTTTTATTGTCAATGTCAACCGCCAAGCTCTTTGAAAACTCTTCCCAAATAAATGACTCCTTAACAATGCTTTTAACGAATTCTTCGAATTCTGCTTCGAGACCTTTTTAATTTGTATCTCAGTTTATACACAGTCCATCAGACCAAAAAAACAGACTTAGAAACTTACGAAAATGAAAATGCTGGTATCATGTGAAAATTCACCTGCCTGCCATGGTTTGAAAGTGAAGAGTTTTTTTTCTGTGTGCGTGAGCGTCTGTACGTAAACAACTTCATATAAATACCGTCCAGTGTATTTACACAATTTTGTGTAGAAGTTTCTGTTAGCAGGCTGTTGTATTCGTGGGATCAGTGATCAAACTATTCCTTTACCCCAAAACGTTTTTGCTCCGTATCAAAATGAATTGCAGATGAAGAACATTTCTTGACAACAAATGATCTAGCTTATCTCAAGCATATCGGACGATGTTTTTACTCTAATGCAAATTCAAACAAAAGGTACAAGATTAAATTTCGTCAGTATTAAGACAGGAGATGTATAGCGACCTTTCCTGTGAATTAAAGTCGTTTTCGAACTACTGCCGCGTATATGGAAAATATTCCACAGTGAAATTAGCACAAGTCAAGAAGAATAAATGCGAGTGAGCCGAGTGCTCATTTCTTAGGACAGAAAAACTCGATTTACTGTGCTACACATTTTCTCACAATTATATTTTAAATTCATTTGGTATTTTATGTTCCTAGATCAAGTAGTCTTGACTTTTCTCATGATGAAGATAACCTTCCCATTAGCGCTGCTCCTTCAAATTCTATTCCTGTCTGCCGTATTTCAACTCATCAATGGACAAGGGGGATCCTGTGAACAGACGTCGAACACGACCCGATCTCAAATCTGCCTGACAGGAGTGTGTGATCTTCAGTGCGGAAATACTGCGGACTATTCTCAATGTGACCAGGTTTGCGTGGTGGAACCTTGCTCAAATATCAGCTGCAACTCTTCAAGTTGCTATCAGCGGTGCCTATCAGGAAAGTGTAATTCAGTTGAATGTTCCGGCGACGATTGCACCCAGACTTGCCTCAGAAACTGCTCCCTGGTGAACTGCACTGCAACATCGAAGTGTAATCAGCACTGCGAGAAGGGAAACTGTGGCTTACTCGCCAGCGGTGCAGACGTAGTTCAAAATTGCGCCGAGAATTGCTCAGATGTGAAATGTAAGGCTGACAACTGCAAGCAAGGCTGCGAGGGGGAGGGGTGTGGGCTCGAGTGCTCCAAAGGTAAGTCCTTTGAAATAAAAAAAGAGGAAGAAAAAAAAAGGAAGAATAAGCAGGATAAAAGGGAAAAAAAGAGGGCTACAAATGAGCTCAGGTGGCTTTTGACATCGCTGATCTTAGGAGCAGACAGGCCGCTTGTCGCATGTAAATCCAGTATAGAAACATAACTTGCTGTTAGTTCTCCTCATAGTTCAGTTATTAGTGCATCCGAATGTGAAATTGGAACAAGCTAAACTCAACAAATTATTTTTACGATCTCTTATAGATACCAAGGACTGTACACAGAGTTGCAAAGGGCCTTGCAAAATGCAGTGCGAAGCTTCAAAGTGTGAAAGTAATTGCATAGGAGGCAACTGCAACTTGGAGTGCATGAACAGCGACTCCGAATCTTGTCAACAAACCTGCGCGCAAGGAGCCTGCGATATCAAGTGCACAGCGAAAGAATGCAAAAGTGAATGCCTGGGAGGCAATTGCGCCAATTTCAAGTGCACTACTGACCAAGGTAACTGCAGCCAGATCTGCGAAAAAAACTGCACCAACATGAGATGCAAGGCAAAGGAGTGTCAACAGACCTGCACAAAGGGACATTGCAAAATGTATTGTGAGACGGATTCAGACATGTGTGTTATGTCCTGTCCTGGTGGAAATTGCTTGTTGGATTGCAATGGAAGCAAGTGTAAACGCGACTGTAAAGGAGGCTATTGCGAGTATACCGGAACAGGTGTGGAAGTGAAAGACCCTACTGTGAAACCGCCAGTGCAGCCTGCAACTCCTAAAGCTGACGCAAAAGGATTGGTCGTCACGTATTTGTCTTTCCTACTGCCTGTGATGTCAGCATATGTCCTGTCTGGCCATTAATTCTGACAGTCCTGGATAAAAACTTCGACCGAGAGTGATACTTGTTATGCGAGCACCATACTTAATGGCTCGGTTGTTTTTCATTGAACATTTTAGTTTTTGCACAGGGTTAGGAATTTCATAACATTGTGTCAACTAAACTGTAAGTTGTATTAGTTGAAGTTGTATTAGTTGTATTAGTTGTATTAGCAAATGCTGCTGTTTTCGCTGATTTAAAACAGGGATGCGCGCACCTTACTCGGCAACCTACGTGTAGCCGTACCCTCCTCCTCAAAGTGAAACCTTGCGGGGGGAGAATACGGCGTTGAGGTAATTTTAAAGAAACGTAATCGCTTTTGTAACCACTGTGTTTCTGACACTGCTATACGCCTAAGGCTAAGAATGAGTAGTTGAATTATTATCCCATCATAATAAAAGTTGACAATATTTCTAACGTATCCCATGAAAAGCTTTTACATAGCTATGAGAGTATAATCCTCTCTACGGATCCTAGGTAATGCATATGTTGATTAGATATTTTAGACGATGTAATCGTTCCCGTTTGTAAGGCAAAATAATGAATAAAATTCATCAATTTAAGCATTCATTCGAAGGTCACAGCGAACGCTGAATTTGATTATTTTTCGTCCAACTCAACTTGATTATCAGGCAGCTAAATACACATGGATATGAAACATTTAAACAAGCCATTAACTAACCGCTAAAAAATAGCTAAAAACCCTTCAACATTTTTTCATTAATTTCAATGAGACACGCAAAATTTCTTTCATTTCAAGGGAACCACAAAATATTTGTTTGATAAGAGAGCAAAGTGATAAAATGGAAAGAATCACCACAAAAGGAACGCTTATGGCGAAGGGTGGACAAGATTGATGTGTTTTTGACAAGCGATCTGTTGTTCATTTGCGTTGGACGCCTTGTTTTTTCCAGCATCAGTTGAACGTCATCATTTGGTATCATGCTATTACTCATTAAAATGTTGTATACAAAAAGCTTTTCCATGATGATGTAATTTCCTTCTTGAGGAAATGTACTTATTACGTATCTGCTGTTTCTAAGTTTCTTATTTTTATTTCCATGACAAATAGGATTTTGTTGGCGGAAAAATACCCATGACATTCTTTTGGCGCCAAACAGGAACTGTCAATATATATTGAATTTGCATTGAAACGCAGGAAAATGAGATCTAGTTCCTATTAGTTTTTAAACGAACGCCAGACAACGGCGTATTTAGGTCACTCTTAAAACTCTTACAAGTTTACTCCGTCGATAGAAACAATTTCGCCCATTCCATCAGATTGGAAAAGTGTCAAGGAAAATTTCTAACGCAGAGTTTCTCCTAATTTTCTTTGACATGTGTCACATTTGTCTCGGCATGATCTATATACACAAGGAAATATAATTTTTTCCTTGATAAATTTCTTCTTTTAGAAGTTATCTTGGCCATAGAGTAACATGTAATTTTTAAGACAATGGAAGGCTCCCAAGGAAAAGTGTTATATTTTTTCACAGCAAAATTCCCGCTGCTGATGACGCAACTCAGTGAAACACCAATTTAGCATGAGCGTTATTTTTGACGATGGACGGCTATTGATTATAGGTCTCGCTTGTTATTCGTCTGGGAGCCTATTTGGGAAGAACAAAGAGGAGAGGGTATAAATCTCCACTGAAAATGACGCAAATGGATTCATCATTCATAAAAATGAGAGCTTTAGTTTGAATCAAAATAATTAGCCTGTAAACAACTCTTTCCTCGTGGAAGTGAGATCATGGCAACCTCAGACATCCGTCAACAAACCGACGTTAGTCGCTAAAATGGCTCTAATTACATTAGAACTAAAATCTCAAAAAAATACTGTTCCATCATTTTGTGGTATGATCCACAAACATTTAGATACGGCTGGACAGTCGCCTTTTGTAACCATGGACCGAATTTTTTCTGAGGTAATACTCCAACTCCTTTCGCGGAAGTAATTATCGCGATCGCACGAAGATACGCTGTGTTATAAAATAATCATGAGATTAAGGGAATTTATGCGTGACCCCACCCGTCAGGAAAGTTCAAAGAAGTTATCCATCTTCCTGTTTTTCAGCTTTATTCTTCAACTGCTATTTTTAACGTGCTTTTCGTAAGGCGTCGATGAGGACTGCGTTAGTAAAGTTCTTATCAATTCCCAAAAGTTTTAAGTCGCAGTAATGATATTTACTTGCCAACTTTTCCTTCTTGTTTTGTTTTGTTTGTTTTTTTTCGTTATTTCTCTTTTTTCTTTATGGGCATCAAGGCCTAATTGCAATAGCCGATCTTTTTATCTTTTGGACTTATAGGCGGGAAGGTTGCCAAACTCTCTTCTATCCTCTATTAATTCTTCTTTTGTAATTGCACTTGTTGTAATTAACATGTAAAAACGCGAGTCTTTCAGTTTCTTGTGCAGGAAATCTCTCTAGAAATGGAATCTACGTGAGACTTTTTCCGTGCAACGTAAAGCTTTTTTCATTTCCATGTTTACAAGCTGAGCACACATATAGTTCTGTTGATGGGGTAGCCAGATATCTGACGCAAGTAAGTCTGCCAAACATTATTGATTTCCAAATGAAGACTTACATCGATCGCAGACTGACTGGTGCCTACATTACTTATCAAAACGATCTTAGTCACTGATTCCTAAAGACCGTTTTGCCTTTTCTTTTCTTGCAAGACTAAGATTCTATAAATTTGCATGGTGGATAAATCGCTCTTAGCAAGTTTAACGCCAGCGCGCGTATTCTGCCAAAGTCATAATTTTCGAGTTTTAATTAAAATCCACTTTATTCTAGTATCTGAAATTTGAATGAAAATAGTTTTCTTTTCATTATTCTAAATAAATTCAGCTGACTTGTCAAATTCATTCGTAGCTGACATTTTACCAATATTATATATGTTTAGGTTACCATTAAATTTTCTAGCGCGCGTTTGAAAAAATTATCAGTACTATCTCCGTGCGATATTTCCCTACAAGATGTAGATATTTTATTCATCAAACACCACCGAGGAAAAAACAACAAATATAATTAAGCATTTGAAGCTTTCATGCACATCTGTTCGATTTTGTCAAATTCAAATTCGCACCACTTGCGTCACTGACGCGCAGCTTAGAAGTGCGTATGAATTGTCAAAGAGTCGTACATTATATAAACGCCGCCATTTCTGCTTTCTGTTTTATACACTTATCACCAAGACTGAAAGTCCTCGATCGATTCGCGAAAAATTCGCTCGACAGAGGCACGCTCATTGCGTTAAAACAATTCTTCGGATCACAATCAACTCGGTAAGCTACAAAATAACTTCTTTTTGTTCGATATTTGCAACTTCGAAAAATTATTTATTTATTTATAAACACTGTGCGATTTTAAAGGTATTGGCGTGGCTAGCCACACGTGTATAATCTAGTTCGTTTCTAGCGTAAGGTCTTTTAATTTTCTCGCAGTTTATGAAGAAAACATGAAACCCTAATAAAAACTCTTTACACTGTGGTGTTACTAACTTAGTCGGTTAATTACAGAGTACGGCGCTACGTTTGAGGCAAAAAATGACTGTATATTTCCAATTGATTAGTCTGTAACACGGAAAACAAAACTCCAGGGCTGCTACCAGAGGCAGCCTCATTTGGACCAGAAACAACAATCTCACTGAAAAATCTTGTCACAGATATTTGCTTACTCGAAACTGTTGTCCTCAAAGGTTCTCAGATGCACTACGACTCCAAAATGGGCAATTTATTGCAAAAAAATATCAGTTAGATATTTCTCAAATTTGTAATCAGATTGTTTTTGGCTCTTTCCCTTCATGGCTCTTGTTTAGGCATAACTCACCGTGGTAATTCTCTCGGTTCTGTCTTTCTTTTTTTTTTTTTTAATTCTCGATCTATTCGGATTCAATAAATCACAATAGAACCGCGACAACACGAAAGACAATTTAACCATCCGCGGAAGAAAAGCTGAAGATGACAACCTATCAGTCAAAGACGTTAATTTTGATGCCTCACTTTGCCAGCGCCTTACATATTTATCAGAAGATCTTTTTGTTCTTCAATAAAATATAGCTGTGCGACTGCTATAACTTATTATAAGAACAATGCTTCCAGAAATTATTATTCTTCATTTATACATATTTAATGAGTATTTTTGTGTAACGAGGTCACTGGAATATAAAAAAGCAGTCTTCAGTGAGTCTTGCAGACTGGAGAGAGTTAAAACTTTTATATATATATGAAACGAGACAGATGTGTTTTGGGGATGAGATATTTCAGCGAACAAATCACTTTTCTGACAAATGCAGAAATTTCCACGTTTTGGAATGCTAAAAATATAGAGATTCAATTTTCGTGGGGGAAAATGCGCGTGGGTGATTGTTGCCTGCGAGTGAGACGTATGCCGTTAGCGCGAGTCTTTCGTTGCACAGATATGGGACCACCAGGACTGTACTTCCTTTAATAGGAAATAAAATACAGGAAGCGAAAAGAAAAAGTAGCTATTGTAATAAAAATAAAAGGATTTTAATGCTCATTTATTTAACAGCCGATATTGCGTCGAGATAAGTTTAATTGGATATTTTAAAGACCTGAGCTCTGAAGTTACTCAAAGACGGTCCGAAAATTATATTTGCGTCTTCAATCCACGAGATTTATTCGTAAGGAGCAGGAGTTTTGACGGAAGGGGAAAATCAAAGCGGAAAATCGACAAAAAATGATGAAAGTACAGACACTAAAATGTCTAGTAATAGGGTAAAAAATGAATTGTGAGGAAATGATCTTCAAAATTCCCACCGATCAAAATAGAAACTCTAGAAAGTTCATATAAACATCAAGTTGTTTGCCGGCTAAAAGTTCAGTTGTTTTCCTTGTTTTTGAACTTTAATTACGGACTCCAAAAAACTTCAGCTCGCCATCCCACTGGTCTGATTGCCACCGAGTTTTACCTGCGTCAGGATTTCCTTTTATCGCCGGTCTCAAGTTGAAGTTGAAGGTTTTTTGTTGTTGTTGTAGTTGTTGTCCGCCTTCCGACTTCTTTTTATATTCAGTGAAGTATTCATTTAGTTTCATAGCTACATGTGAGAAATCTGCTGGAAATGATTATAGGAAGAGATTTCGTGCGCTGCAAACGCGCATACGTGTGGCGCCTTCATAAAAGGGCCAAACATGTCTTCATAACCTGTAGAACTCATTGATGGAAATTTTTATTTATGGTTAATTACGTCGTTCAATGACTCACTAATTTAGCGGTTTCTCATGAACACAACAACCTTGCACGTGAGCAAAAGGCGAGTTGATACAACCAGTTACCTTGCTATACTCTCCCACCAACGTAGCACCACAGTTTCTATAGAAACTTACCGCCTTTAGCACGTGAAAAGTTTGTTTTTTTCGGAAACAAGCGCTCGGAATCCAATATTTTGACAGTTTCATTGTTGAAGCCTCAGTTCGATAAAGCAAGTTTCCCATGATTTTTTTACTTCGCGATCTATGTCATTTATAATACTTCTTATTTAATATGTATCTTTTTATTTATTATATTTTGGAAAATTTTTTTGATACCTTCTCTCTACGATAAAAGATCGAAAAAATAAAACACCGACCCAAATATAGTTTGTAACGAGCCAGACTACTCAAAAACTGAAAAAATTTCCTGACGCGACATAATTGAACGCTCATGAAATATGAAACGTCGTGTCATGAAAGAGAAGATAACAGACATTTAGTGTCATAGCTTTATGATCGGTCGTTTGATTTGACAGAGAAAATGTTGATAGCTTTTTGTTCAAGGCAGAAGGAAGATGTTTTCTGAGTTCGTTTGAAGTTTTTCTTTCGCTTTCGGCCCTGCATGAGTAATGCTGCCGGTTAGAAATCATTTTGGCGACAGTTCTACCTGCAAATGGTTTATCTCTAGAGTATTTTCAAGTATTATGACGTCAAAAGAACTGATCAGTTTTCCATATTCACTTTATTATTATTCATAAATGAAGTAGCGGCGAAAACGTGTTTCATCAACATATTTTAATAGCTAACCGTAATACGTTCGTTTCGACACGAGACAATAACGACAGGTTTTGCAGCTAAAAGATCCTAAACTAGTTTCTAAAGATCAATATCCGCTGACTGGTGGACAAACGCACTAGGTATGATTCTTCAACAATGGTTTCATTAACATCTCAACGAGCCGAAGAACAATATAAATAGACAAAATAGCTCGTAAGTAAGGTAGTTGTCCCTGTCATTTTGCGTCAAGGGGCTCTCTAATGGATGCTCAAAATTTTAAAAATATTAGGAAGGTACTTCATGTAAAAACTGGGGTAACAGGTTTGCCTTAATCCTTTCTTTCAGGGTTGAATTTTATGCTGAGCATATACAAGCTTCACAGGTGAACCTATGCATGCATGGTAGAAAATTTATCTTTTAATGACATTTCGTCAACGTGAAAGATGAGGAGATATAAATAGCTTTTAAGTGATTTTATATAGATAACAAGAAAATATTCAACATATTATTAGTTGCCAAATTTCAATACTCGGAGTTTAAATGGTTAACCAAGTATTTTCAGCCGTAAGCTTCCTCGACACAAAGCCTTGAGATGATGAGCAAAGGACACTTAGTTGAAAGTAAACTTTGTTTGAGGGCCAGGAACCTCTGTCATGACGCAACGATGCGAAAAACCCATTCACCAAATGAGTTTTGAGAAATAGAAAACGCGCTGGAATAGAAATCCATAACCTTTACTTTATTCGACTATATTCAACGTGGGTCATATTCTGAAAATCGTTCATTTATGTCATCGTTTACAATTACCTTTGAGGTTACTCTGTACGCAGCGAAACGAGATAGAAAAGAAATGCTTCGGTTTCAAGCAAGGGCGGGATAGCGTGTTAAACAGGTTTCTTACACTAAAAATATCTAAATGTAAACAATGTGGTTTGGGTACTTGTACACTTCGGTCATTGTTTTCCTAGCGGTATGGTATAGAGGAAAACTGAGAATAATTATTGTGATGTTTCTGTGAAAAAACCCTTCATAAGTTCTATGTTAAATCACTTAATTTAATGAACTCACTTATTGTTAGTGGTCCTTATTTGAAACAAAGACCTCTAGACGCGAAATCCAAGCGCTAATCCACCAGTTTCCGCGGCCGGCTTATAAAAGTTGTTTCACGGTTAAAAAAGATAAAAAAAGGTTTTAAGGAAGATATGCAGATTAGAATACTTACTCCGAAATCAACGAGTTTTCTGCGTTTGCATCAAGCATTGTTAGCAATCGAGAGCGGCGTGAGTATACATATGAAATTGTCTTACAACATGGTTTACCAGAAAGCTTATCCATATTTGACGACTCTTTCATTTACGAAGAGTTTGCTTTTGGTTTTGTGATAAAAGGAAGTTCTTTGTGCGTGGGTGACTTATTTATTAGAGCAATTACAATTCTTTCGAAATTGTTATTTAACCTGTAATAATTTGCGGGCGTCAGTTTCTATGTATCATTTCATAGTAATACGGAAATTATCAAAAAATTTTTGACGAAACTTAATATGATCGCCTGAATCGGTGATTAAGATCAGACTGGTACCAGGATATGACGTAAATCTCGTGACAGAAACTAAAAGATTATATTGTTGTGCTAATTTCGTTTCTACGCGTAATTCTGTTTTGTTTCTCACAATGACCTGATGCTCAATTTTTATTTCATCGCGTGAAGAAACAGTAGACAATAGGTTTTCTTTAAAATGTTTCATTTGGGAATCAACTGAGCTTAAAACAAACCATTTTGTAAGGTGAGGATCTTGTTTTTCTTCAAGTATTTCGATTTAATTACCTTTTTTTTTTTCGAAATTGTCGCCGACGTTTAATGGAGATCTCAATTCATTCAAGAAAAAGCCTCTTTTCTGGGCTTCTCACAGGCTGATAAATTTGGTTCTATTGATGTGATATCGATTTTGTTTTGTAGACAATGTATTACCAGGACAGTAATTTCATAGAGGCTTTTGTGCTTTCGTGTTCTGAAAGGTTAATACAGGTTTAAGGTGTTCTCATTTAGTTGAGGCAGATGCAAATGTAAAAGACTTGACATTTTAAATCTCTAACACCTGTTTTCTATTGTCTAAGTAAAATACATATATGAACGACTCTGTTGTATCCTTAGATTTTAGTATGAAGTATGATTTTATTCTTGGAAAAAATTGAGGCGTCGGCCGGGACTAAACACTGAAATTTATCGTAGATATCTACCACTGACATGATACATGGTTTGGATGACTGGTCTTCTTTTAAAATTATCGTATTATGAATGCATTTTAAGGATCAGGTAATGTCTTAGTACAAAAGTAGCAGAATGTTTTTGGTTTTAAGCTTAGAAGCTTCATACGCGATCAGTTACCGAAATAAGTGTGAAACTGGCAACAAATTTTTGTTCTTACACATCTTTCTTTGACAAATGCTTTTCGACATCCCAGCGGCGAAGTAAGTGAATGTGGAATTAAATTTCTTCATTTGCCTCTAAACTATTGTGCTCGTTTCCATATTTATTGTAACAGCTTGAAGGAAAAACAACACAAATTTCATTTTTCTCTAGGAAATGACGGTATAGGAAAGATGCTGCAAAACGAGAAAGAGTCGTGTTCAACTCCGGTACGCCTCGACATGGGAGGCGAATATTGCACTTTAAGAGAAATTTCTGATGCGGCAGCTGCGGCTGGAGCAACAAAGAAGCTAACCAGTCAAAAACCTGAACAAAATGCACAAGCTCACCACACAAGTCGAGACGATAAGGATATCAACCTGAGCCCGAGGCACAAAGTGTTACGCTCAAAGTCAACTCCCGCGCGAGAAACACCCGTGAACATCGCACTTGACACAGAAGGTGTGTCAGCTAAACACGTGAATGGTGTTCAGCCGAGTGCGAGTGGCCATTATGTGATAGCCCCAGCGAGACGAAGCACAGGTCATGTCAAACCGGGAGGCAGGCGAAGTCTCGGGTCTCTTTCTACTCGGGAGCCGCCTGCTCCACTCTGCTACTTCGCATATCTAGGCAAGCTCACCCCAGCGCCGAAAGATACTCAGCGGGGACGGCTTCACTCGGCGCATGACATCTTAGCTGATCGGCCGGTGATAATAACGAGTACGTCGATTATATCTCCTTACGCCACCAATGTTATTTGCCAGGAATTTGAAGCGATCGAGGAGGACGAAAGACGTGGAGATTGCCACGACCTCTTGGACTGTTGCACGTGCATGTGCTGTGTGAAAGGACTCTTTTACCACTGCACCAAAGATAACAAAGATGAAGGTAAAATTTCCGAGGATCCCTGTTCATGCCAGGGGCCTGTGAGGGAGTGCATGGGCCGCTGGGGGATCATGGGAGTCATGTCCATATTCATGCCTTGCCTGTGTTGTTACCTCCCCTTTGAGGCATATTTTAAGTGCCACGACTGTGTGAAAAGTATGAACAGCGGAGATGAACGTGAGAGAAGGAGGGATCCTATAGGATGTTCGTCTTCGGAAATGGAACCTGCATCAATATCGATGAATTCCAGAAATGGAACTGTGATATAGAAATTATTAATAATTTCGTCGAAGCCCTGTAGATTCACTTTTATCTCAGGGATAAAGTGTCCATCCTATTTTACTCGCCGAATGTTAATATTTGGTATATCATGTCAATCCAAACATTTTGATCAATAACGAGGTTGAAATTTGCTGGTCAAATTTAAGGTAGCTTTCAAATATTAAGCGCCGTGTTTAAAGTAGGTTCCCCCTATCGGTTGTTTCCCCGTCAGCAGGAAGAGCGAAAACCTTGTAGTCAGTAAAATAGGGTATCGATTAGCAAGTATCTAGTAAGACGGTTACAAAACGGGACAATTCTTAGTTCCTTTTTATGTGTAGGAGTCTCGTAATGTCTGCCATATATACCATTCAAAGATAAGAGTTTGTCGTACAATCAATCGATGTCCTCCTTGTTAACATCTTTATTCTTATCGGCTGACTTCTTGACAGTGTATTGATACTTTAATGAGAGATGACTTATTGATCACTCCCGGGAGTGAAAGGGTTTTTCTTTAGCTAGAAAGTAACCCAAAAACGCATTACAGTGTGGAATCATACCAGTTACTGGTAACTGGAAATATAGACACGTTCTAAACTAACCGCAAACCAGCAGACTGGTGCGGGATACCTTATATAGTATTAGAAATTGCATACTGCTGTAACATTGAGTGGTAACGACTCCCAAATGACGCAAATCAAAGTAAAAAATAGATTCTGCATACCGTGCCTCTGGTCAGTAATAATAGATCACAAAAAAAGTAATGGCACACGTGGCGCAGCCAAGTGGGGCACTGTGATCTTTAACTGTACAGACCAACGGTAACATGGAATCTCTTTGCTATGTATGATGAAAAAAACCACCAAAATGTTGTTTATGGTAACGTCATTTATGCGTCTGTCCAATAGATCATAGGAACCAACTAGAATGTGTGCACAATTGATCTTATCATTTAACTTAAGAAAAAAAATACCAAATCATTGCCATATGATAGATTGCTTGATATAGATATAGTTCTGCTAGGTTTCACTCGGAGATCAGCTTCGTTCGATATGAAACACAATATATAAATGGATGTCTGTAAATACTGTAGAAAATAGCAAACTGAATTTGTAACGATAACAAAACAGACTGAGAAGTATATGGAGGGCCCTAGAATCTTTTAATTCAATTCTGAGCTGATATCGGCGTGAAATATTTACGAAAACATTTCACATAGTTTCCTAGCTTCATTGCTTATCTTTTAGAAATATTACATGATTCATTACTAGATGAATTATCAAAGTAAGGGATAATTAAACTTCTATCCTGACCGAGGAGTTAAATTTCTTAATATATACAATATCAGTCTAGTAGAATGAAACACCTTGTATGAAAAATAAGGGAAAAAATGAAATGGTTTTAAGTAGTAAGCACAGTTCTTATCAGAGCTGCATGGTTACCTATACTAGGCACTGCAAAATAACTCCCTATCATGTAGCATTTCGGCGTTTTTAACAATATCTCCAGCAGGACATACACAAACGGGTCATCTTGATGCTTTAATGCGGTTTGGGTTTTTTTGGGCCATCGCACTGCAGGTATTCTTACACAAGATTAAATTTACCGGCCTCTTAGTATCGGCTTTTAGCGAGTGGCTAAAGTTTCTCAAAAACAAATCATACCTGTAACCTTTGCTACCATATTTGGGTAGAAACGTATCCGTTTTGATTCGTTGGCTGTTAAACCTCAGCTTGTCTCAATTGTTATAAGTAAATTTTAACGTTTTCAGTTTCAGTATATGCCTCTTGTTTGAAAAACGCTCCCTCACATAAAGAAAAAAAAATTGAAAACAAATAATAAAACAAACAGAAAAGAAAACAACCAAACCAAAATTCAAATTGACTACGGTTATTTTCGAAGGCTTGAGACATGACGTATTGAATGATCAAACAAATTACGTCAATGCAAAAATGCACGGAGGAAACAACGTAATAAACCACAAAAATTTTACCTTAGTTATGTTCAACTCGTGAATCGAGAACGGGAAACTTATTCTCATAAAGCTCGTGGTTTTACACGAAAAAGAAAAAAACTTCGGAACAGCTCCAGTTGTTTATTCGCTGACTAATCACTGAGCTTCTACTACGTCATCGGTAAGATGTTTTTCTGTCTTTTTTTCAGAGCTCTGTTTTTTGGAATATATATATGTATGTATACATATATATGCTCGGTCCGCGGAAATGTTTTGTAATCATCTTTCCACATTCGTATGTAGTAATTGTTCATTTTTATTCCCTTTCTGTTGCCCTTTCGAGTCTTAAGGAATTTTTTACGGTTAATTTTCTAAGCGACTAACTGTTGAAATTTGTCAATTTTTAAGCCTTACTTAGTTAAGTAGTTAATATCTTCGAGAACATTGATATAAATTGGAAAATGGACTTTGTAAATATACATAAACATAGAGTTTAAAAACTCTAACTGGCAGGAACCGGACCAGTCTGTTGTAATCAAAAAGCAGCCAAGGGGCTGAAAGCAGGGCGGAGGATTTTAAGATCCATGTATGTAGCCTAAAAATCATATCTTTGCGAATCGTTTTGAAGCGTAATTTTAGTTTAGAAATGGTTAACGAGCAGCTTGTAACCATCGAGTTTAAAGGCTGACATTTCGAGCGTTAGCCCTTCGTCAGAGCCCTTGGCTCTGACGTCAGCTTTTAAACTCTTTACGGTGGCCAATTTACATTATCAACTCAGTTGATAAAACCAAACAGTCCAGAGAATAACCTAGTTTAGCTAGAATACTCACGCCTCAAAATCTCCTTATCAGCAGCGATCCATAGAAAAAGATATGGCCATACGAAGATCGCCATCAATATCGGAACTAGCAGATTCGCCTTCAGATTCAACACGCCACGATACCGCAATAAGTGTCCTTGTTAGTAATTCTGACAGCGATGACTCTAGGTTAAAAAAAGAGCAGCCAAAGAAAGGAAAGAAAAAAGATTCTCTTCGAAGATGCAAATCCTTTCCGTTTAGCGGAGAAAGAAAACATAGCCAAGAAACTCAGCCAGGTGAGTGGAAGAGTGCTTGGGATAAGGAAAGAGGATATGTTACAGACCTTATAGCAGAAAACCAACCCGTTAAGAATCAACCTCAACTCTCCTATTTTGCCTATCTTGGTGCCAGATCCCCACATTTTGTGCGTTACCAAGCCGTTTCGAGCGATGCTGATGTCATTATTAACCTTGGGACAGATATCATCTCTCAAAATAGGGCCACTGATCGTACAAATTCTCCGGAAAGAAAGGAATTCCAGGGTGAATCTGTTTATGCCAGCGAGCCGTTAAAACCGAATAGAACACAATTGATAGAGTGCTGTACTTGTATGTGCTGTGTCAAAGCTGTGTTTTATCATTGCACCAAGGACGACGAAGATTCAGGGAGAAACTGGGCCGACGAGCCTTGCTCATGTGAGGAACCTGGGATCGATTGTGCGGCTGGATGGTGCATCATGGGAATCTTTTCTCTATTCATTCCATGTTTGGTCTGTAACCCTGTCATGAAAATCTGCTCTAATATTTCTTTTAAATCACTGAGTAAGCAGGAAAGTAAGGGAAAGAAAGGTTGCCGCCCTTTTCTATCGGTAGTGAATTAGGTGGGAGTTTAGCCCCCGAGGGAGTTAGAGTTGAGGGGGGGGGGGGGGGAATCACCTGACGTTTGGAAACCTGGCGGGTTGTTTTACTGTTACAAAAGTTTTATTTCTTGGCAAAGGTGGGAAAGGGGGCTGGTGGAAATAAGACATCTGGGCTGCGCAGTACAGTACAGTAGCTTCCACATCGTACCCAATTAAACCTTTATGCAAACGACATAGCCTGGTTTGACTCAGGCCATATTCGTGAGTTTGCTGCGATTTAAATTTTTGAGTGTTATTCACCTATAACGGTATCGTAGATACTACTTGACAAGATACACACATTCGCCGTAACCAAGGATTTTGTTAGCAAGGCTCGAAGCTTAATGTTTCGATCTAAAATTTTAGGATTATCATAATTTTTAACATCATATTGATATGTTAGTTAAATAGCTTTTCACTTAACATTTGTATCTCAGCGGTCACTTGCATTTTGTTTAATAGTGGCTGCAACATAATTTTTATAATAAATTCTTTTTTATCTTAATTTTAAATTTAAATTACTCTTAAAATATCTGTAAACGTGCCCCCATGAATAAGCATATTTTCACGTTAAATAAAGCTATGCTGTTTGTTCTCTTTATCATATGAACTGCGGTGTTATACAAGAATTTCCAGTCCTGAGAAAAGCTGTAACAACACACGTGAAAGAATACGATATTTTTTCACGTCCGTTGGATATCGCCAATCAGCTGCTGACACGTCACTCGCCTTTCGCGCCACTCCTTCAGGTTGATGAATGAACGGCGAAGTCTTCACCATTCTCAATCCAAGATCGTTTGTCGGATTTTTTTCGGGTTATGGCAGCTAAAGCACTGAAAAATCCGTATCGCTTATAGACAGTAAAGTTCAAACTTTCCTAGAAGAGGAAGAAAACCAAAATACGGAAAGAAAAACCAAAGGTTATGTATTGAGTGGCTTTGGTAATGACATTTCTCGCGGCTGAGAACAAAAATCGACCAGTGGAACATTTTTCACAGGCTAATTTTGGCCATGAACCCGAGAGATTTCTTCTTTCGGTAAGGACCAAGTCAATAACTAAGAATTTTGTACATTACGCCCGTTGTTTGTTTTTGTAGTACAGTATTACAACGCATGAAGATTTTTCATCTTGAGCCAGCTTATCTTCAACGCACTGTGCAATTTTTATTCGAAGATTGTCGATCCTTTTACTTTCGGTCACTAGTTAAGTCGACTTTTCTTTCCAATAAAAGGCTGTTCTGTTTATATGATATACAAAGTAATACATGGTTGTTTGTAGATATGAAATTTCTCTTCTCGTGTTCAACTCGACATCTCACTCGTTTGCAGCGCTCATTGGTTAGAAATCGAGGATCTATAGGAAGGTAAACGCAAACAGGAAATTTGCCTTAAGGCTATTTTTCTTACTTAATCGTTTAAATCAAAGCAGAGTCGCTGCACCAACACATTTTTTGTCAGATCCATGCCCCAAATTGAAATAGTTTTATGGTTCATTTTCTAAGCTGCAAAAACGTTTTGCTCTCTCTTTTGACTTATACAAACAATTCAACAAAAGACCGTGGTGCAATTGATAGCTCAAATATGTTGTAGGCAACCTACCCCCCTTATGAGACGATGGCACAACTGCACTCGTGGTCAAACTCTTTTAGGCTGCAGCGCCTAGAGTGGTTGAACAAGGCGATTCTCGAGCCACAAGCTTTATTGCAGGTGCTGCTGGTAAATACATTGTTTTTGACGCTGTTTAGCAGCGGCACTGAAGTAGCCTCTCTAGAGTGCAAGCCTGGGCGAAGTTCATGGTAATCCTGGGCTGCCCAAGACGTCAGGATCCCCTCTCGGCTTTACTGATGTGGTCCAAAGGAAAGGAGAGAAGTACGTGTGGCACCAGCTTGGCTGTAGGAGTTTGCCAGGTAGTTGACGAAAAGAAGAACTAACCGCCTCAAAGGGTCTCTGCTTCGATTTTATGTCAGGGTTTACTCCCTCAGGTGGTTTGTCGACCAAGACTAACGAGGTCCGCCTCCCCGTAGTGGATCTGATATTATATATTTCACCTATAATTGGAACCCTTAGCAGGTACTCGTGCTCCGGGTAAGAGCACTCCTGGGAGCAATAATGGCTAAGCGGTGGCTGGAGAAGGCTCTACTTGAGTACTGATGTCTAGAGACCCTCAAAACGGCTCGCGCACAAGATTAAGAACTTCGTGGAGCTGTCTGCACTGAAATAAAAACCTGGCTTAGTTTCCAGGCCCTGTTGGCTCAGTAATTCTTGGCCCCCTTTATATGACGTCGTCAAGAGGCTACGCTTCAACCCCTTTCTAGAACTTACGCAAAAACAACGGAACAAGAGAGTGGCTATGGACTAGGCTGGAAAAAACCTAACAACTACTCTTGTGCACCGGAAATTGAAAGTTGGCCAATTGAAGTTGGCCATTTCCAGCTTAGTCGCGTCCTCTCTGAACATACAAACATTACTTCCGGGATAGGGCAAAAGTAGAACTGCAGCATAGTTTTGCTACAGGGTAACACACCAAACAAGGCAAAAACGTTGAAAATATTCCCAGAAAGCTCCATCGGACCGCACAATCTGTCCAAGGCATCTCGTATGCGCAGGGCTTGTCGGCCCAGTTTCTCTCGAACTCTCCGTCCTCTGTGCAATGGTAAAAGACAGCTTTCACACAGCACATACAAGTAAAACACTCTACAAGCTGTGTCCTGTCAGTTTTTGACGACTTGTTAAGGACGATATTTTTGCTTTCGAGTTCATCTATAGTTTGAGCAGTGCTTGGCGCCTTCTCTACAACGAAAATGGCGTTTGTCATATTAATTATCACTTCTGCATCGCTTGACACCGCTTGGTAACGACCCTTACTTGAAAAAGAGCTGCCAAGATAGGAAAAGTAAGAGAGCTGCGGTTGCCTCGTGACGGGTTGTCCATCTGCTATCAGGTCTGTAACGTAACCTCTTTCCTTGTCCCAAACACTCCTCCATTCCTCGGGGTTGATTTTTTGGCTCTGCCTTGCCATTCTTTTCTCTGGTGAAGACATACTTCTTCGTAGAGACCTTTTCTTAACTTTTTCTTGAAGTTCTTGGTAAATGAAAGGCTTCGATGAGTCTCTCGGCGACCCAACAAGATCGGTCAGTGAGGAGGACCTCCGTGATGTCATTCTATTTGAAGGTGATTGCCTAGATTACAGAAAGAACCACTCCATGTTTCAAGATACAGACGCTCTTTATTTCAAAGATTTTGAATTATAGATCAGTGTCAAGACTCCTGAAATGCCCAGTTTTCCCCTTCCCTTGTGTATTGGTGTCCCCCCCCTCTCCCTCTCCCCCACTCCTCCCCCACCAGCTCCATCCTCGTTACAGTGTTCAGTTCCTTAATAGCGCATTTTTCTGTGGTGGAAGAGAAGAGGAAAAGGAAAAGGGAGCACCTCATTTAAGTAACGAAGAACATCTAATAAATCATAGCACGTTCTCAAAGAACGTCATTCATTCTCCCAGGTACTTTTGCATATAATAATTAGCTACTCAGATTTCCTCTCTTCCGACACTCGACACTTTTTCAAAGTTAAACATGACCTTTCACGGCTAAGCTCAAGCTGATATGGCGACTTAAAACGCGCGATTTATTGGCTGCTTTATGTCATGTGGTGCAAAATCACCGGACAGTTACTTTACAATAACCTCGGTCTACTCCAATGTTTGTTCTTATTAATTCCGACGAAAAAAAAAAATGTAACCGTTAGCCGTAAGAGCCTTCACCCCAATGAGACCCTCTGTAAAGGTTGGAGGGAGGAAAAAAACAAAAACAACGCTGGTAAGTCTGAGCAGTTTTGATGCTTTGGTGATTCACGAGTCAATATCAATGACGCTTTCGGAAAAAGTTATACAGTCCGAAATTTCGCTGTCATCATGAAAAAAAAATGAATTCAAATGCCGAAACCGCCTTTTACCCCAGACTAAATAAATTCAATGTAACAATCATTCTAACTTAACCACTCAGATTGTTGGTTTTATAACAAATTTGTACTATTTTCAAAGCAAACTTACCAGCAGATGTTCCCTATTTCAATTTCCACAGATTCTTCCATTAATATCACTGTTTGCTCCGCCACAAACGCGAACAGTCTTGCCAATCGACAACGAGCGAGATTATGACACGAGGGAAATAAGAAAACTAATGTTAATATAAACTTGAAGTGGCATTGACGTATGTCTAGGAGATATTTACGTCAGCAGCTAGCCAAGAAAGGTGCTGAAACTATCCTTTCAAGCCTGACCAAAACACAGCATATGTTATTCCCCGCCAGGTTAAAGTTCTGAGCCCTCGCACTCAAACATACGCATCTAACCATCTTGCTCATTGTTAAAAGAATCATTTCCCGATAAAGAGGCCAGCGACTACTCTCTGCAGTAGTAGGCAAATAAATATATTATATCAGAAACAAATTTTGACTCGAAACAAAGCCTTCAAAAAAAGTCTTAAACACACACAAAAAATTAAGCGAGATACTGAAGGTCAATAAAGGCTGAAATCGAAACTCAACTCAAAAAAACAAACGAGTGTCTACGAATTTTTCTACGTCAACCTCGATGTCAAGTTTAAGGTCTCTGAACATGATTGGTTGAAATGATCAGGTCGTTGAAATGTAATTAGTAAGTTTAATTAGTGTAATTAGTGTATTAACTTACCACCAACTTACTTATCAGTATTTTTTTCCTTCTCTTTTTGGAGAAATCGAACCCAATCGTCAGGTTGGATTTGGCCGGGGTCCGATCAGTTCCCAAAGGGAACTTTTTTTCCGCGTCCTTCGTTCATGGATAACGTTCAGAACCTTTCTTGTTCACCTCAGGTGGTCAGTCATCCAGCAGAACAGAAAAAACACTTCTGAGTTGTGACGTCATTGTTGTCCGTTAATTACCCCTTCTATCAAATGACGCACTAGATTCGCCAGTAACGTCACAAGTTCCTTCTTTTTGGAACTTTCAGTTCCAGCCATAACATTTCAATCACTTTGAGAGAGTATACCCCAGAGAGTCAACTCAGCAGAATAACATGATGGAAGGTACCTTAACTTCGTTTTCTTATTTACAGGGTCGAGAAAACCAATGTCCAAGCCGGACATATAAATCGGTTCAGGCCGTGGCTTTATCACTCGAACAGTCTTCCAAACACAAGGTCTCTATTTTTCCTTTCTCTTTTTTTTCCACCAATGACCTTGGAGACCATCCACAGAAGACCTCCATAAACACAATAAACTGAATCAGATTTTCCATGAATATTTTGCCCTTTTTAACACGTTAATTGCGCGCATGCGCAAGAGCGAGTTGCAGATATCATGTGGAGAATGGCACTCGCTCGCTCGCTCGATTGATCGATTCCTGTAAACTTTTTTTCGATTTTAGGCCTTTGAGTGCATTTGATAGCTTTTGGCGAGTAATAAACAAACGAAATAGCGACCTTCTTTGCGAAGAATAGTGCTGGAGTGAAAAAGAAGCCAATGATAATCTTAAAAGAGTTTATTTTTTTTCGTTTTAGTTTCAACAAGCGGCGCCAGCGACTGGCAGGCGTGCGAGGATTCCCACTGAAATAAGAGAACAACCTTCGCTTTTCATAAAATTGTAAGTTAAGATCCTTGAACTTGAAAACAATCCGAAGATTCATTAAAAATATCACTTACTCCGAAGCGCTCGGAGTTTACAGGTGTTCAAAAGCTTTTTTTGTTATGGCGTGAGATTGGGGACAAAATTGATCATTACATTTCGTATCGTGTGTTTTTTCTGTGTGAAGCAACAAAAGGTGCGGGCGACTGACGAAATTACAGGTTAACACGGAAATCAAATAACACCTAAACAAATAATTTTGGCTAGCGATTTTCAATGAATTTTTAAAGAACAATTTTCTTTTAAGTTTCAAGGATATTTGAAGATTCAAACTAAATATTACGTACTAAAATGCGAAAGTTATACACCACAAAATTGATAAATAGGCCTGAAATGAAATTCTGTCTTGTTCTTGATTATACGTTGCCTAGCACGTGACCAAAATCTACCCAGGCGGAAATCCAAAATGACGGTGGCAGCCTGGGCTTAGTTATATCACTCAAAACTCGTTTCCCCTTTGTCTCATTTGATAAAGAGGGAATCATTAATGTTTTCATTGAGACAGTATTGCCTTGATTTTCCAATATTTACAATGATAGACAGTAAATTTCACTTTTCACCCACATTTACTTCCAACCTTTTCTTTTGAACCAGAAACAAAAATGATATATGTTTAAAACACGACATCATCCACCCTTGTCAAATGTCATAGCATGATTATTTCAATTGTAATGCCTTCTTATCCCAACGTTACTTTGTTTCTTTACTACATTAGCGAACACTGAACTACTGCTCGTACTCTAACTATGACAATCAACCACAAATTCCCTAAACCAGATAACATTAAACATAATCCAAAAAATCATGTTAGTCATCTGTCAATTCACGAGTTTGCTCACAGAGCACTTTGATTTTTCTTGGCAGTAAGGAGAGACCATTCATAAATAACCACGTCAACCAAGCAAAATTAAGACTAATATTCCTTATCGGAAAACTTAAGGTTTAACGGTATCAAGACGTCGATGTTCCTTTAATTTTTCTAATAGAATGGAAAATTTCATAGTCCTTTCAACATTAGTGACCGTGCATACGACTGAAAAATACCTTAACTAAAAATTGACGGACGGTTAACGGCATGCGAACCGTTTCGAATTACAGCGTGGCTTCACTGACACCGCGTGATCCGAAGGTCTGAGGTTCGTTTACTCATAGGGAAGACACATTTTTTTCCTTTGTCCAATGCTCGAAAATTTACCAGCTTCCTAGACATATTTACACAACAATGTATCCTTCAGCAACTCTAGTTAAACAGCAACATTTAAAGAGGCTTAAAAACTGACAAAATTGGAAGGCTTTGTTCGTATATGCGAAGTCTGGAAGTGCTCTCCTATCAACATTTCACAAAATATCATATTTTCCTAAAAATTTGACAAATTCAGAACGACCTGATGTAAATAGCCAAAGTAAAACCTTTTCAGACGGCTAGTAGATGGTCAAGAAACCGGGTTGCCACCGCGAGAGATCTGAGAATTTATTGCCAGTTAATTCAGGTATGCTCTCACTATCAATGTCTAAACTAGTTATAGTTCTCACTAGAGCTGCCCCCGCCCTACAGTACCATTTTTTATTGTTTTTTTTTTTGAGTGGGCTTGTTGTTTACAGTTGTGTAATTTTTCTGTTATGTTGTTACGGAATTGCGGCTCAGTACTTTGGTTTTAATAATTTTGGATCTCATAATACTACAAGTGTACAAAATGTAGTTTTGGGAAGTGCTTGGGATGTTTTTTTTTGCTGTGTGCTTCAACTTAGGATTTGTTTGTTCTTCACGATCAAGAAGAAGCAGAATGTAGGGACTTGGGTGAGTTTTGACATTGGAATGTTATAGGTGGCAGACTTGCCTCTGACAAATCCAGAAATTGCCGAGTCTTTCGGCTTTGTGCAATAAGCTTGATTTGCGGCTGACAAATCGGAGTTAACCGAGTCTTTCGGTCAAAATGCTAAACTTACACCGTCTTCTGAGCATCGGTGAAATTATTTCTGTATTAACTTCTGTATAACACAAATGAAACTCTATAACTCTGAGAATAATCCAACATCAAAGCAAACGAGTTAGAAGCTCAACTTTTTCATGTATTTGATATCTGGTTATACTTTAATTATGCTGCAAGTTCTTTGCTTTAAGTTCTCACGTTAGCTGACTGAGCTGTGGACCCTCCGCCGCCTTCGATCGAGACTTCACACAACTGTTTCTCTTTTGACGGATTTTGATCACCTTTTAAACTCAAAACTACCTTTAATTGTTAGAAAGATGCTATACACACTTACCGTTGGACTTGGAAACGCTTCTCGACGCTTTTCAGGGACGCTTAATTCGAAATCTCGACAAGGACAAAGCTTGTATCAAAGACGCCGATCCCAATAGTACTCGCGCGCGTTTTTGCTGGCCGCCCATGACCATTTGCGGGAAAAACGTTGATACCTTGCGGCCGTGCGAGCGATCAAATCGAGATTTTTTTCTGGTTACGATCTACCGAAAATACCTACATTTTCTCTTCTCCAGTCTTCCTCTATATTACGCGGGGAGTCCTAAGGTGCCTCCTCGGGTTTTTGGCCCTCTGGGGCCAAAAACCCTGCGGGGGCAAAAATGAACTGAAGATTTTTTTTTCATTTTTTTTTTTATCATGAAGTCACTTCAACAATCACTGCAAACATTACGAAGCGCTTAATTAACTGCTTCAATTTTTATTCCTGTTGACCATTTCGCTCTAGTAGACAGTCGGTAGTCGACCGTCACATATATTTTGAGAAGGCCCTTAGGCTCACGGGATTTTTTTCAGTTCCATGGGAGTTTTGACGCCTCATGCTGTTTGAACGGTAGAGGTTTTCTTTTGCGAACAACAAAAAAATTTTTCATTTAATTTTCGAGTCATGTTTGTTTCTGCCGCTATCATGAGCGGCGGACGAATAACGGGAAAGCGCGGAACGACATGAGGAAACCTTGCATGGATGGGAAACGAGTTTCGTAGAGAAAATTTTAAAATATATATATTTTTTTTAATTTAACCGTCGATATAAAAACATGTTGCGACACCTTTACACCTCTCAAATAAATTTAATGGATTTCACTTGACATGAAACCTCGACCTTGCATCAAATGTAGCTTGTATGCATTTATTTGCCTGATGTCTTTTCATTTTCTTTGCTTTGCTGTGAAAAAGAAAAAAAAAATAGTGATTGGACAAACTGTCTTCAATACATGCCTGCCCCTGCTAATGATTGCAAACGAAGAGTCAAAGATTCAAAGTAAAAATTTTCTTTACTATTAAAACTTACATACAAATTAATTAAAGTTTAAGAAAGTGTAATATTCTAGATTCTGAATGAGTTTGTAAAGTTCGCCTTTTGTGCCTCTATAAAGTTCAGTTTATACACTAAATATTCACTATAAAGTCTAAGTTAACTGGCCTTAACATCGCTTAATTAAAGGCGTCTAAGACACAGTTGTTAAAAATAAATTGGACTTAAAAAATGCACCAAGCCCACCTAGTGCTCGACACACATACGGCAAATGCCTTGTCATTAGTAAAGTTCATTATGAGAACTTCAAATAATTGCGGAAAATCGAGACAGCAAAAATCTCTTCAGAAGAGCTATCACATTATTATTACCAAATTCTAAATTATTCTATCCTCATCATTACTTTTGCAATAATCTGTTCCGTATTTCAATAAATCTAGCTCGACAAATTCGTGTTCGCATTTTGGTTACATGTCATAATATTTTCCTATAGAGCGACTAAGCACTTAATCCTAGCCCTCGAAGGATTGCAATTTTTTTTTTCAACATTAAAAAACGCAATCGCGAACACTCATAATAAATCGGACTTCTACATAATCACAGTATAACATTTAAAGACTGTTCCCGTAATAACGTTCTCGCTCTCTTTGTAGCCTTTACCAGCCGTTTGACGGTTAATTCTGAAGTCTACCTCAAATATATCAAAGAACAATGCTCGCAAGGAAAAATTACCATACTTTGCCGCACAACTGTGATCTCATCAATAAAGCAAATTAAAATTATTTACATAGGAGAGAGGACGTTCTCCGCTCTTCCTTTAGTGCTCATCACCAATCAAAATAGCTACAACTATTTATTTATGCGAATCTTAGCCCAAAATAAAAACACAGTCTATACAATAACCTGGGGAGAAGTCGTCATTTCGGTGCGGAATTGTTTTAGCATTTGATTCGCTTATTTTTCTTAATCATTATTATTATTTGGTAATCTGAATGAAATCTAACGAAAAGTTGTTCCATTTTCTGAATCGGGACTCGATATTGCTAGCTATATGTGATTTAAATATGATCAAGCTGTTAAATGTTTCACAGGGTCTGATCAATACATCAAGCGGTCACCCCTTAAAATAATACACTGAGCAGTTCTTCAGTCGTAATGAGTTAATCCTTCTTCCAATACAATCCAACCCTAAGGTTTTTACAGAGCATATTAGCGAGCAAAAGACCCAGTTAAAAGGCACTGATTTGTTCGGCAAAGAAAAACGTAAACTAACTGAAATATTAAACACATTGATGCGACAAATGTGAACACTAAGGGCCTCTCAATTTATACGAGACGAAACTAGATGCATAAATTTATTTACGTTAAATAATTCGTCGCGGGCGTTCGAAACAACTAGAACTGATAATAAACAGAATTCTTGCTGATTTCTAGTTACAATTCAAGACAAGGTGATAAAATAACGAACTAGCCGGTTGCCGACTGGCCGTTTCGTCTCTTTGGGTTTTTATCTATGAAAAATTTTTCTCCAATGCGATAGTTATCGCGTGAAAACTGTGCATCACTTTACACATCAAAAGCCTAAAATCGTGCAAAGACAAACACAATGTTGTGTGTTCAACAGTTGCTTTCTTGTCTACAAGGTGTCGCCTTGTTTCGAAAGCAAAACGTTACAACAATATAGTGAAACATACCACTTCGACACACTTCCGAGATACACCGACGAAATTATACCGCCATGTACCGTAAATTTTTTGAACGGTGCGTTATAACAATACGGGTGTAAACGTTGAATGGCAGGCGGTTAGTTTCAGTTTACTTCGCGCCGGCTGGATCCAGCAACCGCATAAGAGAAGGGTAACACTGAACACCGCGTACGAATTCATTCTGTGTAATTGTTCCATCATTGTCCCGGTCGAGCTTTGCAAACAGCTTGTGCGTGAACTTTTCCGGCGTGTTCTCGTCTCTTGGAAGATTTACCCGGTCGCCTGCAAGGCGAAAAATCCCGCGCACAATTTCCAACATCTCGGCACGAGAAACCGCGCCGCTTCCATCTGAATCGTACATCTCAAAGGCCCATCGTAGTTTCTGCTCTGTCGATCCTCGCGATATGATAGACAAACCTTGAATAAATTCGTGAAAATCAATTGTTCCATCCTTGTTTTTGTCGAATGTGCGAAAAACATGGCCTGCGAAGATAGTCGCGTCGCCTGTGGAATAGTGATTCTTGTAGATCTCCGCGAATTTTTTTTCGGACATTTTACCGTTTGGGCATTTCTCGCGAAACGCTTTATGCCAAGTGTGCAACTCGTCTTCCGTGAATTCGGTTGACAATCGCAACTCTTGGATATCTTCCGCCGTCAATTTACTTTTGCCTTTTTTCAAAGCATTAGGTTTTGTCCCCTTGTTTCCCATCTCCTTATGTTCGAAGTACGACGAACTAGCAATACCCGCCCCCAAGTGAAAACCAACACTAGCTAAGCACTGCAAGTGTTGAATTTAAATTCACGACGCTGTACAGGACAGCCACAGCACACGATTGGTCGCAGGTTAATTTGCATAGAAAAACTCCAGAATCTCTCAATACAGTGACTTTGTCGTGGTGACGATATACAAATGATTCTTGATCGCGCCAAAGGTGCGTGTAAATTATTAATGAGCTCAGTAATGGAAATGTTTTCATTTGCGCGACCGAGAAAAGCAAGATAAAAGAAATAAAAGTAGGTCAAAATCAGACCACAACGAAAGATATTTCTCAGCTGTAAAATTCCAATTTTTTTTAAAAGAATACTTGCGACGCGCACGTTTTATTAGTGTTTTCTTAATGATATGGAAATTTCCTTAGCACGCTTTTCCCTTTAATTTGGCCTATTAAAGGTTCGTCCTTAAAGGTACTTTTCAGTGCAACATCGGTTTTCAATGACAACTAAATAAGTTTTCCTCGTCTGATAAGCGAACAATTACGCGAAAAAAACTTACCATCGTTAATATTAATGTGGCAAACAATTGAAATATTGGTGTCGGAAAAATTTAAAGTTCCGCGGCGGTCTTATTTCTGACCAATAACTTTGCCAAAATTTGGTTTTCTTATTCAAGTAAAATCTTCCCCTTCACCCACGCGTTTGCGAAACCATTTGAAACACGCCTGTAACCATCTGTTACGGCAACTTTCCTCATTAAAAGTCGAAGCGCAGGAGGCCGAAACTGTAAACATAGCACAACAGAAACAAAGAGAGTCTCCAAAAGCCGTCGAAGAGTTAACAGACAATTCAGGGGAAAAAATGTCCTCGCGTGGATACACTGTCATCATCAGTCTTCAGAATATCGAAGAACAGGATTCTTGATAAGCAGATTGTTTGGTCTGGAGTAAGAGATTAACCTTATCTACGCCAAGATGTTAATCTGTCGCGAATGTTTAGCGCGAGCGAGAAATTCAAACAGTAGATTTTTCGGTGATACTAAGTAATTTTGGAGGTAAGCAATTAGCAGGAAATTCTACAGTTTAACCATAACATAAAATCATAAGCCAAGTCTCATGACACTGATTCTAATTATCGAAAAGAAAAAAACATTCTTCTAAATCTTTATTAAGCATCGAAAGAAGATGTAAACACATTCAGTGAAGAGCCTATAGCTAGTTTGTTTGTTTTTAACAGTACTAAAAATGTTGGATATTACACTTAAGCAGATTTATTAATACAAAAATGTTTACTCCAAAAAGCCTAAGGAAAGGCCAGAATCATGCTAGATAAATATATGATATCCAAGCTGTATCAAAAATGCATGTTTATTATTGATTCAACCCACTAAAAAGATGAATAAATATTTTACAAGAAAACTCTTACTTCTTATGAATATTTACAATGTTAATTTCTCGTTCTTTTTCTTCATCTCGATTTCATTTATTGAATTTTCGCTAATGTTGGATCATTCATTTTCGATCTATGATGTTATGAAGAACTTAGTAATGTGCAATTTAGCATGGATCATGATCAGATATCAAACAAAGCCCGTAGAATTTTTAATTCCCATAAGTAATTCAGTAGTTACAGTGACATTTAAATTATCTTGTTCGGTGAAATATTATCAGTAGATAACTGGTATTAATTATTCGAATGTTTCGACAGAATTCTACAAACAATCAGCTAGTGAACTCGCATCAATTCGCTGCAGACAATAACAATCCTTGCATATCCGCAAATTTCCGGTATTAGGACGCAACCAAAATACGTCCAATATCATTAACCGCCTTGTCGGGGATCTTATAAATAGACGACGAAAATCTCGCTACAATTAATGAATGCTATACACTCCAGCACGAAAACAAATCAAAAACTTGTCCTTGCTTTGTTTCGGCTCAATTGGAACTTTCTATCAAGCGTTTAGATGAGTTTGAATTACAGTTTCATTTCAGTTCTAATCCCCAGGAGGTGATGCTCTCCATGTTAAGGAATAAATAAAGTGTTACTTTCCTAACTCTGAGGCATAGTGCTAATTAAAAAGAATAGGAACGGCTCGCTACAACACCAAGACACAACATGATCAACACAAATATCTCTAACACCTATATGTTCAAGAAACGGTATGGCATTAACAGTGCTAATTACAAAAAATTCTTTTAACACTGAGACACCTAGAAAACAGTATTTACCTCTTTCTTCATTTACATGTTAGATTGTTTTAATTCATTATTCACGTTTTCCTCTCTGGCTTCTGTCTATCAACATTGTCCTATCCGATACTAAAATTTCCGAAGCTTGAAGAGTAAACTTGAAGTGTAAAAAAAAACTTACTCTAGCCTTCAAAGTTTCCTCCAAAACTCTTACGTGACGATTCAGGTCAGAAATTTTGCCCTTATTTGTATTGCAAATTGGAACTAATAGATCCTCTTCTAATACGGTAAAAGAATGTATTGGTTATTAAGAGGTTATTTCCCTAAATAACTATGACTGAGTCTACATTTCAGCGATATTTAAACGCGCCCATCTCATCGGCTTTGGGATGACCGGTCAAACAAGAAAAGCCGGTCATACTGGTTTTTTTGGAACTCTTACCACCAGCCGTTGTGGCTGAATCAGTTACATTGCGGTCAACAGCCAAAAACCTTCATGTAAACCATCTGTGTTAATCGCAGCTTGTTATCGCTACAATCAACGAACAGATCCCTGATCTTGGCGAGTGTAGGCGTTAATTCGCTCATATCGAACGATCTAAAATCCGTTAGTTCTGCTTTAAAGTAAATATCACGTCCATGTAAAACAATATCGATATCTACCGAATTCTTTTCCTTTTTTTTTCCGAATGAATCACCACCCCTCTTAGGGTTACATCTAATTGCAATTCCATACAAAGAGTACAAAAATATTAACGAGGGCGATGCGACCAGAGCGCGATACTACACTTCACCAATTAAAACCCACACTCCTTTACAGTCTTAAATGTTTATTTTCACGATGATCAGATACGATCCACTGATAAAACCGATAGCAGTCTTCGTTCAATTTGCACCTGGACGTGTTCCTTATCTACATAACAAATCTCATTTATTACTTCCAAATTAAAATGTGTGTTTTGGCGACCAGCCGCGTACAAGACTGAAACGGGTACATTGAAATGCATTTTACGCCGCCAAACTTGCTCCTCTTATGAATAGTTAAGCTCCGTGGAAAGCAAGGATTACCTTATAAAACAGATGTTGCGAAAGAAGACTGATACAAAAGAACAACTGAACGGATTGGTTTTTATCTCTTTCGCGCCCGCTATACATTAAGATCATTTATTAAAATCTTTACTACTGGACTGTGAATTAGAACCACTCTTGACTTTTTGAAAGCTTTGCCTGATGGTTTTTTCATTTCACGGGTTCTTTAATTGGAAATAAATGAGGTATCCTTGAGTTCGTTTGAGAGAATTAGACCCTTGTTTAAGCTAAATAAATAATAAGCCATTTCGACCATTGCCTCTTATTCCGCACTGGGAATCGGTTCATATTTAATTTGCACTGTGAAACGGTTCATATTTAATTTGCACTGTGAAAGTTATTGCTTCGTTCCAAACAAAAGAGGAAATGGCGGGTGATCATCTCTGTTTACAGAAAATGATCAATCACTCCTACCTTGAGCTTCGGGCATGAAAACTATCGGCTGATTTTTAAATGTGCGCGCTGATCACGCTGAAATCTCGCGCAATCCCCTCTTTAAGTCTTTACTCAAAGTTTCTGCATAACTCTCCATCTGATGATACAAAGTATTCAGGGCGGAAAACGTTTTCAGGTGCGCTGGTTCTCTGGAAGATTATTTCCTAATTATGACAAATTAATCATTACAGTTTCCTGCGAAAGTTTTAATTTTTTCTTACATTTTGTGCCAGCAGTTGTTACTTATGTTTTTGTTTAAAATTTTACGCGCGAAATATTAGCTCGCAACGGGCCAAAATTGATTCACTTGCGCATGCCCAACGTTTGAAACACAGCGGTCCAACGTAAGAAGAAGGATAATTAAGAGTTTTCGTAACCAAAGTTTTTTGATTGCGGGTATCCTTTAATCTATCATTTAGTTGTGAGCTTCATCAAAAAATTTGTACACTCTTGAAAAAACGTAATTTTTTCCTTGGGTGGTTGAATACAATTCCTGAAAGACAACTTGGGTCTGACAGCCTGAAAGAACGCCACCTAGCCACTTCAACGTTTGCACATGCGTAGACGTTTGAACGCTGTCAATCCAATGACAACTTAAGTATCAAAGGAAGACAGAGCTTGACAGAACTGAATAACGTCTGCGCATGCGCTGGACTTTGACGCGAAAAACGGATTTTGAGTCGTCTGAACGTTCGACTTTCTATTCTGTGACATCTAGGCCTTGTTTCCTTGCTGCTTTTCTTTTACAGAAAAACCTCGAAAGACCTTGTACATCCCTTAAATATTTTCAAAAATTGATTTTCTCCTTAACAACACTGGAAATGGGAAAATGCTTTCAACGATGCCAGCCCCTTTTTTCTCCGAAAATTTCGTTGAATTTTTAACCTCGAGCGCTTGGGCCCGCGTTATTGATCGCATAGCTGTGACGTGACATTTCGTTATTCAGTTCTGCCTCAAAGGAATGTTGTCGAGTAACAAAGGTCTGTTGTAAGTGTGTTATACAACTGAAGTCCACTTCCGATGGTTCTCTATTTTGACTTGGTCACAAACAAATCTGCCTCTTGATTGCTTAAAGAATTCGTCACTCAAATTAACCAACGTTAAGGAGCCTAATTTGAAACAATTGCATTAAGTTATAACCTTACCAAGAGTTCTTCAGCCTTTATAAATACCGCGACAGCCAGTGATTCATTTTTCTAAAGAATTCTTGAAAAAAATATTTCTAAATGATGATTTAAGCGCTTTTCATACTCTCTACATTATAGAATTAATTACGTTTTCTGTAAAAAGGAATTTGTCGTCTTATTCATAATTCAGAAGCTTTCTAAATTACACCAACCACTTAACTCATGTTTTGTCAAAACTGAAATGTGAAAGGTCTGTATTTTTTGATGTGCTAATTGCGGTTAAGAACCTTATTATCACTGATTTGTCTTCAGACAGAATTATCATCCGATGAAAGCGCAAAGATGCCTGGGGAACGCACGGAGTTTTAGTAAGTATGCTAAAATTCAGATAAAATGGCGGAAACGAAATCGAAACCAATCCCACGAAAAGACAAAATTTGTGTGTGGACTTTTCCTGAAGGGACACAGCCTGCAGTTCGAGTTGAAGTCGATGGAGGGAAAATCAAAGCTGAAGATCTCCTAGAAATAGCCGGGAAAACTTTGGGAATTAACGCCAACAGCCTACAGTTTTTCGGTCTCTTCCGCGGAATTGAAAATCCTACTAAGAAGTACGGTAACAACGAATTTATTTACCTTCCATGCCGCTACGTTATATCAATACAAAAGTGGTCTTTCGACGTTCCGAGAGAGCAAAAGCATCTTAAAACAGATGCCGGCGCAATGCACTTGATCTGTTTGCAGTGTATCGAGGATATTCGATGCGGTAGGCTTAAGCCGAAGCCAGATCACATTCCTCTACTGAAGGAATACAGAAATCCAGCTTTTCCTTGCGATAAGCAGTACGTGGAACTTTGCCAAAAAATGTTCGGGTATGGCTACGTTTTCCTGCACGATTGCACAATTCAGAATGATGTTAAAATGAAGGAAGTCTCACTCACACAAGGAATGCAGGTTAATCTGATAGCCAACCGAAGAGGATTAATGATAAAATCAAGTGAGTGCGTGATAATTGTTCGCTCTTTAGCTAATAAAACCATAGAAAATTTACGTAATAATTGTAACGCAGTGTTTAGGAATTTAGTCATACATCATTGGATAACTTTCTTTAAAATAGATTGCCTGTTTCGTGATGTAAAGCGAATCGAAATTATCAATAATAAGAGATTGTAATGTGAAGTAAAAATTTCCCTGCGCTCATTTCCATGGAAGAACATCAAGGTACCGACAAACGATGGAAAATTCTTTTTTCGAGTTGATGCGTAGATGGCTGGTCAAAAACGGCGCACAGGAAAGAAATTAAAGAAAATTACAAATTCAGAGAACTCGAGCCGAAGGAACTCATACTTTTCGGCTCATTTCTTGTTGTTTCATTCATTTTGAAATTACGAAACAAACTCAAAATCATTATAACGACGACAACGTGAATAGCAACACTGAACTAACGATTCAAAACGTTTACGGTATTTCACCATAGAAGGATAGCGTTTTGGGATCGCCACCCTGTGTTAGTTTTCATCGTTCATTTGTAGCTCGCTCACCGAGACAATGTTAAGGTAACAAATGTCTTTTGAAAATCATTATAAACCTCAAGACCCACCTCTAGTTTTCACTTGTTTAGAGTGATTCTCAACTGAGACTTATGGGTCTGGTGAACGAAACGAACGAACGCTGAGCTCAGGGTCGATAAGTCCTGGGTCGAGTTCCGGCCTGGTCATTGTGTTCTTGTGCAAGGTATTAAACTATCGTAGTGTCTCTCTCCACCCAGGAGTACAAATGGGTACCAACAAATTGTGGGGGGATGGGGGTGGGGGAAGGGGAACCTGCGATGGACTGACATTCCATCCAGGGGGAGCAGTGACCACTTCTAGTCACTTTGTTCTTCAGCGACCAGGATAAGCGCAGAGATAAATTCTTTCGTTAGCCTTGAAACACCTAACCCCTTTTATTCACTCTCAACAGAGAAGTCAGCATTTTTCGCTCCATGGCGAAAAATCCGTCGTTGGTCTCAGGCTCAGGGTGACAGCATTCACTTTGAGATTTACTTCACAGAGGAGCTGCGGTTTGAGTGGGTAGAGGTAGAAACAGAACAAGTGGCCTTCCTCATGTCAGTTATCGCCGAGTTTGTCTACCTTATGAAGAAAGATCTCGATGAACCAGAGGTGAACACATCCATTTGGAGCAAGGGAATCCCAGTGAAAAAGCTGACATGGAAGCTCATCAAGAAAGAGCTGTTCTCCAAAGACAAAAAACAAGAGGAGAGTGACGACGAAGAAGAACCCTGCCAGGGATTTGATAACCTGGAGAAAGAGGCTTCGACTGATGATGAAGGGTCAAGTGATGACGAAGAAGGGGCTAAAGCTGTTACATCTTCACGTAAAAGCTCCCAATACCGTTTCAGTTGATTTTTTTTAGGATATCTTTCACAGTTGTCGTCGTAATTAGACCAGCAAAGCATCTGATTGCCGTTCTACTCCTTCATATAGACAAACAGTTTTTCGAATTGTGTTTTGCTCCTACCCTTCTCAATATAATAAAGGGAAATAACAAACACTCACAAGTAATCATGAAAGTGACACGTCTCCTTAATATCATAAACGTTACGCAAGTAGAAAATAACCGGTTCTTCCCCCTCAACCTCTCCCCGCTTCCTGTTCTCTCCCTTTTACCCCTTCCTGTCCCCTGTTCCCTTCCCCCCCCACTTCACCCCTTCCTGTCCCCTCTTCCTCACCCCTTCAGCCCCCTTTTCCATCCCTAGTCCCTGTTCCTTTCCCCCTCACCTCTCCCTGTTCCCTCCTTCTCACACCTTCCTGCCCTTTTTCCCATCCTGTTCCTTCCCCCTCACCCCTTCCAGCCCCTTTCCCTGCTTCCTGTTCCCTTTCCCCGATTCCCTATTGACTGTAAATGAACAGGTTCACTGATTAGCAGAGACACGGTAGTCATGTTTCTCTCAAAAACATACATTGTAAATTCAAGATCATTTAGCACTTAAATTTTTTTATTGAGATGAATTATGTGACCTGTGTAGGTAGCACAATTGAGATCTTGGTCTGCATAGCTTTAAAAAACTGTGTATGAGTCATATTTTTGAGGAAAAAGAAAACCTACAAATTAACTCAAGTATTCCATACTTGTTAGTTAACAGTTGTTTATGATATCGATTTTTTTTTCAAGTAATCAATAAATGAGCCCAAAAGTGGATAAAACAAACAATGTCAATTGATTATATTAACAGCACATGAGGTTTACTAAATAACCAAGAAATAAAAAATACAAGTCATTTCAACATCATTGTCAGGACCAGATCCTAGTTCTAGTTTCATATTGTTTCCACATTGAAAAGAGAATATTGTTACATGTAGTTTGAAAGATCCTTACAGGCAGTATGGAATCAAACCTTAACATTTATCATGGAACATTACTGCACAATTCACAAAGGAACTCATCGTCTTCTTATACTGCCTACCCCAGCTTTCTTCTGCCCAACTTTGCTGGTGGTCTTTTTCTTACTTCCAGATGAAAAGTTCTTCGCAAACCAGTCTGAGATGTCAGGGAGATCTTTTGACTGGTTAAACATGTTCATTGAAGACTGCATTTCCTTGGTAAAAATCAAATAATGATTACACCAAAGGTACAAACAATTAATTAGTATTAATGTAACCCTAAAATGAACTATGCTGTGTATAGGAAAAAGCCAGAAACATTTTCTTTCTTAGGGATTCAGTCAGAAAACAGTCACATATCAGATCTAGTGGAACAAAACACAGTGGAGCAAGCAAAAGGAGGGAGAGAACAAAGGGAGCAGAAAAATCCTTCCATTTATTCCATTATTTTCTTGTAAGTTCCTTGTTTATCCAGTCAGCACTACAGCATTATTGGACACAAATAACATCAAATACATGGCTGAGGATTTTTGAAAAAATGCATGATGCTACTGAAATACAGTTTATCCCTCTAGTCACCCAACATCAGTATGCACATTCTCCATACTGGCCTCTATAACTTTTCTAAGGAGCTGACAAGGAGAATTTGTTCAACAATCAAGGGCTTCTTTATCTGATGATCATTTCCTTTACTATTGTGACCTTAATGTGGACTCAAGGGTAATATTGTGAGAAGAATTAGAAGCTAGTCACTCCTATGGGTCAGAGGGTTAGGCACTAAGGATCAATATCAGTATCTGGGCGACTGCCCACCTACCCCTCCCCTAACCCAACAACAGTCAATTGATAACAACTTAGGGTTAATGTTGGGTTAGGGGAGGGGTAGGTGGGCAGTTGCCCAGATACTGATATTGATCCAGCACTAATCCTGAAGTTTTTGATCATTTGATCAAGTCTTAGCTAAGATCAACACAAGCAGCCTGAGTGCTTACTCTGTTCATACATATTGTAAATGCTGAAAGTTTCTTCCTACCTTTTGTGTTTCTGGATCCTGACTGTTAATAAGTTTTGGTAAAACTAACAACAACAGGAGTGGTAGAACCATCATCAGTACCTGTGAAGAAGAAAAAGAATAAATTGGGACCTTGGCTTTAATCCAGGATCAAAACTTAAACTTACAGTAGTTTTGGTATCTCTTGAACATAGCATTATGGTTTATCTCAAAATAGGAGAAAGCTGAAGGAACAAAAAGATGAACCATGTGCTACAAGATAGAGTCAAATATTCAGACTAACTCTAGGCTAGCCAAATGATGTTATCATATTCAAAGCAACCACAAGCTGAAGTGCACATGGTTGTAGGAAAACTGTCATCTGCCACTCATTAACCAGTGTCCTCCTTTTCAGTCAGCAACCATTAAACAGCTGTAATTTACCACCTGAAGTGCCACTTATTACCACCTCAAAATTGCTTTGGATTCTTGAAAACTAAACAGGTTAAAAGACTGCGCTACTGGTTTGAAAAGTTCTTTGACTTCTCATGCTCAAAATAAGAACATTGAACAACTGACAGAGCTATCTGAGGAACTACTCTTCCTTTTTATTCTATACACAGTTGCTGGGACAACTTACCATGGGATTAAAAAGCATATCAGTGACTTTCCACTGTTCTCTCTTCTCAAAGAAAGGTGCTGGTTCTTTTACTTTGAACTTTAGGGGATATGGGACAGTGACAACAGCTGAATTCTGAAGAAAGTTCACTTTTCTTGCCCTGATTTTACCCTTTGCTCTGCCACTGATGTCAACTCTCACAGGCTCAAAGAGGTTGTTTGGTGACAGAACTTCTACTACATATGAACCAGCTGGAACATCATTTACAGTAAAACTGCCATCAGTTTTGAGAAAGCCAATGTAACTCCCACCATCTACAAGAATTCTGGTTTGAGAAATCCAATCTAATAGAAAGAAAAACACTTCATTAATCTCACTGCCTGGTTAGCTCATGTTGTGGAGCACTGGACTGTCTTCTGTAGGGTCAAGGGTTCGAGCCCTTGACCAAACCAATGCTTAGGGTCTTCAAATAACTGAGGAGAATGTGTTGTCTTTGTTGTGACATCTGTAAATGGTTAGAAATTCTAGTCTTCTCTGATAAGGACAGAAAACCTTGGGTTCCGTTGAATTTGTCCTTTCAATTCAAATAAATTTTCTGGCTAACAGGTCTTGGAACTGAAAACTGCATCCTCTGGAAGGTGTTATCTTGATATAAGACCAAATGCTCCTACCTAATTCTCAAGGGAAATATATGGCAGGCAGTGATGAGAATTACTGTTTGGATCTTGAGGTTAAAAGGGTTAAGACATAGATCAGTTGGTGAAAAGCCATTGACACTGCTAAATAGCTCATTCTAAAATTAATAGTTTGGAAAAAGATTTCTAGAAAATTGTCGAAGAATTAAGTCTACATAGTCTTGAAACTTAACAGATTTCTATATTGTGGGGGGTATTTTTAGCTCTAATTAGTGATCTAATGGTTTGTCAAGAATTGAAACTTCTGGAAGGGTCAAGCATTTCTTACAATCTGTAACACAAGGCTCCTGTGGCTTACAATGCCACTTTATTGTACTCACTAAATTTTGACTTCATATGTGTTCCCTGACAGAACATACACTCGAAATAATAGAATATTTTTTTGAAATATAACATTATCCTTATTCTGCATGTTAGATCTGATCTAAATTCCATTGTCTGTATTTTAAACCGAGCACGGATGGTCTATTTCATTCCACTCAACTTTACGGGCTAACTTAATTCAGTTAACCTGCTTATAAGGTTATCCTATTCCACATAACTATATGTTTAATCTTACAAATGTAAGCTTTTGAAACAAACAATTCTGTTTTACTCTCAGGTGTAAATTTATAGCAGAATTTATTGATGAGACCTTTAATAGCATATTATCATGTGTACATTTCAAAGCTACCTGCAACAAAATTAGAGAGCGCTAGAAGAATTATCCAAACCACTGTTATAAGAAAATACACAATTCAAAGTCTTACCAGCTGGTTTGAAGCCTTGTATGGTCACTTTTCCATCGATTTTGTAGCGTTCTAAAGACTCGTCGCTATTCCCGTCTGCTTGCCGAACGTTTGGAAGAATATTAAGTATCATTAACACTACATAAATGTACAGTTCTGTCAATTCCATTGCTGCTATGACTGACGAAAGCAAGTTATTAACGTTACAAGAAATAAGATGCGATGAATCGCCACAATTTTACTTCTTCACTTCGTTGATAGGAAGATCGCTGACCTCATACGCCGATTAGTTTCCAGGCTACTATCATAAATTCACGGCTGAATAAATCTGCCGAAGGTCGCCTGACGATTTTCACCGTAGAGCCATTTCTTTCAGTGCGGGCGTTTTATAAGGTCGAGTTTACATTACAAGTTTACAATCGTTTGTTCGACCAGCCACATTGGAATTAGAGTGTACGTTGCGAGATGCGGGCGGGGAAGGACGTGAAGAATTTCTAATTCCCCATCTCCTTCCATTGGACCGTCGCTCACCCCCTTGGTACAAATTTCTTTCTCTCCCTAGCCTCCCACTGCTGTATTTATCAAAGATGGCAGCTGTAATTTTCACGAAGAAAATACTGAGCAATCACTTGCCAAAATTACGCCTGCCCTGCAGGCTACATCAGAAAGGTATGTTTACTTTCGTGATTTAGTTTATGACTGAGCTTGTAATTATATCTTTTGATAAGATTTCTGCACACCTCCATATTCATTATGCTTACAGTTCTTGGATATGAAAAGGAAAAATGATGAAAATACTACATTGCCTTTGGAGCTATGACTTTGTTTTAACTAGAGTAGGAGTTATCGGAAATCTGTCTATTTCTTTTCAAAAGGAAAGCATTATCAGGGTACCGTTTCTCAAGAAATGTACCTTGTGCATCATAATTGGTTCAGAAACTTAAGGTTCTGTTTTACCCCTCAGATAAAGCATTGGTCAGCTCACACCTTTGGCATATCGTCAATGAGAAACCTCTATGCCTTGTAGCAATTTAAGTTAGGATTGATCAAATTCCCATGCTGAAAAAAAAATATGTAAAAAAAAAAAAAAAAAATATCTAGGTGATCAGGAGATAAAATGCCACACATTTAGTTTGACCTTCACAGCTTTTACCAATGCTCTCACATATCCAAGATCTCATAAAATGATGCATTGAGAATAAAGGGGCTGAAATGGAAATCCTTTTCACAGGATTTCTTGTGCTGTGAAATTTGCCAAATAAAAAAGTTTCTTTTTGAAATTGTCTATCACAACCATGATGCTTTCCAACATACTGAATTGAACATAGGTATAAACTTAAATGTGGTGCGATATGTTAAATTCCCACAGAACTGTTCCATGCAGCAAGGAATCCCCTCCCATAACCCAGCCACTGAGTTCACATTTCCTTCTTCCCAGGCTTATCAGAGTCAAATTTTGGGGATGTGCTCTCTGGATAGGAAGGGGGTACAATGTTGATAATGATTCTGTTTGATTGATACAACAAAAGAATTAGCAAACCTTCCAACAGGGAACAGACATAACCATGGAAACCCCTCATTTCTCTTTTGTTTTGGACAGGCGATACTCCCCAATTTCCAGATTTGGATCCACAGTGCAAGAGGTTTTCCATCTCACATCTTGATCATATCGTGCTAACAGTTGAAAATATAGAGGCTACAGTACAATTCTACACCCAGGCTCTTGGGATGGATGAGGTTACATTTGGTCAAGGTAGGAAAGCTCTTGGATTTGGAAATCAGAAATTCAATTTGCATCAAAAAGGGAAGGAGTTTGAACCAAAAGCTGCAAATCCAACACCTGGTTCAATTGATATTTGCCTTATCACAAACACACCAATATCAAGTGTTATCACACACCTGAGGAGTCTAGATATAAAGATTGAGGAAGGACCTGTTCAGAGGACTGGTGCCCAAGGACCAATTACTTCCATTTACCTTAGGGATCCTGATAGAAACCTCATCGAGGTGTCTAATTACAATGATAATCATTGAGCAGATAGGCAAGGGTTCTTAGAAATAAAAATACAGACTTTAATGGGCTTTGTCTTTACAGAATATGTACTTATTGACTGAGTGGGAGGGCTGGAAAATATTTTGCTTGTGGTTGCGACATATGAACCACGCTGTGCTCAGTCAGTGCTTCATGACTGAGAGCCAAATATTTCCCAGTCCAGCCTGACACAACTCAGTCAATAGGCAAATTATCATATGACCACTTTGAAAATTGTGTTTCAACTTAAAAAGGACAAGGTAGACAGACACACATGAGACAACCACAAAAGAGATTCATAGATTTTTTTTCTGTTCATTTACGATATTTGTTTCCTTATTTTACAGTGTCCCCAATTAGCACAGCAGTGCTAAATACACTGACACTTAAATAAAGTTATTATTATTATTATTATTATTATTATTATAGATTGTATTTGAAGCAGTTGTTTAAAGTGCCAATTGCAACATTGATAACATATGACACTTTATCTGAAAGTTTTTTGATGAGTGAAATAAAAGATAAAAAATTGAGAGATATATATTAACAGAAACTACAGAGATGTATGACATTGCATTGCATGTTTTCATTCATAAGTCCATCAGCTAAATAGCCAGTCAATATGGAGAGTATTACTATCTTAAATGCTCCCTAAAAAGGACAAAATGAGAGAACATGATTATTAGAGAAAAAAGTTTGCATTTTAGTTTGTTATTATGATACTTGAGGCAGTTAGTGCAACAGTTTCATGAATGAAGCTTACAAGCTTCAAAGTATGAAGAAACATTCAAAATAAGAAAATTTCAAGCTCTAAAACATTAAAATATTTTGACCTGGCTTTCATCAACAGAACCATTGTAAAAAGGGGCTTGACCACAGCAAGTGATTTCACTTAATAATGTACTAAGCACATTTAAATATAACAGGGTGAACCTTAGATCAAGTCACAACACATTTTTGTTTCAAGTTACACAGTAAAACAGACTGGTACCTTTACATCCCTGAGAACATGACTATGTGCTGAACCTGTGCTTGTAGCTGGAATGATCTGAAGAGAGTGAAATGATGGGATACATTATTCCTCATCTGGCTTGTACCTTAAGAAAATCAGCTTGTATCCACCTAGGAATTATTACTAAATGTGTTTTGTTTGTTTGTTTGTTTTAAATTGTAAAAAATCAGGAATGCTTTTTCATTCAAGCAGCTATTAGCAAGATAGTTTCTGTAAATAAAAATTTCTTCTGAAATTGGGTGAAACCATATGAGTCAAATATCTGGTAAATGAAGTTTTGTTCTCTCTCTTTCTCTCTGTATTCCACCACGTATTCAGCAAACACAACTTCTTTGATGCAAGTTCAGTTTCAAAAAGTGCAGGGATAACCAACTCATTTTGGTTTAAGAACTAAGCATGCTGTGCACCCTCAATCTTATTTTGTTCATTTTACTCACCGCTCCAAGAAGATGACATGGAACCAAAGCCGAGGTCATAACTTGATGGACGAGAATAAGGCTCTGTGCTTCCTGGGCGAGGGGTGCTCATTATGGCCTGAGAGGTGGATGAAGAACAAGCAGAATTGAAAGAAGGCAAATGACTTCAGTTCAGTGTAGCTCTCATTTATGAACTTACTTGTGCTAACCTAAGTCTTTTTGGTAATTTAAACCAAAAAAAAAAAAAAGTGAAAGACTTATGAAAAAAATGGTTCTTTGGGTCATGAACCATTCTCTCTCTCCTTATTGTATCACATTAGAAACATTTACACCCATATAAGGAAGCCTGGATTTCTTGTACACTATACATCCATGAAACGAAATTCTGAAAATTGAAAGTAATTAATTTTCAGAAATTCTCTACATACCTTTTTTGTCCTCTGTGGTGATATTCGCTTAGTTACTACCTCTCCTTTGGCAACAACCTTCCTCTCCCTGATTAAAGCCGGCCACACAAAGTAATCGATAGTTGTGGCACTGAATTCAGAGTCATACGTTCTTCTGTAGCGTGTGTCATTAATGACGTCACCTTCCAACGCTGCGGGAAGGTCAATGGGAGGATCCAGGGATATCATGGCCCAGGCCACTCGTAGAACCTCACGGACGAAAGGAACGATATTTTTCTCATTGCACGAGACGTAAGGTGCGATTGTTGAGTTGCGATATAACGATTTTATCACGTCCTGTTAAGAAGAAAGACAAATCAAAAGGAACTCTCATTCGTGTTTTCAGTCAGCCTTGGATCTAAGTGAAGATAAAGGAAATACATGGTTCTGATTAGGAATTTTCACTCACCGGAATTAGCGTCTCAATGTCGTACAGTTCTGTATTCTTTTTCATGTAATTATCTACTAGCTCGTTAATTTTGTCCGACTCCTTCGGATCACCCTTCGGGCCGGTTTGTAAAGCCTGGTTCATCCGGGTTCTCATCCTGTGCTGTTCTAGTTTGCTGACTGTAAAGCACTCCTGCACAAATGGTACAACATTCGGTTGAAATGTTATAATCAAATTTTAACTCTTTACAAACCCAGTTCTAATTCTTTATCGTCCGATTATATTCTGGTGGGTGACTTTAGGGACGCTGAAGAATTTTTTCCCTTTACTTTGGCAATCTCTAACACGAAGCTCTTTTCCGCTGCGCATGTCTGGCTATTAAACCCGAGACATCGAAAATGATTTATTTGGCTGAGCCGGAGGGGATTTTTCCGTGTTAGGGGACGTCAAGACTTTTTAGGACCTGCCGCAGTAGTTCAGCACAAGACATATCTGTGGAAACTGTTTTAGAGCTCTTTTTAGTGTCGTCTTGTTTATTTCTTACCTCCACGATTGAAAAAACAAATCGTTCAGCTGTTGAGTTATCAGACATGCCCCTCAAGGAATTTATTACTTGTATCCTGTCGTTCTTATAAAGTTCAGCAAATCTTTCAACGAGCTTGGCAGAACGGGAATGGTAAGGTACAATACCATTGACATAGGGTTTCGTCACCAGGCGAACAGGTTCCGGCTCCGCCACAGCCTCGAAGATCTTTTTCTGGAGTCTAGAAATGAGGTTAAACCGGAAAAAGGTTGAGTTCATAGACCGGAAGTCCTAAGTATACAGGTGTTTATTCCTTTAGGAATTCCTTATTTGAGATTTACGTTCGGTCCTTGATTCGTTCACGCTACGTCAAATAAAATTCGAAAATGCAACATTATCTTTGCAGGTTTACTGTACTCACTATTTTCGTTGACTTTCCAAGGGTGGAGAACTCTCTCCACAGCTCATGTTGTTAAATAATCACGGCACGCAAAAAAAAAAACGCAAAACATTTACCTCCCGTGTAGTTCAGAGTTTTCTCTCTTTAGTTCAAGAATTTCTCTGTTCAGTTCTTTTATCTGGCACTCCCTGGCTACAAGTTCGTTCTTTGTGTAAGTCAACCTTTAATTTGTTAAAATAAAGAGAAAGTTAGCCTTTAGATTATCTTAATCGAATCAACATTTCCATATATCTATCTAGGAGGGCTAGCCTCTTTAGCTCCAGCGCGTTTCCAACATTTAGGTCTCGAAAGAAATTCAATTTGGGGGTTCTGGAATCAAGAATGGTTTCCAATCCCCCCCTAGGCATTAGCACAATGCGCTCACGCGAAAATTCATTTTTTCCCTTTCGTGTGACACACACGTACTTTGTGGCTCAGTTGCCTGGCAACCTCGGAGCGTGACATTGTTTAAGCGTCTATTTGTTTATACCTTTTCAATAAGCACTCACTTTTTACGCAATTCACCGATTTCTTGATAGTCTCCTTGTTGATTTTCTTGCAGCTGTTGACGTAAACCTCTCATCTCATCTTCGGCATCCGCTAATCTAACCAAAATTGATAAACAGAAAAAAAGTATTCAGTAACCTCATGCAATATTAATGGCATCTGTGCGTCCCTTCCAAACATTCTACTTTGTGCCAATGTTAGCGGGCAAATTACTCACAACATTCGATTTCTTGATAAAGTTAATCACTGAAATTTAACGAAGTCAGTGGGACCTATCGCGCAATTTTTTTAAATTTCCATCGTGAGGTCTCAGTGAGGATCCGAAGTTAAATTTGTCCTTAGTGAAGCTGGAAGAAACCCTATGTCCTGCTGAACTAAAAACAAAAATAAACAAAAAAGCTTTGTATGCTGTGAGCTAGTCGCATGATGATTACAGCAATTTAAGTTAATCAATACGTTTTTCTTATCTCCAGTTTTTTTTTTTTAAGCAGACTTACTTGATTCTCAATTCCGCGGCTTCTACTTTGGAGGCACTCAAGTCCTCGTCCATGTTTTTAATCATAAGCTCGTACTTTTCCTTCACGACCTCTACATCTTCCGGGATGATTCTTGCAGTGACAAATCCATTGCAAAGCCAAGGTAAAAGTCGTTTCTTTAGTGCTTCGCTTCCGCCATAAATTCCTCCTTCAGAAGAACACAATTCCAGAAGATAAAACAGCTGCCCTTGTAGCTTGGCGTGTAACTCGATGAGATCACAGCAAAATACAGTGTTTTCTTCGCAACTGTTACGATAACTTGCGTCGAAAAACGTTGTTAACTGTTCGTGTAGAAACTTGAATTCCCCTGTGGCAATCAGGCGGCTGAGAAACCCTACAAAAGTTGTTCCAGCCATCGTACACAAACTACGAGAGCTATAAAATATTCTTCACACACAAAATGTTGTGTTAATGAAGTCTTAGCGATCGTTTTCAGAGATTCTGTTACAAGTTGTAAATCACGCATTCTCTTCCTCTACTTGCAAATGTTTTTAGCGCCCCCCACGCGCTCGCAATTTTAACACTTCACACCTTAAAACAAAGAAACTCGGCCAGATGAATACTGACAAATGTATAAGGATTCACCTGTAAAACTGACTAATGACTAGTTTTCAATAGAAAGCTTAGTACCCACTTCAACATGTTACCCAGCGTGTGAGAAAATTAATTCCTGTAAGACCATCCATTTACTGTTTACAAATGTTGTTTAAAGTAAATGCACCTGCCGCTATAACGGACAATTTGTGAGCTGGAAACATGAAGGATTATCGGGTTGTTCTAATTCACTAATGAACTGCAGGTGGTCCCAGTAAAGCTTAACGACAAATTTAGTTTCAAGGTTGCCGTGGATCTTGGATTAGCGATCTTAGAGTACGCAATACATGGTTTGCAACAAATTTCTCGAGTCTTAAGACACGTAAAACTTTCCAGTACCGAAATCTTTTCGCAGCGATGCACTTAGGGGCTGCAACTTTTTAACGCTTATATTTGACATCTCATGTCGCATAATGAAATGCAGTAAGGGTAGTGGTGGGAATAACTAAATAAATATGGACAATTTTTAGTCGCTGCATGCAACTAGTAAGGCCATTCACCCAAACCCGTTATGGTTGAAACAATCAATTTTCCTTAACAACCTGTAAAACGCTTTCCTTATTACTGAAGAGTCTTTGTCAGTCTCTCTACAGTAAACACTTCAACCAACTAAATTTGACATTTGCATTTGGAGATCCGTGGTGTTGATTAACTCTCAATATGACACGACATATATTTGTCATATTTGTCATGTCATAAACGTGAGTAAATTCGCATTTCGCAAAACTTTTCATTAAACTCTCTCACCCAAAACCCTAGTATTTACCGACCGGATATGCAAAACGATCGGGATTAAGCCTGCACAACCCTGACTGACCAGGTCGTCTTTTAATTGGCGCTAGTCAATGTCCGTAAAACTGAAATCAGTTTGGAATAACACTATATAAGTTTCACAGGAGACATAGACTGGAAATAGCGGCATAGTTCCGACATGAACGTATGTTAAGCTCGATAACTCCGTTAAAATCAACACTTGTTCAACTTCTTTTCATTTTCCTAGAACAGCACTGTTGCCAATGTAGGTACCAGTATCAATCCAAACGCTGAGGCTAAAAAAAAATTGAACATCACTACACTGACTACCCAAGCAAATCTAGCCAAATTAAGTGAAAACCTGTCTGCCCGCTCTTGACGTAAAAATATAGATCTTTATTATCAGAATTTATTCTACATTTCCCTCGCCACTGAGTTATTCGCATTTTATAACAAATAAGACTGTACGAATAACGTAAAAATTCACCAGTCTTTCTATCACAACATAAGGTCGTTACAACCATCTGGGACATTTATGGTGATAGTACACCCGTTACCACTTCGACCCTTTTTACGTCCGCTGACAAGAGCCTGCGTTTCTACCAAGGCTATTTGTCAACATTGTCCAACTCTTCAAAAAAACGTCCGTGAAAACAGGTAAAACGCGTTGAATTAGCCCGCTTTGTGGATATCAAACAGCTTCGCGAGTTCATTGAGATCATCTTGATCTTTGCCTTCCTTGATGATCTGCAGAAAATGCAACCAGTGGATGAGTTTGAAATAAAAAGCGCAAAAAAGTGTAGGTGGTTTTGGTGGTTTTGTAGGTGGTTTTGGTGTAGGGGAGGGAGGGGGGAGGAGGTGAGGAGAGGAGAGGCGGTCGAAGGAAAGAGATGCTGTGAGCGATGCTGATGTAGAAAAATCATTGAATAAAGTACCAATGATCATTTTCTCTAGTTTGCTTTTCGATTGAATGCAGTTCAACCACGCCCAAAGTAATCGCAACAACCAATCAGAGCAGAGATAAATATCATTTGGAGCCGCTAAAACTCATAGAAATTTGCGGTTGATCAAGTCCTGATGGATTTTAGTTTAAATCTTATTGGTTAAAACGTTGGTACGAGTTTTCTGGACCAATATAATGTGGAGCAAAACCAATTCAGTTCCTAATTATTTTCATCGAAAATTGTTCTTTGAGGTAATGTTAGTCTGGACTTTTTTCGCTAGTTTGTTGCACTTCGAGACATCACAACTCCATAGTAGCAGTTTTCCTTTTAGGCAGGGGGGGGGGGGGGAAGAGATCTCATAGTAATCTGACCTTTCGAGCGATCGGCATTTTGTTGAAGATGTTCCACAGGACGACTCCCACAACTCTTTTTCCTTTCACGTAAAACACGACACCTTTGCCAAATTCCTCCGATGATTCAGCGGAGACTGGAGCGGGTGGCTCAGTGGAAACCGGAGAAGAGGCAGCACCCTTAGGTAAAAAAAATAGTTAAGCACGCAAAATTAGATAGCGTAAAATAGAGTGGTCTCAGAATTTCTTTCAAAGTTTATCACTGTCAAGTTTTATACCTCGCCTTCGGTTTCTGAACGTAAACTTTCTCCCGTGGCCTCCACTACAGCTTTAGGAGTGTCAGCTTTCGTCGCCTTGGCCCAGACTCCCACGGTGGGGAGCATGGAATCTACAAGACCAATAGCCTCGTATCCAACATCAGGACCCAGGTCACTCCTACCAAGTAATACAAAGCATAGTTGTTGCAATTCCAGGTCAATGGACAATTTCCAAACCGCACCCTATTTCTTGTCAGGATATATTTATTCTCCTTGAAGCAGAAAGGCATTGCGAAGTCCTCATACTGGCCCTACCAATTTCGCGAATTTTACTGTTCGATCTCAATCGGCCATTCACGAATTCTTTTGCAAAATAAACTGATTTTACTCATCCCACGAGAATTTTAAGTTGGCTGACTTCAGCCGAAGTTCCGCATGCGTTCTTCTTGAAGCCATCACATTCATTTGATTCCCAAATCACGGCATTCATCTGCAAATCCATCGGTCGGTAAATTGTGTTTCCCCCCCGAAGCTTTAATGCAATTCCCAACACTCTCTTTGGCAGAGGGATTTTGAAAAAAAAAATCAGTTCGATTAAAATCTTCATTTGACAGAGAGAAAATCGGTTGGAAACTACAAAACCGAAACCTAATTAATGGCCAATTAAAGCAACGAAAATATCTCAAGAGGCCAAACAGAACTCAAAGTAAGAATTTGCAACTCTATGGGGTGTCGGAAAACGCAAATGACAAGGTCGCGCCTGGTTTTTGAAAGGGTTCCGATTGATTGTGGTGTAAGACGAGTTTGGTTGAGGACAATCACAGAGCGAAGTTCTTTTAATTCTGAACTCAAAATTACCATTTCTACTGACCAAAACATGGACTGATGCCAATATGGGTTCCTAGAGCCAGTCATATTTTCTCCAGCCAGTCGGCCGCTGACCACAGCGTGATCGTGGTGTTCAACTCTTCGTCGGCCAAGGTTCGGATCATAGAAGCAAGCAGCATCACCGGCCTGACCAAAAAAATTTCCTTTAATTGGCACTTTAGGGGAAAAATTTTAAAAACTGATGCATATGCAGCCCTGTCTAGGAAATGAGGAAATAGGAGAGAAGGAGATATTGACCAAAGACACATGCAAACATGAGCAGCTATTTGAGTTGCTTACCACCCAAATATTAGACTTTGCTTCCAGCTCTGAGTTCACGTGATAACCGCCAAGGATTGGGTCCACTTCAAGCCCAGCAGCACTTGCAAGCTCAACATTAGGTTCCAGACCAACTGCTACAATTATGTGATCTGCTTTGATCTATGATTTTATAGCAAAAGAAGGAAAAAATGAATCTAAGATAAAGTTAAATACTAGCATATAAAAATTGCTCTACCTCAAAATTATCAAAACTAACCTTAAACATAAGAGTTACTAAGCAAGAGGAATCAATACCATTTAGTTACTCACCTCATCACCAGAGTTAAGTCTCAGGTTTATTTGGCCATCACTAAATGACACATGTTCTACTGTAGAATTTGGTTTTACATCCACACCCTCTAGATGATATGAATCAATGGGAAAAGCATTACATGTGTTGGACTTAAAAAACTTGCAACAGAGTTGTATATAAGACCTGATGTGCAGGAAACCTCATTGAATCATCAGATGGAAAGGTGGCTGAGAAAATTTCTTTAATTAGCCTATTGAAAGGTTGTCTTTTTGGACTAGAAGGCTTCTGCACCATGTGAGCCTAGATGATGCAAGGGCTACATATGTAGTACTAACAGCTTTCAAAACTTTTCCTAAATATTTTGTCTAATCATAGTAGACATGGCTGGATGAGGTTAACATAGCATAATGTGAGAAGATTGATAATAAAACTTGATACCCAGCTACCCATGCTTTTTGTCCACATCTGGCTTCATTAACAACCCTTTGTCAATTCACTCATGGTACAAAAAAAAAAATCTAAGTTTCTCCTACCTTTCCTGACTTTGTTAGTTGTCCATTCTGTAAGATACTTTGGCAACACTTTTCCCATGTTACCATCCTCTGGAAATACTTGCATCACATTCATCCCAGTTTTCTTTCCTGATGAAAAAAAAATTGAAAATGTCTCCCTTGGCAAATTGCAACATAAAGGTTTTAAGACTTAAACTTAAATAAATTGGTGTTGCAAAGGTGAAAATATATATTTTTGATTGGTTCTTGCCTTTGATCTATTGGATGGCAGATGCATAGATGGCAACACCATTAACAATATTTTGCTTTTTTACCATATGAAACAACGAGAATCCATGTTGCAAAGCATCTGTAAGGGAACTGATCACAGGAGATGTTTAAATGTAGAAAGAACATCAATGAAACCCTCAGCTGCACCTTGTGTGTCATCTTTTTGTTCTGACCAAATTTGACCTATTACTGAACAGAAATACATGTACAGCAACAAGGAATTGATTTGTTGAATAGGTACTACAAAAGTGTGGTACCTCTGTGGCCAAGTGCACAGGCCAGTTCACTTCCAAGAAAGCCTCCACCAACAACAACCACAGATTTGGCATCTTTGACAGCTTTATCAAGCTCCTTGAAATCTTTAATCTGAAAATATGACAAAGATTAGTCCTCATATTTTAGTCTTCCATTGAGTAATAACAAGACTAGTATAATTAGGCTTTTCAAACAAACATAACATATTAAAGAAGTGTAATTACTTCAAGAAATTTCAGAGTACTTTTAAGCAAAAATAATGCAGGAAGGCACTTCATGTTTGAGCAATTTCATTAAGTCCTTAAAACTGGTTTTTCATGTTAATTTTAATGTGTATTCTTTGCAGATCAAGAGGGAAAATCGTGGAAAATATATAATACCAAAATTACATTAGTAGCATTAAGGGACTTGCTGATTAAAATACTTTTTCAAGTGCATGAATGTCTGTTTTCATAGGCTTTAACAATTTTAGTAAAGTGATGTGTTCAAATTTTCAACCCCCTCCCCTTCCCCCAAAATCTGATGATCCCAATATAATTCTCCCTTCTAGATGCTTAGCATTTCTTCATAAATTTGGTGGGGAGGTTTTTAAATTATGTTGAGATAATATTCCTGAGTGATAGGTTTTTCCATTTCGTACTACCTTCCTGCCTAGTAATTCATTGTCACTGTTAGGAGAAGTTCCATGCTATTAACCTCTGTGAGCTAAATTTCATTCATCTGACCTTTCTAAATAGTGTTGTTCTCCTCTTGACTTCATCACTGCTTTCTCTAAAAATGGGCAGGTTCTTTGGAATACCACCTGCACATCAGCAAATTTGACATTTAAATTTTATTTACTCTGATGAGTCATTTATCACACAATTTTTTTTTTGCAAACAATAATATGATGTTTATGGCATGCCCATGCTAGACAAAAATACTGAGGATACCAACACTTAGTCTATTAATAAATCTAAATACCAACCTGGGGCCAAAAGCAGTTTATCGTATCCAATCTCTACTCCATCATCTAACTTGACTTTTTGTTCTCTACTGTTAATTCCCACAACCTGCTCAGCACAAAAAACAAAAAGCACTCTGTCAATCAAAGCCAAATTAGTTGATTTATGATATAAATAATATTTCTCACTGACAATGACCACAAACATGCATGTGTGTGGTCATCACTGGCAGAAGGGAAGCCTTAAGTTTGTAATACTAAGATGTTTACAAGAACTTTACAATTTATTGGGGGGCTTTGAAATAGCAGAACTCTGCAATTCATCCTCACCTTTTTCCCTTTGAGCAGAGCAACTGCGCCCGTCTCCTTACTTGGTAATTCACCAGGTTTACAGAAAAATATCTCTGGTTCAAAAAATATTCTGCAGTGCAAAATAAACAGAACAACATTCAGATTTCCAATAAGAATCTACAACCTATTACATGTGCTCTAAGCTGCTTTAAAAGTTCACACGTATCAAATAAATAGACTTAAGTACTGAGAATTTAATATAAGCTAATGAAGTTATCCTGTCAGTTAAAGGACAATCTTACCCCCTTTCCTTTCCATTCCACTGTTTGAACTTCAGATCAGACACCAGTTCTTCATCATCACAGTACCACAGCTCTTTAGAAAGTGGAGGCCGCATGTATGGCGGATACTCTTCATCTCCTATGATCAACACCTGAGGTGGCAAACAATGGTTTAACCCTTTCACTCTCAAGATCTTCATAGTAATTATCCTTGCTGTCTGTTATACAATTCTTGTGATGTTAGTGCAAAGAATTAGGTATTAGATCAACTCAGAATTAATAATTTCTTTATTCTCATCACTTGTGCTCTTGATATTGTCTTGGGAGTTAAAAGGTTAACATAACTTACCTTGAAAACACTCATACAAAAGTTGTGTGATGTATGACTTGGAAAAATGAAATTGAAGCCCAGTGGCTAATTTAATATACTACAATGTTGCATAAAACTACAGACACCAAGGCTCTCTGGAATATATACTCTTAAGACTCTCCACTTATTCCCCATAATGATCTAAAATTGTTACTTCACATACTTCAAGAAGTCAAATACCTTTGCAGACTTGTCAGCTTTCCTGATGGCTCTGTAGGCTGCAAAGGAAGCTGTGCCAGCACCCACCAAGATATATGTTGCATGTTCTGGAATTTCTGGCAAGGGGGGTGGTGCATCTACAAAAATGGGTGGACACAAAAAAGTGCACAGAGTTTGGAAGAGGAATGTTCATGTTAGCTCATGTTTGATAAATAAAAATTAAGTAACAAGGCAGTCCCTTTTAGGACAAACTTCAGTGATTCACCATATTTTCTTGTGATCAAGAATCTCCTAGGAATAGCAAGACAAAGTAATTTGATTTGTAATTTCCAATTCCTTGAAAGCTTGTGAAATCAATTTTCTGCTAAGCACAATCCTATGAAAAGCAGTGGTTTCCAAGAGAATTTCCCAAAGCATAAGACAGTTCAAGAGGGTACACAAATTAATATTCAACTAAAAAAGAGAAACTGCTTGAAATGTACTGGGGTTTCAAGTGGTCCACAGTGAAGGCTTCCTCCCCCCCCCCCCCACCCCTCATTAGCTACTTCTTTACTTCTAGGAGGGGAAGGGGACGGCAAGGTATCAACAGTCATACATAGAACAAAACGCTATACCTTGTTGTGAGGTAATTTCCTGACTTGTCTCTTCTTTTGGTTCTTTGACAGCTGGGCTCTCTTCTTTGGTTGATTCTGATGGAACTGCCTCATCAGCAGGCAGCTGTGATAAGAAAAATTTTGGACATTATTCCTTCAGTAGCTCATCAATTGACACTTTTTCCCATAAATTTTGAAAATTTGAAACTTTTTTGACTCGTCTTTTAACCTTGTAAAGTGCAACAATAGCTGCAGTTGTATATATCTTCAGTTCCATTTAATTGATAAAAATTACCACTCAAACTTTAAGTACTGAATACTGTTTAAAGTAGGAAATATTGCTGAAATATCCATAGAAAGAAAATAACAACCACATTTAAGCACAAGGATCATAGATTCAAGCCAATTTTGAAGACCTTGGTATTGTTTGTTTCAAGGTACCTTTTCTGACTGATCAAATGTTACCTCAATCTAGATATTACATTATCAATATGATAATCATCTCTCTTTTTATGTTTGATTTTGTAACTCACCTCTACTGCAGCATCCTCAGAAACTGCTGGTTTTGATGAGGGAGATTCATAAGGGTTAAACATGCCACTGTATACAAGCTTGAAATAAAAAAAAACCCAAGAAAATAGATGATTTTCATTAAATATACTGCTACTGTCGGTCAATATCAACAATTCATTCTCACCTCAAATGCATTTACTATTTCAATTTAAAAGGCAATCACAGAGTAACATCTTTGAATAACTCTGAAGTTCAAAGGTAGATCACTGTTTATTTGGAGTTTTATATAAAAATAATCAATAGCAATTTGGGAATAACAGCCCAGTTATTTGTTTCAAATAAATTTTTTTTCCTTTAAATTGAATAGTCCTCAGTCATCTACAAAAGGCTGAAAAATCATAAACATTAGCTTGTTAAGTCCTTTACACTTAGATTTTCACTACCTTCTCAAAAACACAAAGAAATAACCACACTCAAGTACACAGAGTGTATCTACCCATATGACTTGCAGCCAAATTTTTCTTGACTTGAAAGAAAGGATTTGTTTTGATCATATCACCAATGATCTAAGGGTCAATTCTCTTTACTACCTGCCAAATGTACATTTCTTGTAATGCTAGTTACATGAATTTGGTGTTAAAAAAACGATGTCCTCATCTTGATATTTCTTATTGTCTCAGGACCATTCAAGTTTTTCCATGTACCGATGTAGTAAAGAGAAACGATATATTGATCATGTGAAAGGTTTGAAAAGAAATCATCCCCTTCAGGACAAGTTACCTCACCAACATGACAAAATATGCATTGGTCGATTGATATAACTTCACGTGAAATTGTTATCTTCTGCCATGATTACTAGGGTGTGAAGAATCTGGACTCTTCTTCATGGTATATTGGAAAGTTATATTGAAGCAAGAAGACTTTTTCCCAGTGACAAGGTGTCTCTCATTTGATTGACTGTCCAGCATTCTCCCAGCCCAACCCCCCCCCCCCTCCACCCGCCACCTTGTGGTTACATGATGCAATGTTACTTTGGAAAATGCCCTCTTTTACTTTCATAATATAATTTTAAAAATTCATGCAAATATAAAAACGCCACAACCACTATTACAAACTCTCATATGAACACAGCTTTTGAAAGTGAAAGCGTGCATGGTTTCACTTTGAACTCTATATCATGTACAGTGGTACATAAACAACCTAACCCTCCCCTCCCACAAAATGGATGCACGTAACCGAATCTCGCGTAAGAGGCAGGTGATCCTCAAAGCAGAAAGAAGCTGCAGTTATGCAGACAAATACGCGATTTAGAATCTCCGTCTAGAAACTCCAAAAAAATACTCACGTATAATAGAGAACCTCCAAGCAATCCGATTCCAACAATCAACATCCCATTATCACCGATCAATCCACCGGCTGAGCTCTGACTACTGCCTGATGCAGGCCGAGTGAACACTCGATTGACTGCAACATTGGGTCTTTTTTCGAAAGAACTGTACAGTCGAAACCCGGCCCGGCCTGGAGAACTCAATGCTGGTCTAACCCGACTCAGGCAAGGCCGGAAAAATCTGCCACAAGTCACTAGAGACATTATACGATCGTAGCATGTGTAAAGGACATTCCCCTACTGAGTGTGCGTTGTTGAAATGAGACCGCTGTTCACTGTTTAAAGGGACTGAACTATGATATTGCTTCCTCACTGCACAAACTTTTCATTCGGCACTGTCTGATCTAGTTAATTACCACAATAAGGGGTCATTAACTATAAAAATTATGTGAGATTAATTGGGAAAAAAATTGTACCAATTTCTGGCTGCCGGACATAGACACACCAAACACGCTGTTAAAATATCTTGACTAAAGCGGTTACTGATGTGAAACTTAAATTTTGTAAGGTTACAATGAGCAAAAATATTTCCACATGGTTAACATTTTCAAAAAAGATTGCACAATAATAGGAAAAGGAAACAACACCAAAGCGGATCTCAACAGAGTGAGCTGATTGCCTGCTTTTGAGGTGCCAGTAGACTAAAAAAAAGTAAACACTTTTTTTGATTGGGGTTGTTCAGTTGTGAGGCCCTTGTTCAATGTACTTGTGTCAGTATGCCGCATATCAACCGGCATAAAACAAATTATTTCACAAAATGTCCCCAGAAAACAAACATTTGAAGCTACGTAACTAGGAAAAAAACACATCTAGCATATATTTTTTCGGAGAGTTGAACGCTCTCAAACAAAACATTTTCAGATTCAGAAAAGGAAGAAATGTTTCTTTATTTATCTACAATTTGGCTAAGTGTATGAAACTTCCCTTGATTTTAACATAACTTGTCATTATTTTAATTTTGAAAGAGTATATCAATAATTTTATAGGCCCAGACTTAAAATGAACAGGTTCATGCGGTTAAAGGGAAAAGATTGAAACAAAGATTTCATAACCAGTCAAATTTATTGTACAACATTTAAGTTACATAATCAAGTTAGAAGGAAATCAAAATTTTCTGACAATCATTATTTTACAAATTAATTCAGTGAAAACTCAAACCTTACACTTAATTCAACAACTGTTACTAGTAACACAGTGTCATTGTGGGTTAATATGTAACTTTCTACACCTAATCTTTAGCACACCTCTGTAAATTGTAAAACTGGAAACTTTTTCTCAAAATGAGAGTTCTGTGAATTCCATCCTTATTATCTAATTACTCAAACTTGCTGATTGTTAATGCTAACTAACAATTTATTTATCAGTACATTAGATAAGAGATATAATGAATGAGGTAAAGCTAACATCAATTGATGTTAGCACAGTGTTATAGCAGCAACATCTGTAGCTCTTCTTGATCAGTATCTGCCCTTCTTACTCATTTTCCTTCAGCTGAAAACAAAAATTTCAAATAACCAATGATTATTCAAAATATTTATAAAAATAATATTTTTGATGTTAGCACAGTGTTATAGCAGCAACATCTGTAGCTCTTCTTGATCAGTATCTGCCCTTCTTACTCATTTTCCTTCAGCTGAAAACAAAAATTTCAAATAACCAATGATTATTCAAAATATTTATAAAAATAATATTTTTATATATAATTATGCACTTAATGCATTAGAAACAAATTAGTTGTTTGTTTTGTTCACAACTAAGTAAGGATACCTTCCATAATTTTTTTTAAAATAAAAACTGGTAAAATTAATCTAATAAACAAATAATAATTATTTTTTATAGAGTGAACAATTGTCCCAAGTTGGGAAAAACAGTAGTGGAACTCTTCAAAACCTGACATGGCTTGTGGGCTGATATAATATCAGTATTAGCCCAACAAACTTAGAAAAAACAAGCTAATATCATACCTCAAAATAATATATAAATTATTAATTACCTTAGCTTGTTCATCTGCAGTCAGAACTGAGCTGAATGCACCTTCCTTCCAAGCCTATGCAAATGTTAATTAGAGATTGTTAGGGCTGCTTTTAAAGATTTTAATTTTTTCCTACTTATTTGTGTTGCCTTTTTTGGCATTACACATAATGGCCTGCCACACGGCCCCTCCCTTCCCGATACCCCGTCCCCACCCTCGTACACTCCCCTTTCTCGTCCTTTTCACTTTGAAAATAAACAAAACAAAACAGAAGAGAAACGGAAAGATAGCCAGAATCACTGCGAACCTTGACCTGCTCTACCGAATTAAACAATAAGGTTAGAATGCTTATCATTTCAACGGTAGGGATTACATCTCTAAAGGTTTCGACCAAGCGACGCCTGATGCGCTAAACTGTCAAAACAAAGTCAGATGATTTGCATACATTAAGCCTTGTAAACACGCGAGGATATGTGTTTTTCCGCCACATATATAACTGAAAGATCTTCGCTCGTTGCATAGTATCACAATTATTTGTTTATATTTATGATATGGCTGTAAATAAGTTGAACGTCGAACAAAATTTTCGTCGATCTGACCTCGATATCGACAACACATATGCGTGCTGAAAATCATGTCTTGACTACATCACACAGCTGCCTCACAATAACCTCGATTTTCCGATATTGCACACTCCCTTTTTTTTATTAGAAAAGATCGTTTTCATTCATACGCTTTTCTGTCGGTACGATCTATTTTAACAGGCAAGATGCTTCTCTGAGTAAAATTTTCATTTAGGGCATAAATACAAGTCTACTTTCTCTTTCACTTTTAACCTTTGAATGCGAGCATAAAATATTCTTCCGAAATTAAGCTTGAAAATCGTTTTCTTTCTTACCCATACACTCGCAGATGTAAAAAGACCCAGTCCTAGGACAAGCATGCCCATTTCATCTTGAGTGGCTGGTCTCTTTTCTTGTCTTATGTGCGAGCTTCGCTCACCAAGCCTTCTTCCAAGGAACTGTCGAGAACCTCCAAAACTAAAAGCGCGAGCAACCCTTGAAAATGCTTGGAACGACATCGTACTTTAAAAAACTTTTGAAGATGAGTAGTATTCAACACTCCAAGGTGTGAAATATGATAAAATTTGGCTGCAAAAAGGACACACTGAAGCTGGATCTCGTTGGATCGCGTCTGAATATTAAAGTAAACAAGAAACTGTCTGTGTTCAGTGGGCGG